>NC_135486.1:45092558-45415996 GCF_052094955.1 Ictidomys tridecemlineatus | reverse complement strand
ATTAAGAAAAAGCACTATGTAAAATTATTATTTTAAATGATCACAAATGTATTTTCTATGTAACTCTGACATTCTTTTATATTAGAAGAGTTGGAAAATTTCATTCTAAAATTGAAAATTGTTTTTATCCTTGATCAAACTCGGAGGGACAGTTAGTTAGCTTGGCTTAGTGTTGGCATCAATGCAGTTCTCTCATTTGCTTTTTCCCAACTTGATTTTTCTTGTGCCTTTCCTATGCCTATGCATTCCTCCAATTTCCTCTTTGAATTATCGTATTTTGAGACTACAATCTTCCCTCTCATCTCAGCCCCCATTTCTACCATCTAGCCATTCTCTCAGGAAGACCACTTACTTCCTGCTTTTACATCAACTTCTACAAAATTTTATCTGAAGATTCTCAATCTTGATTCTATCTTATCATTCTTTGCCTCTTTTCCTTTCCTTAAATTGCTAAAGATAACTGCATAACTCTGCAGCTATGTCACTGGATACTCAGATTCCCAGTAGGAAAGGACTATCATCATCACTCAATAATCCTTTCATAGTTGTGTAGATATTCTTGCTCATTTCTTCATTGTTATGTTGATAATTTGTCATGTTCCTCTTTTAGTTCTTTTATCTTCTCTCTCATTAAATGATATTATGTTCTCTTGCAGTCTAGGTCTTAAATATATAGATCCATTGTTTCTGTACCTATTGGGTTAGCTTTTCATTTGCTGTGATCAAAATGCTTGACTAGAACATATTAGAGGATGGAAAGTTTATTTAAGCTCATGGTTCCTGAGGTTTAATCCATGGTTGGTATAGTCCATTGCTCTGGGCACAAGGTGAGGCAGAATATCATTGCAGACAGGCTTGGTAGAAAAATGCTGCTCCATTTACAGCAGCCAGGAAGAAGAGAGAAGGAAGTGGGGCCATAGGAGAATGAATCTTTTCAGGGCACAACCCCAGTAATCCACTTCCTTCAGCCACACCTTACCTACCTACATTTACCACCCAGTCAGCTCACTCAAACTGGGATGGACTGCTTAGGTTACAACTCTTATAATCTAATTATCTCATTTTTGAGTATTCTTTTATTAACACAGGAGCATTTAGGGGACACTTCATATCCAATCATAGCACCTATAAAATCATCCCTCCCCTATTCCCTTTCTGATTTCAAAGGAATGGGGGTTCTTACCCTTGATCCAGCCTTTTTTACTTCATTCCCCATCCCCTTGCAAGATGAGATCCACCTATTGGTTGTATTCTCTTTTCCTACCACTCACAAGGATGCTTGAGTCTCTTTCATAAAATCGAAATTCCTAAAGATTTCTGTCACCTGCTAGCTATTACCTTAAGCTTTCCTTCTATTCAAACTTTAGCTTGTAAAAGAACAGTCCACAATGATTCTTTATTCTTTAGCATCCTTTGCTCTTTTCAAATTAGTTTCTAAAGAGCTTATTTAATACATGCCTAGAAAGTGCACTAGTCCTGCATAAGACTTGATAAATGTTTCTAAACAAAACTCTACCAGAACCCTAGATGCCTCTTTGCCCTACTTAAAGTCACTAGCAGTACTCAACATTCATTCTTTTTTCAAATTACCCTTTTTTAAAAGAATGTTTTTATTATAAACTCTAAATACAGAAAAGTGAACAAAATGTTAATGTACAATTAAAAAAATATTATAAAGTGAATTACCATGTAACTAGAATCTAGGTAAAGAAATGAGATACTGTCAGCCCAGAATTAACTCAATCCTTCTCTATACACTATACTCAGACCTCTTCTTCTTAATCCAAAGCCATCTAGAGGTAATCATTTTCTTGGCATTAACAGCAGTCAATCCCTACTAGTCTTAATAGTATAACCACTATGTATTTATTTCTAAATAATATACTTTGATTATGTTCTTCAGATAAGCTGTTCCCTTCATATAAATTAAATCATGTGCTGCATGGATTGGGGGATTTGGATTCTTTTGCTTAGCAAAATTTATTTTCAAAGATTTATCTTGATGGAATAAAGAATTTATACATTCTTTATTTTTTTGTGCACCATCCTGTACCTATAAGCACATGTATCCATAGGGTAGAAATGTAGGAGTAAAACAGCTAAAGCATGTGATATAAATCTTTAACTTGACTAGAAAATGACAAACTATTTCCCAATAGATTTGACTAATTTATGTTACTCCTAGCAGGGAAAAAGTTCATTATATTTTCTTTTGTTATTATATAGCCAATCTAAGTTGGACTTGCCTTCTTATTAAGATTGTACAAACTCTTTATATTTTATAGGTTTACTTTTCTCTTTTCATCTTTTTATTACAGGTTTATGATATTTCTTTATATATTCCTGTTATGACCCTTTATCAGTTATATATATTTTAATTATTTCCCCCCATGGTCTGCCATTTAATTTTCTCATGATATCCTTTCATGAATTAATTTTTTATATAATTTAATGTCATAAATGCACAAATGCTGTTTGACTTAAAATTGAGTTATATCCCAATAAATCCAGCATGAATTGAAAATACATGTGAAATTGCGTTTAATATACCTACCCTACCAAAAAAAAATCACAGCTTAGCTTAGTCTACCTTAAACATGCTCAGAACATTTACATTAGTCTACAACATTGTGCGAAATTATCTAACACAAAGCCTATCATACAATGAAGTTTATAATATCTTATGTTAACATTGTACCAAAGTGTAAAACAGATGATTTGGGGGGTACTACTCCTTATTAACATACACAGCTGAAAAGCATAGTGGGCCTTAAGAATGTGTGAAATGTTGAATTAAAACTAATTATGGGATAGTGTAGATGTTACAGAAACAAGGTCATCAATTTCTCTTTCTTTTGAAGAATTTCAAGAACAGCTGGTAGAACACATGGACAGACACTTGATAGTTTAGCAGATATGAGTGTTTTTCAGAAATATATCAAATTTTTACTAAGCAGTGTGTATCTTCTTTTCATTATATATTTATTCATCACAAGCAAGAGCATCCTGTGTCTGCCGTCAGTTCTTGTGAATCTCTTGTAATTGACTTCCATTTCTTCTAACATTCATGTACCATTGCTGATAGGAGGAACTATCTCCATTGATTTCTTTGCTGTGAACTTTCTTGGTGCCTTGGATATAGCTTCTCCTTCTCTGTCTCAATTTCTTTAATTCTTTCTTCCTCTAATTCTTTCCATTCCTCCTTAGAAAGCTTTTCCTCCTCAGTTCCAACCAGGTCGTGATTATCTTCTTTGTCACTGTCCAATTCTATCTTTTTCCTAATCACTAACTGTGTTGCTTTCTATTTCAACAGAAAAATATTTGTTAAAAACATTTGAATGTATTCACATATTTCCTAAAAACTTTATTCCAAATGCCATTCATGCATTGCTGTGTGGCTTTTTTTCATGCTGCAGCAGTATCTGGTTACCATTTAGTATATTAAAACCTTTCCCCAACTCTCTGAATGTTTGGCCAGTTCAGTAGCTTCGATAACCTGTGCAAATGTTTTCTGTAAATAGTGTGATTTGAGCACAGCTAATGTGCTTTGGTCTACTGGTTGAATGAATGTGGTTATGTTCAGTGGCAAAAGCAGAACCTTTATATTAGGTTGCACATTGTTAATACATTGTAGAGGCCATGCAGTATTGTTTTAGATGAGAAGAATCTTAAATAGGTGGTTGTTTTGTCTACAGGATTCTCCATCCTGCAGAATATAACATTTCAAGCCTGTCTTTAGACAATGTTGATGCCATCCAGGTTCCTAGTTATGGCAATAATAAACAGAAAATATATGCTCGCTCACATTTTTTAATGCTCTGGGGTTCTTTCGGTGACATATTAGAGAAAGCTTTAAATTGAACCCTGCAGTATTTCCATCCCAAAGAAGCATTGCATTATCATCATTCTAGACAGTTTTTGTGTTTCTGTGACCAAAATACCTGACAAGAACAACTCGGAGGAGCAAAGATTAATTTTGGCTCTCTAAAGCAGAGATCTCAGTGCATAGAGGGACAATTCCACTTCTCTGAGCCAGAATATCATGGGGCAGAGCATATCAGAGGGAAGCTGCTTCCCTGAAGGTAGCAATGAAGCAGAAAGATAGTGAGAGAGTGCGAAGGGGCCACAGAGAAGATGCATCCTTCCAGGTCATACCTCCAGTGACCCACCTCCTCCAGCCATGCCCCAACTGCCTAGAATTACCACCCAGTCAGTCCATTCAAACTACGATGGACTGATCAGGTTTACAACTCTCATAATCCAACCACTTTCCTTATTAGTGCATTAACACAGGAGCTTTTTTGGAGAACACCTCACATCCGAACCGTAGTAGTCATTGAATACTTTGCACTGTCTTGGACTCTCCCTGAATGGTTGTATACTCTGTCATACACTGGCAGAACAAGTTTGTTTAATTAATATTAAATGTTTGTTCTGGCAAATATTTCTGATCCACAATTATCCTATGCAGCTCTCCCTTACAAACTTCATCACCTGCACTATCAGCACTTGCTACCTCATTGCTGACCCTCATATCATGAAAATGATGACCATTTTTGAAGCATTGAAATCAACCATGCACAAACATTTACATACATATAGGATCACTAGCATGTCTTACCTGGATTATCAGTAGGCTTAGCCATATGTACTTGTGCCTCTGGTCTTCCATCCACAAGGCAAATAATTTTTCCATATCATCAATTGGCCCAGCTCTTTTCTTTGTGATGTCAGTGAATTTAACTGACGGTTTATTGCATCAATGGTCTGCTTCTCATCCATTAACATGCTTGAGACCATTGGTAGTGATAGTTCTAGCTCACATGGCATGACTCATGTTCTTCAGGTAAGCAATCTCCTTGAGTTTCATCTCAGGAGTAATTGTCTTCCTCTTCTCACTAGAAATAGAAGATACAGTTGAGCAATTGTTTAGATGCAATAGAATGCATAAAACACAATATCAACAGTTGCTGGCAACTCAGTAAACTATAGAGTATTTGTTGTTTATCTCCACGATCACATGGCTGACTAGGAGCTGCTGCTCACTGCCACTGCCCAGCATTGTGAGAGATTCATACTTGATATCACTAGCCTGGGGAAAGATCAAAAGTCAAATTTCAAAATATGGTTTATACTGAATTTTCATCTCTTCCATACCATAATGAATTTGAAAAACCTTCAGTTGGGAACTTTGTGTCAAATTTCCATTTCTGTAATAAAATACCTGAGATAATCAACTTCTAAGGTGGAAAGGTTTATTTTACTTATGATTTCAGAGGTTTCAATCCATGGTTAGTTGTCCTGTACTTTTGGGGCCTGTGGTAAAGCAACATATCGTGGGAGTGTGTGATAGAGGAAGTTGCCCACTCATGATAGCCAGGAATTGTTCCAATACCTCTTTGAGGCCATGTCTACCAGATCCTAATAGTGCCACTGGGTGGTGTCCAAGCCTTGCACACAAGGACCTTTAGGTGACACTTATCCAAACCATAGAAATCTGTGTTATTTTTTCTTTATGGTTATATTGGTTAATTTTAGGTATCAACTTGACCTGATCAAGGGATACCTAAATAGCTGGCCAAAAGTTATTCTGGCTGGGTCTGTGAGCATGTTTCCAGAGAAGATTGGCCATGTAAATCAGTGGGATGAATGGGGCAGATCCACCATCTGTGTGGGAGGCATTATCCCCTCAACTGGGGACCTAGATAGACAATAAGGTAGAAAAAGGGATTTCTTTTCTCTCTCCTAGAGCTGGATCAGCCTTCATCTTCTCCCCTTGAACATCAGAACTCCAGGCTCTTCAGCCTTTGGATTCAGAATTCACACCAGTAGTACCCTAGGTTCTCATTCTTTTGACCTTGGACGTAGAGTTATACCATTGGTTTCTCTGGTTCTGAGGTCTTGGGATTTGGACTGAACTACACTACTTGCATTCCATTATCTCATTATCTTGCAGATAGCCTGTCTTGAGATCTCCCATTCTCTGGAATTAGAGGAGCCAATTCCCCTAACAAATCCCATATCTATCTACCTAATGTTATAGATTCTGTCTCTCTGGAGAACCCTGACTAATAAATACTATGGTCAATAGATTTTGCATCTTGTTTGGGATGTTTTTGCTTCTATAGCCTAAAGATACTCCCCAGCCCCTCAATATTATCTTTTTGAAATTTCTTATTTGTATTTTATGTTCAGATCTATAACTCCCCCTGTTTCAGTCAACTTTTTAACAACTGTGAATAAAAGATCTGATCAGAACAATTGTAGAGGAGGAAAGTTTATTTGGGGGCTCACAGTTTCAAAGGTCTTAGTCCATAGATGGCTGGCTCCATTCCATGGGGCTTGAGGTGAGACAGAAGATCATGGCAGAAGATTGTGACAGAGGAAAAGAGCTCACATGGTGATCAGAAAGCAGAGAGAGAGAGAGCCTCCACTCTTGAGATACAAAATATATGCCCCATAAACATGCCCCAATTCCCACCTTCTACAGCCATACCCTATCACTTCAGTTAGCACTCAATTAATCGCTCTCAGGAGATTCAATTACTGATTACGTTAAGATTCTCACAACCCAATCATTTCTCTAACCCAATCATTTCTCCTGCTGAACCTTCTTGCATTGTCTCAAATGTGAGCTTTTGGGGATACCTCACATTCAAACCCTAACACCCCTACAACTTTTTATTATATTTGTATGACACAGAGTGCAACTTCAGCTCTCCATAGAATATCTGATTTTATCAATATCATTTCTTTAAAGGACTGTCATCTCCTGATGACTCTACAGTGCCACCTTGTTATACACTAAGAGTCTGTACATGTTTGGGTCAGCTTCTCAGTTTTCTATTCTGTTCCAGTCAATTGTTTCCTTATTCCTGTATCAATTACATATTATCTTAATTACTATGGTTTTGTAAATCGTGGCATCCATAAAGCAAGGCTCACCTACATTTTCTTCATTAATTATAATTTGTTTATATTTGTTAGAAGTATTCCTAGCTAATACTTGATTCTTTTGATATCAAAATAAGTCTCTTGTTAAATTTATCCACTTTGTGCTGGCATCTATAAAATGATTGTCTTTTATATTTTATCTTTTCTATTTTAATCTAACTTGATCAAAATTCCTTATTAATTAAAAAGACTCTTTTGGACTTTCTATTTAAATTTAATTTCTTCCTTTCCAATCTTTATATGTTATTTCTTTTTCTTTCTACTAAATGTTTAGGACCTTTAGTTTAATATGAGTCTTGATCTCGGGTATTATTGTTATTTCAAATCCTTAAATGTTGGTTTATTATATAATAATTGATAATGAAACCATTTCCCTCCTATTCTTTTAGGGATTAGTTTAGAAATTCTAATGTGTACTCTTTAGTGTTATGGTTTATATCTGGAATGTTCCTTAAAATCTCATGTTTAGAAAGCATGGTTCAGAGGTAGGGCTTTTAAGTAATGATTAGTGTTCTGGCCTCTTCATTGCATTAATCTACCTGGTGGTTTAATTCATTTATAGTAGAATAGCTTACAGGTGGTACCTATAGGTAAATAGGTCCCTCCTTCCTCTCTCTCTGTTTCCTGGCTTCTGTGGGCTGAAGAGTTTTCCTCTGCCATGCTCTTCTGCCATGATGGTTCTGCAGTGAACTCAGCTGACCCGTAGCCATTTCTATGTTTAATCTGAGACAGGGTCCCACTAAGTTGCTAAGGCTGGCCTTGGACTTGCAGTCCTCCTGCTCAGCCTCCATAGTCACTGGGATTACGGGCGGATTCCCCTGTGCCCAGGTCTGGGTTTTATTTTTGCTAATAAGAAATCAGTTGTCTATCTATTTATTCTCCCTTTGAAATAATCTTTTCGTATCTCACTGATTTATAGATTTTTGTGCTTACTCTTTCTTCAGTTTCAGTAAATTGAGATTAGGCATGTACTTCTCTTTTCTTTCTGTGCTTGAGACTTGATCTTTCTTTAGTTCCAAAAAATTATCGGCCATTACCTTTGACAAATATTGTTTGTGACCTCTGATTAAACTTATAATAAAACTTCTCTGTCTATTCTACTTCTGTTTTCCTTGTCTTCTTTTCTGTTTTTGCACTGTATGTGTCGGGCGGAAGGGTACTAGGGATCAAACCCAGGGTCTCATGTGTGCTAGGCAGGCACTCTACCACCCAGCTATGCCCCCAGCCCCCCACTTTTTTTTAACATCAGTGCTGCTTCCTGAACAGTGCTGCCTGGCCTGCTTCTCAGTTCAACTTGCTCTCTCTTTTGCTATGCCTATTCTTCTGTTATACTTGTCTACTCCATTTTTAAGTTTCACTGGTCAAGCTTTTTTAATTTCTGGAAAATGTATTTATTATTCCAAGTCTATTATACCGTTTTGTAGCCTCAGTTCCCTGAAGATGTATTCAATCCATTGTAAAAACCTATCTACATCTAGTAATTTTGATATATGGGTCTTTGCAAATCTGTTTCTATCATTTGTATTCTTTAGTGTGGTTGCACTCACTGGGTGTAAATTCCTGATCTGCCTGTTTCTTTGCTACATGCTAAGTGTTTTATTTGTAATAATAATTTATATAAATAAAAAAGTGAATATTTCTCCAAATATAATTTACTATTTTCTAGCCAGTGTGCTTATTCTTTTATAGTTTGGATTTACCTCAAAGATCAAAGTGACTGTAAATAGTCTAATATTCTCCCATGAGAAGTTCAGTTGGCCCTTACTTGACTGTAAGTAAAGACCCTAGGGTCCTTTATGTGATTGAATGGGAGTATCTGTTCCTTTTACTTCTGTCCTCATTTGGGAAGACTATCAAAATCAAAATTAAAATGACCAGGTTCAGTAAATGGTTTCAGAATAAAGCAGCTCAAGAACTAATTTTTCTATTTTTAATTTTTAAAAATTATTTTATTGGCTCTTTTTAGTTATACATAACAGTAAACTTCATTTTAATGTACTTGCACAAACATTTATTTCTCTATTTTATCTTCACTTTTGAACTAATGTTTTCTTATCGGGCCTCTTAAACTCTCATAACATGATTTTTTAATCCACATTTTAGTTGTTGCTTTTCTTAGTGGAAGAAATGAATCAAATGAGTTGCCACTCACTCTTCAAGATAGGTGATATATTCCTTTCTAAATTCTAAATTCAAAAAATCTTGACAAATTGCCCTGCACCAATTTGCAGTCTTACCACTAGTACATGATAATACTTCTTTGTTCCCATCTTCATCCAAAAGATATGCCATCAAACTTTGGAACCTCTAATAATCTGTTAATACAGTGTAGCTTTAATCTATGTGTCTTATTTTAAAAATTATCTTTATTTGTTTTTAAAGGCATTTTTTTTTTGCAGAAGACTCTTCAGTTCTTTTGAAGTTATTTTAAGTGGGGAGACTTGAATCTATTTTTGCCCTGATGGCTTCTCATTGTCCAACTTCCACTTATTGAATCACATAACTTTCCCCCATATGACATATTTGATATATAATGCCACCTTTTCTCCTGTTGAAGAACATGATATATTTTTCTACTTATTTAAGTTTTCCTTTCTCCACTGGTAACATTTTAACATTTTCTTCTTATAGATTTTGGATGTTTCTTATTAAATATGTTTCTGAATAACATCTTACTAATTTTCTTTCTTGAAAAGGCTATATATTATGCCAATTAAAGCCCAAACTAGGGTTCTTTAGATAAATAGAACCAACAAGATATATATACATATATATACAACAGGCTACATATACAATGTACATATGTATGTGTGCATATATAGATACAATCATTAAACAGGTTATAGATGTGTATGTATTTATATGTGTATATATAATATGATTATTAAAAGGTATTTATTAGATTGGCTTACACAACTAGAAGCTGAATAGTCCTACATTGGCTGTCTGCAGACTAGAGAACTGGAGGAACTAGGAACTGCACAGTTCAAGATGCTGAAGCCTCAGAACAAGAGGGATCAAGAGTGCTACCCTATTCTGGGACCCCAGGCCTGGAAACTCCCTGGAGAATCACTGGAAGAGTTGACTTTAGAAGAGCAAAAGAGCTGGAGTCTGATGTCTTCAGGTAAGTGCAGCAACAATCATGAGCCTGTTCAAGAAGAATGGAGCTTTGCTTCGGCTGCTGCTTCCTTGTTCTTCCAATTTTTATTCCATCCAATCCTCCAACCTCTTGGACAGTGGTGTCCACATTTAGGTTGAGTCTCCATTCACTGTCCTACATTTCAATCATTCTTAGAAACACCCCCATCAACACACCCAAAAAACCTTTGGCATCACTTAATCCAATCAATCGACAATCCAGATTAGCCATTACAAAGCCATAGTTTAGGGATTAAGACTCCCCAAATTTAAATTACAGTCTACTACTTACTGATCAGAGAAACAATAGCAAGCTATATAAGATCTTTGTCTCCATTTCTCCACCTGTGCTATGGGATTGTTGTGAGAATAAAATGAATTAGCTCTTGCATGCTCTTAGAATAGTGTCTCGCACACAGTGAGCATTCATTATTAACTCTTACTGTGGCTATAAATAAATCTTTTTTTCCATAAGTCTTCCAACCTTTTATTGTTTATATAAATTGATAATATCGGTTTCTGGATGTGTTTATTTTGAATCTAGCCAGCATATTAAATTCTCATCTTTTCATAAGCATTTTTCCAACTAACTTTCTAAGTGTATAGTCATCTGAGCTTCAAATAATTATATTTTATTTCTTCCCTTCCTATTTTTAAATTTGAATTTTTTTTTCTGTTTTCTTTTTACATTAACACTTCTAGAAAAATACATAAAACTTTAAAATTAAGAAATAATAATCAAAATCTTTCTTAAACTCAATGGCTACAATTTCTTTTGAGAATCTATTTATAGTTTTCAGCAGACTTTTATCTTTTGCAGGATCTTATTCCTATGGATGTTCTTAAGTCTAAAAATGTCCCCAAGTATTCTCTTTGTCCACTACTTTACTATAAATATATCATCTTAGAATAATCTTATCCAAATTTTAAATTATACCCCCAGTATAATGACTCACAAAATTCCATCTTTCCTAAGTGTATTTCTTACAACTATAAGCCTACTTATCCAATTTCCATTGGGTATTTCCATCAGAATATCTCATATATATTTAATCCCAACATATTCAAAATGGAGTGCATCCTCACCACTAGCCCTCCCCTCCCCAACACAATATTTGTTTTGTGGTAACTACATAAATACAGTAAGTAGAGCTTAACAGACAGGTTTTATTCTCAATTCATCCTTTGCTGTCATACTTAAAACTCACTGGCCACCAAGTCCTGGGGATGACATCTCTCAAGATCATTCTTCACCCTCTAGCTGAAGTTCTTCATTTGTTTTCACACTATTGTCACATTGCTCTAACTAATTTCCCTGTTGAGTGACCAACTATCTTGCTCTGCCCATGACTGGGAGTTTCTCCAGGATGAATGACTTTCAGTGGTAAAACAAGAAGGTTCTAGACAAACAGAGATGAATCAGTCACCCTGATTTCAGGCCTCCGGCATCACCCTTTATTAAGAAATGAAATTCAGAAGTATAATATAGACCTTTCCTACAACACATATAGAGGCATACAAGACTTGCATTTAACTGCAGCAGTTTAACAGATGCTCTGATTCTACAGGTCAATTGATCCCAGGTTTGAGAGCTTCAAATTTCAGTTTTCAACCAATTCTCATATGATGGACAGAATGATCTATTTAAACCACAAATGTGACAATGCTATCCATATTTGAAACATTTTCTAATGACTACCCATTGCCCATAGAATAAACATTAAATTCCATTAGACACATATTTTGTAACCAAAAAGATATTTTGTAACCAAAAACATGCTTTCATTTACTTCTGTATTTCATAGGGTTTTGTTTCTCATTCCTTCACTTTTATCTGCTTTCCAAATGCACCAAGCTGTTGTATTCCAATGTAACCTGTAGTACAAACATTTTATGGTTCACAGTGCCTTCCTCATCATACTATGTCTGCCTCAGAATGAATATGTCAGGAAACTTGTGCAAAGATCTCCCCTCTGAAACATTTCCCTGTAAAATCATCTCACTTAATTAGTAATGTATTTTTGGTGGTACTGAGGTTGGTATACCCTTCCATAACACTTTTCTTCTGCTGAAGTTACACTCTACAAAGACTTTCTCTGCAAATATACTAAGATTATGAAGCAAAGTCACTGGCACATCTTACTGAGCACAATGTCTGACACATTCTAAATAATAAAAAAAAAGGTCATTGAATGAATTAATGAATGAATACGGCAGGAACATAAGGATCATCTTACTGGTGCATTGGTGGGTAATTTACAGAAATTATTTAGACCTCTTTACCTAAAATCATATGTACTTTTAATAACATTTGTGTGAATTATCTAAATGTCTCCATGACCAGTTTTCTCATTAACATATGGCACATTAAAGCCTATGAATTTTATACCAACATTCTGCATATTAGGAAGAGAGAATGCAATACTGACTCAAAACTGCTACTTCATGTTATAGTTAACCTTTACTGGAGGTCCCACACTACACTGGCTTAGGAAGTCTGTCCCTAATAGTTTGCAAGAAAGACAAGGAAAGAGCACAAATCATGAAAGTAAACTCGAGTATTAAAAAATATTACATTATGCAGGCATATAAACATCATCTTTGCAATAATTTGCTACTTCCTTTTTTGCCAAAATTCAAGCTCCGAACAAAAAACTGATCAAAGAGGGTTTTTAACATTTTGAATCCTGATTTTTGTATGCTTTAAAATCTAAACTGATATACAAAAAGGTACCCAATTTTGTACGTGATTTTATCATAAATTACACCACCCTAATTAAACCTATGATTTCCAATGCATTTATAACACACCATTCATCAAATGCAAATAAAAATAATTTGCAAACGGTATAATTCTGATGAGCTCATAGTCTACTCTGACTTCATTATGCTGGGTATTGTTGGGACTCACTAATGAGCTCTGTATACTGTGTTTCTCTTTGTTGTTTGCCTACATGCTAATGAAACAAGCTGGAAGCAAAAGAGCTAATTAATGGTCCGGTTTTATTCCATGATGCAACATGCCAAACTCCAAGTAAGGGTTGGCAGCGTGTGGGTGAGGATTTGGATATATGTGGGAACCACTGGGGAACAGTCCCTGCACATCAGAATGGAAAGTAAATGAAAAATTGATGTTCTCAAGAGTAAAAAGTAATCAGTGAGTACATGACAAGAACAAGCAGTGAGATACCAGTTTATAAACTCAAAGAAATCAGTCACAGACAAAGAAGCAAGAGGACCTTTGGGATCAACTGTGCAAACTAAAGTATAAATGCACCACATTGAGACGAAAATCATTAATTACACTGTCAATTGGCTAAATGTCAGTCTTTACTTTCTGTTATGTTTTACAAGGAATCATAGTAAATGTATGTCAATCAATCTCCAACATCTACTCAGCATTAAACATCTCTCCATCAGTTTGGGCTGGCTTCAAACTGGTGGTTTGAAATAGGAAAGATGTGGGTGGTTTCGCCTGCTCTTAATTCTGCTCACTACTTTCTGTATTTGCTAACTCTTTCATTCTCTTCAGGGTTGCTTAAAGGGAAGGAAAAGGAGGACAAGAAATAATTTTACTTGGGCTAAATGGCTTCAGCTCAGCACCAGACAGCTGTCTAAGAATGTCAGCCTGGAAGATGATTTTGGTGGACTTTTTCTCTCATGGATGGCCTTTGAGGGTTTGTTGAGGGTTCTGTTCTTAATCTGATCCAAGAAGGTGCCTCTTTTAGGTGATCACCCATAACCCCTATGTCCCACTTAAAGACTCAGCTCTAACCTCTTTCTGCTGAGTTTAATTGACCTTTCAGCCATGTTGATCTAAGAACCATTCAGGATATTTCTTCTATATCACTACATTTTCTAAAGGAAAACACTTAGGTTCCCTGTTCCCCATCCTGACAAAATAAAAGGCAGACTGACTTTACCAATAGAGCGACTGGCTGGTAGAAAACAGGCTAATCTATGCCTAATGAAGCTTTTTCATACATACTTCATCCAGTAGTCTGTGTCTCTTGGTAGCAGGAAACACATGCAAAGTCTGTCTAAGGCTGTTGAGTGTACCCACTGATGTCCCTCTCTGTTTGACGTAAAGGTAGCATGCACCATCTTTTCCTCTCCAAAGAGTTCTCCACTAACATTCTCCTTAAATCTTCTCTCTTTCCCATTGTTACTTCCTTGAATTTGTTAAGAGTTCTAGGAAGTGAAATGGACTCAGGTTCATTTCCTGTGTAACTCTGCTAAAAATGATTGAGGTGATCTATCCCACACTCATTCAGTGTTCTGATAATTCTCAGGAAGAGTTATATTGTAAATTCTTATTTCTTCTCTTTCTGTAACCAGTAGGTCTAAACTTTAATTGCATGTTAGAACTACCAGCAAAACTTTTAAAAATATGGCTGCCTGCCACCCCACCCCAAGCTGAGAATCTGATTTAATTGCTCCGGTTAAACATTTGTATTTTTTTTAATCTCTTGATGGTTTTAATTTGCAGCCAGAGCTGAGAACTTCTGATATAAATAAATGCCAACTTACCTCTTTGACCAACATCTTTGGATGGAATATTCATTATTGATTTCATTTCTCCATGTTTGTAGACACAATGCTATTATTCTAAAAATTATTCCTAATAAAAATTTACTTAAGATCTCCCTGTAAGTTCTTCTAAGAAGTTATTGTGAATATTTATGAAAGGATTCATTCTGTACTGAGTTTTAGCTCATTTCCTTGATAGATTTTAAACTGTCTTACTACCAAGTAAGAATCATGCTGTTTGTTGATTATCAACTGTATTTATCTAAAGTAGTAATTATGCTGTTGGTTGGTTATCAATTGTATTTATCTAAACCCATTAAAATTTTCATGTATTTCTTCTCTGTTGGATAGAGTTGTGCATTTAAATTTAACTCATCATTCTTACTCTTTTTTAAGAGTGTAGAAAATAAACCAAGAGAGAAAACTGAAGAAAATAAAACAATTAATAATTTCTCTTTAGGGAAAAAAATAATAAATGAACTGACCCAAAGGAAAACTTGACATAAAATAAGTCTGAAGGAAACATATTTATATCATTTCTATCATGTTTAAGATGAAATTTCCAAAGAACATAAAATGGTCTCTTGACATTCGTATTCCAGAAGGCTTTCACATTTTCCTACCCTGAAAATTAGACAGTTCCCAGGTACAAAGATGAGCCTAGCTGTCTAATGACATCCACCATCAGTGCCAAGTACCATTAATGTCCAATTTTAACCATAAAGAGAAATTAAATCCATTGATTATTTTTCTGGACAAGGCTGATATTCTCAAACATTGTTAAAACTTAAACATAAATTCAATAAGCCTATTTCTCTGCTTCCCAGTGTGAAGCCCTATCAGCCCCAAAATTCTACATTTAGAAATTCATTCTACAGATGCATTCAGCAAGTAAACAAATAAGTGTTCCCACCTGCGTATACAAACCCAAATGGATTTATGGAAATATTATTCATAATAACAAAGAATGTGAAACAAGCTCAATATCTCTCAATGAGAGTTAAATAAATAATAATAAAGTTATTAAACAAGGTCACATTCATCTACCTATGCTGATAAGAAACAATCTGTAAAATACATCGTTAAGTTTAAAAGGAAAAAATGTGTTTAATATGCTCATGTCTCAGTGTTTGGGTCAAAATGTAGATAATATATAAATTTGTTCCTATAGTTAATCAAAAAAAAATTTTTTTTTAAAGTCTTAAAAGGCTGCCCCAGGGAGTGAGTTCAGATGTGGTCAGGATGGGACAAATTTCACTATATGTCTTTTTGAACTGCTTCAATTATTTTTATTGTCAAGTATATGATCTGCATATACTTTATGCCAACACTCATTTGTTTAGGTGCTTGGTTGCATCTGTTGCTTGATTGTATATATGTTGTTGACTTTTCATTCTGCTAGTTGCTTCTTTTGCCATACAGACGCCTTTAATTTTATGTAACACCCCTTCTCTGTTTTTGCTTTTCTTGCCCGTGCTTTTGGTATCATAGTAAAGGAATCATTGTCCAGTTCAATGTCTAAACTCTTCCCATTTGTTTCCTTCTACAAGTTTATTGTAGTCAGGCTTAACGTGTATGCCTTAATTAATTTTGAGCTCAATTTTGTATGTGGTAGGAGATAACAATCTAAATCCATCTTTTAATATGTAAGTATCAGCTTTCCTAGCACCATTTCTTGAAGAGACTACTTTTCTCCATTTGTATTCTTGGCAAGTTTGTTGATGATTAGTTGATTATATGTGCCTGAATTTGTTCTGGGGCTCTCTATGTTGCTCCACTGACCTATATGTGCGTTGTCACATGTGTTACACACTCTCATGACCATCAGTACCAGCCTATTGTGGTAAAATGCTTTGAAACCAGAAAGTGTTCCAGTTCCAGCTTGGTCTTCTTTATCAACATCAATTTAACTATCTAAGGTCTCCTGTACTTCTAAATACATTTTAGGGTTTTTTGTTTCTCAGAGAAGAATGTTATTGGTATTTTGATAGGGATTGCATGGAATCTATAGGTCTCTTTGATTAGTACAGACATTTTAACAATATTAATACTTCTAATCCATGCAGACGGATATCCTTCCATTTATCTGTCTCTTCAGTTTGTATTAATTTTTTCTAGTTTTCTTTTTATTCCTTCCATTTCCTTGGTTAAATATTTTGTAAATAGAATTGATTTCTTAATTTCCCTTTTGGAAAGGTGGTTGTTCCTGTCAATCTTCAGTTACACAGGATTATCTCTATGTTCATGCATTGCATCTACAGACTTGTTTCTTTATTCATTCAGTAAACATCTACCTAATGCTTTCTATGTGAACTGAACAATCACTACTTCCTATTGATTTCACAGTAAGCTGAGGGTAACATTTCTCATTCATTTAGTTGTTCATTGTATAGCTCACACAGTAAACTCACTTTAATAAATATGTATCATGTACCACATAAACCTGTGTCAGAAGCATATACTTTCTCTTTAGACATAGGATGGCCACAGTGAGAAAAATCTTTAAGATGTCTATCAGGCCAACCTGACACAATCCCACAAAGACCAGGCCAGAAAGTAATGTTTCTATGGGCCGTGCAACACTGTGGTTCTGTTATTCCATGGAAAAGTAGAAAAATATGATCACTTACATGTTAATATCTTCACTGAACATTTATTACTTCAGCTCTCTGCAAGCACAATTCTATGGGCTTTTTCAGAATATAAAGTTCTGTAAGACATTGCCTTTACCATCAAGAGTTTAGAGCCCAGTAGATATATTTGCCTGACTTTCTTTTATAAAAGCATTTTGGAATTTTTAAAACATTTTTATTCATTACTTCATTGATTCTAAAAACAATCTGTGTAGTAAGTATGACAGGTATTGTTTTTCTCACTTTACAGATAAGAAGTCAAAAATTCGAAAAAATAAGTGCCATCGTCAAAGTGGCTGAAGTAAGAATAGAAATCAGTTTACCTTTTTTTACCTGCATATGCCATACCCTTATTTTGGGCATCCCTGCATTTTATTATGAAAGTAACTGGACATTTACTTGACAACTATGTAAAGAGATTATAGCAAAAGTTATGCATTTAAACTTAATCCACTTAAAATGATTTAATACATGTATAACCATTCTCCAATCTTATTCTCATAGACCTGTGACTTTTCTTGCTGCATGGGCTGTCTGATTAAATTTCCACACACACTCATAATGCATCATTTATGATTTAATTCATTTTGTTTTCTTTAGAGTGAGGCCAAAATTATAGAGACAGGCAAAGCAATCTGAATCCAGAATCCTTCTAGATCTTCACAATTTTCCCTAATCTTTTACAGTCATCTTGCCTATACTTAATTTGACAGAAATATCTGTAGGGGCCTTCCTTTTCAAGGACTTCTGAGGTATTCAGTATAGGCTTCAAAGAAACCACAACTCTCTTAAGGGGCTCATATCACGCTGATGTGCATACTATTTTGTTATAGGAACAAGGACAGTTGTCATAAATGTAGTTATGAGCTGGCCCAACTGACTTTGGATAAGTATGAGACGTGATAGTAGAAACAGAAGTGTTGGCAGAGCCTGAATCTGTGAATTATGGGTCAGTCCATGTGATTTATAAAGTGAATGAAGAGAATTCTCTACCTCTGAGATCAATAGAGTTTGGTTAAAAGAATTTATACTATGGTAAGTAAAAAGTGTGTCATACTCAACGTGTGTTTAAGTAGAAAATCGAGCACCTTTCATCTGCTGTGGCTACCTGTGGACTCTTTAAGTGACTATGAAGTTGCATCCATAACCATTGCCAGTACTAAGGTAGGGAAGTCCATTTTAACTGGGCAATCACCTTGTTAAGGTGGAGGCTACTGAGAAATTTTTATTTAAGTAGCATTCAAGAGTATTTGCCTACTTGTAAATGTAAAATTGGTCCCAATTATGTTTTATACGTAATTAGAAATACTCATCTTTATAAGACATAGATTCATCATTGAAATAAAAATAATAATAGCAATACTTTCAAATTTTATTCTAAGTCTCTTGAAGAGGACTGACTGTTTTCTTATTCTCCACTATTGGATTTATTACATGGTTTTACTCAATACATAAATATCTATTGAACTTATGACTAAAAGTCATCTTTAGGACATAAAAATATGGGATTATTTTGAAGCTTTAAGATTAGATCATTTTCCTTATAAGTCATTACCCCTGTTTCATCTGCTCTGTGTTAAATGTAGCATTGTGGAGAGGGTAATTTTATGAGGTGGGACATGTACTAGGGAAGACAGATTCTTATCTAGGTCATTATGAAAATATGTTTTGATTTCCATTTTAAAAATTCAATAGACAATGCAAACTTTGCTTACCCTGTGATTATCTAAGTACTCTGATTTGGGGCTACAGAATTGACAAAATATTCTTGAGATCCATTTTTTATATAAAAGATACCAGTGTGATTGGCAACTCTAGATGGTGCTTCTGTAATAAGCTTTGGGATCATCAGTTCCACGGTGAGTTTTGTGGCCTGTCTTATCATGGTTTCTGCATCCCTTTGGTTCAGAGAAATGGGAGGGTGTGTGTTTTTTTCTCAACAAATCCTTCTCCGGGCTAAACCTACTTTTTCATTTTCACAGCCAAAACTTTTGTAATAACAATTGTTGTCTGGATCGATTTGAGTCAAATTGACTTTGAGTGCAAATCTTGTGCTTTCTCTAAGGAATAGAGAATCAAAGCCATTTTTGTGGAACATTTAAGCAATAGGTTTTCTGTTTTGATGCTAAATTGGACTTAAGTGAATAATCCAAACAGAATTAAAAGAACATGCGAGTATTGTAATCCACAGGAAGGGGATGATAAGTCCACTTCATGCCTTTTTTTCTTTGCCCTCTTATTTTCCTTCCCCTCTTTCATTCTCCCCCCCCTCCCCTTTCTTCTCTTGCTTTCCCATTCCTTTGTTCTTTGTTCTTGGCCTTTTTCTCCTTTTCTTTCATTGAATCAACTTCTCTTTTCTGTTTCTCCCTTCCTTCCCAGTCACTGCCTCAGAGCTTCTGGCCAAGGTTCGTCTGGAAGGATGGACAACCTGCCTCTGCAGAGATGGGTCCCATGACTGAATTTTATTAGTCAAGATTCAGAATCAGGACAAAAACAGGAAGGGAAGGTGAAAACAAGTGATCAGGAGGTGGGCATATTCTCAAAAAGATCAAAAGATGAAGGAACAGAGCACAAGGGCAGAAAGAGGAGCCCATTTGTTTTGAGTCCTGTGGAGTGGGCTGGACCACCCTCTTTGGGGATGCAGGCCTAGCACTTGGTGGGAGGGTGAGTGAAGCCTGGGAGAGGGGTGCAAGTTCAGGATGAGTTCTTCCTCTCCCTCTTCTCCTTATTTCATTCCCAAACTTGCTCCCGGTTTCTTTCTTTTCTTCCTCGGTTCTATTTTCTTCAGCAAGATAGCCCTAAATATGGCAGCTATTAAAAATGTTTAGAGAGCAGAAGGTATCTGTCACTTTCTTACTTTCTTATTTTTTTATTTCAAGTGGTCATTTCTTTGACATTACGAACTCACTGGAGAAAAAAAGGTGAAGAAAGACTGTGGAGGCACGTTTACGTGAAGAGAGAGACTAACAAGCAAACCAATAATGAAAGGGATACGTGGCATATGAGATACCATCAAAATGCTATGGCAAAACCAGATATCTGCTCATGGGAAGCTCTCAGTAGGGACAAAGGAAAGGGAATTCCAGGAGACAACAAGTCCAGTGACTTCCAAAGAGCTGAAGGACAGACACAGACCTGGCTGGAGGGATCTTAATCACCGGTGCTAGAGGTCCTAAAAAAGAGCCCAAACCTGATTTTTTGTGAAGTGCTGATATAGACTAAGTATGAATGAAAGAAAAAAAGATACAATGACAGTGATCAGTCAAGTAAATTTTACCTATGGTACAGCTTCTGTTAACATTAGTTATTGCTTATACTATCTCACATATATAAACTTTACCTTTGAGCTTTATCCCAATATAAAAAAGCTCAGATAAGTTACTTTATATACTACCAGACAACTGATAGGTTATACATGAGTTAAAAGTTTATTCTCAGGTACAGTTTGAAAGGTTAGCTTTGCAGCAGTTTATGAATTTGGCAAAGAAGGCCTGGGAGGAGAATAAACAACGAAAAGGCTACTACAATAGTCTAGGTCCCATACCCCAGCAACCTAAAAATGGTTGAGGACTTGAACTATGATATAAAGAGGGCAGAGGAAGAGGAAAGAATATATTATCAGGATATTTAGCAAATAGATGCTGGTGGAATGTCTTAGTTCATATGGCAGTGATAACAAAATACCTTAGAATTGAGGTCATTTATAAGCAGTACCCATTTACTTCTTACAGTTCTGGAGGTTAGGAAGTGCAATGCTTCCAAAGATCCAGTGTGTGTTCAGGGGCCATTCCTTAGAGATGGTGCTTTGTAGTTGTACTCTCACATTGCAAAAGTAGCAAACAAGTTCTCTTTGGTCATTTTCACAAGGGCACTAATCCCATTCATGAGGGATATGATTGCCTCTCAAAAATCCCACTTCTTCATACCATCAGCTTGATATTGAATTTTGGGTAACATACACTTTTGGGGAATCACTAGGTCAAAAGGGTAGATCTAGTGATTATGCTAATGTTGAAATTGAGAGTAAAGAGGAACCGAAATATCAGTGAATACCTTTATGTAAAGATTTATGGGTACAATGCTGTCTTGTTATGCAGTGACCTCCAAGTACATGAATTCTAAATAAATCTCAATTATTTTTACATTCAAACTAGATAAATATTACTTTATTTGTAATATGTTATTTTTGGTACTTCCTCTAAGAAAAATAGATCTAAAAATGTGTAGCTTAAAATATGAAATAAACCAATATTATTTTTAAGGTAACTGTAAAATGCAGAAATTAATGTAAATAGGTTTAAACTAGGACAATCACTCATACTTTGGGTATGTAAGGCATGGATTTTACCTCACAGTCATTACTTGCTATTCAGAATTGATCATTGTGTGAATTCCAAATAAACATCTTAGACTCAGAATGCTAAGTAATTTGGCTGAAGATACATTTAATGGTTGGTATTAATTGATTTTATGTCACTATAACAAAATGCCTGGAGCTGGGTCATGTATGAACAAAAGGAGTTTATGTATCTCTAAGTTTTGAAGCCTCAAAGTCCAAGATCAAGTGACCTATTAATCCCACCTCTGGTAGACAGCACCACAGCAGAAGCCCATGTGAGCAGTCACATGGTGGAACAGGAAGAAACAGAAATACAAAGGCCAGGATTGTGCTTTTTATAACAACCCTGCACCCTAATACAATATGACTAATGTTGAAAGTAACTACAGTCCTGTGAAAAACTACATTAATCCTTTCCATTTCAAGGGTGATGCCCCTAAGGACCAAAATATATTCCAGGAGACCCTGTATCTTGAGGTTCTACCACCTCAACAGCACCATGCTTGAGACCAGTCTTCCAGAACATGAATTTTTGGGGGTGGACACATTCAAACCATACCCAAACTAGAGCAGAGCTGAATTTATTACTATCCCTCCACCTCAAATTTATATGTCCTAACCTCCAGCACCTCAAAATGTGATTGAATTTGAACATTGGATGTATAAAGAAGTGATTAAGTTAAAATGAGGTCATAAGAATGGATTCTATTCCAAAATGACTAATTTGAACACAGGTAGTTAAAGACCAAGAGAAGACAGCAATATACATCAAGGAGAGAGGCCCTCAGATGAAACCAATGCTACCTTCTAACTCAGACTTCTAGGCTCCTGGACTATGAGAAAATAAATGTCTTTTGTTTAAGCCATTTAGCAGGTAGTGTTTTGTTTTAGCAGCCCTAGCAAACTAATACAGAACATGACTCCTAGATGGTCTACACTAGACTGGCCTTCTAGCTAGCCTGACTCAAAACAACAACTACCACCACCAAGAAAAATTGGCCTCTTTTTACCACAATCTTCAAAGAGCTTTTCCTGAGCCCCCCTGTGCTCCCCATCTGGGAGTACTGGATGAATCATCATGGTTCACACTCTCTAATTCAGGTGCATAAAATGCCAAGAACTTTCCTTCCAGCAGATGAGCTGCTACTCTAGACTGATTATGATCTCTAAATTTATGATGACAATGATTGGGGCAGAGAGAAAAGTTTAAAAATACTATACTATATTAGGGGAAGAAGAATGGAATTTCATGCTAATGTGCCAAAGCTTTTGAACTCTAACTTCTATAAATGACTGAGAACTTACTCAAAGGCTAAGAATGGTATTCTTGGATTGTTCAACTGATAAAGAGAGAGGAGAGACAGCTTTGTGATACAGATAAAACTTCGCAATGAACTAAAAGAAGAAAGAAACTAGCTAAGTTAACTGTTACCTTAAATCACATCAATTCAGCTAAGCCTGAGGTCCTTCCATGACAGAATGAATGTCATATTTCTTACATAGACACAGGATCTTTGCATTCTTTTATAATGACACAATAGTTTTTCCTAACTGTGAAAGTTGCTAAGCCATCACCCATGGCAATAACGACACAAATCAATTTAGTTTATCTGTCCAGAGTTCCTAATGCTTTCCTTTGCAATATATGAACTTCCTATAACCAAGGATTTATGAAATAGAACCATATGTGACCTCTATACTTTCCTCAATTTTAGAACCCTATTCTATTAAAATAATTTTTTAATAATTATTGGTTAATAATTAACAGGCAAATCATGTTACATGGATATTTATGAAACATTTTTCACTTTGGTTAAATATCTACTTTCTTTCTTATTAAAGAATTCAGTATAAGGAAAATAATAACATCACCATGTTTCATGCATTTTATTATATATTTGATATCTGACAGTGTTCTTGTCCTTTAACAAATTCACAAATTTTATCTTGAGTTTTCAAAAATAAATCTATAGTTTTAATTATCTGTTTTTTAAAAAAGGATATTTGAGATTATTGGTGAATTCTTTCTGTCCCTTCCTTTTCATCCTAAATACCTGGTCCAGGATTGATCTTATCACCTACATCTAGATGGTCACAATAATCCCTTAATCTGTTCCTTGTTTTATGTCCTTTACCCAACACAATCATCCCTGCACATTGCTGACAGCTTAATATAATCCCAAACTAGATCCTTGAGTTAACTCCTCTGAACAAAAAACATCCATGGTTTACTATTTATTAACTAGCTACAAGATAAGGTCCAAATTCCTGAGTTATCCATAATTTGTCCTCACCCAACCTTCCAAACTTTCTGGCTTTATCTTTTAACACTCCTCCATTGTGAGCTAGCCAAACTGGTTTCCTGAACTCCTATAAGACTTACTGTCTGTAATATTTCTTCTTTTTAATCAATCACAGTTTTCAGGCATCAGTAATCATCTAAGTTCTTTAACTAGATAATCAACGTCTTAAATTTTGATTCAATTTCACTATTAGCTTCTTGAGGGTATAGTCAAAGCTATTTGCTTGCTTCTTTTATATCTAACAAAGGTAAATATAATTATTTCTGCTGCTTCCAAGAGACGTTTTTAAGTTTCTTGTAAAAGATACAAACGTGACTAAGGCATAGTTCTTAGTCTTGAATAGTTCACCTCTAGAAGGAAAATGAAAAACTACATAGGTGAATATAATGCAGTAGGAAAGTTTTAGTCTGCAGAAATTGACAAAGGACAGCATAAGCAATGCTTATGCAGAGAAGAGATGTTGGGAGTGGGAAGGAGGTTCATATGACCAAAAGTCATGAAATAAAGTTTGAATTGGACCTTAAAGAATTTTTTTCCTAGCCACTTAGGAGAATTTGTGTTCAGAACACAGAACACCACTATTTTCACTGTCCTGAAGAAACAATTGGAGGGAAAAAAAAAAAGTCTGAGCATTTTTTGTTGCTGTTTTGTTTTTAATTTGCTACTTCCAGGAACCTACAGGTTTCTCTAGTATAAAATAATGTTTATGGTTATTTCTCATGTCAGACAACTTCCCCAACCTCCTAGTGGAATTTGAGTTATATACATAACTTTTTGTTAGCATTCTGATTTGGTGGGGGGCTAATTCTTTTTCAACCCATGGCTACAGGCAGATGGCCACTTCTCAAAACACCTCCCTGAATGTTTCTGTGGAGGTTTTTCAAGCTTTTTCAACTCACAGTCTTATGCAAAGAGCTCATCACAGATTCCTTAAAGAGTTTAAGTTCCATAGACTTAAGCCTATATCTGCCAGCAGGTGGGCATTAAAACTCCAACACAGGTTTTGAGACCCCTAAGGGTCACTCGGCTTTAACTTTGACTCAAGTATCTAATTTTGAGGTTTTTGTTTCTGCATGTAGTTTATTTACACACACACACACACACACACACACACACACATGTACTCACAATTTTTGTTATATTTTATCCAACATTTTTGTGTGCCACATACTGAAAAGAAAGGGTTCCCATGTGTCACAGCGATGGGAAATATTAGGATTTGTTCTAGCCTGGCACCCTGATGCATGCCTGGAATCCCAGCTACTTGGAAGGCTGATACAGAAGGTTGGAAAGTTCAAGGCCAGCCTGGGCCAACTTAGTGAGACCCTGTCTCAAAATTCAAAAATTTGAAAAAGGACTGAGAATGTAGCTTAGTGGTTGAGTGCTTGCCTAGCATGCTCAGGATCCTCAGTTCAATTCCTAGACTGGGGAGGAAAAAAAAAAAGATTTCTTTTAAGTTTATTGCCTTAGGATTACTGTTTAGAACAAAAACATAGGGTTAAATAAAAATTACATTTTAATAGTATAGGACGTTGCTGTAGGAGGGAGCTATTAAGAAAAACAACAGGACCATCCTGTCAACACCTTATTCACAAACAGGAAAGCACCTTGACCTTGACCATTGTTGGAAAGAAATCCTCTATTGCATTCTCTTTCTCTACAGGAACATGACCCCAAAGCTTTCTTGGTTGCTCTAGTAGTGTTTTATCTACACTCAAGTCCACAAAGTCTTCTTTACAAAGGTGTGACAATCTTCTGAGGTCATGCTGTATTTCAGGTATCAGTAACTTTGTTCATAAAGGGCCAGTTGGTAAGTATTTCAGGACTTGTGGGCATATGCTTTATTGCAACTTTTCTGCTATTCAATTATAGCATGAAAATAGCTATATGCAATGCATAAAAGAATGAGCAGAGATGTGTTCTACTAAAATTTTATTGACAAATATAGGTGGCAGGGTGGATTTAGCAGATGGGCCCCTGTTTTCCAACCCTGTTATAATTAAAGAAACAAGGCATACATATCAGAATTTTCAGAGAAACAGACTCACTGGGAAATTTCTTTTTCAGAGAG
This sequence comes from Ictidomys tridecemlineatus, assembly GCF_052094955.1. Classification (NCBI taxonomy): domain Eukaryota; kingdom Metazoa; phylum Chordata; class Mammalia; order Rodentia; family Sciuridae; genus Ictidomys; species Ictidomys tridecemlineatus. Next base: position 45,390,028 of record NC_135486.1, on the reverse strand, counting down.
AGAAAGAGAGATTGATATTTACTTGTGGAATTGGCTCACACTATTCTAGGGACTAGTAAGTATGGGCCAGCTGGCAGGCTAGAAATTCAGGTAACAGTTGATGTTTTAGTCTTGAATCCAAAATCCATAGAGCAGGCCAGCCGGCTGGAAACCCAGGCAGTAGTAAATGCTGCCGTATTGAGGGAAAATTCCTTCTTTCTCTGAGAAATCTCACTTTTACTGGGAACATCCTCAAGAGATTGTATGAGACTCATCCACATACGAAAGGTAATCTTCTCTACTTAAAGTCTACTTAAATTAGCTATAGATGATTTGCACATCTAAAAACATATCTCCAAGGAAGCATCTAGACTGTTGTTTGGCCCAACAACTGAGTACCATAGTCTAGTCAAGCAGATGCAGAATTAACTTCAGAGTGTGTACAGTAAAATAAGAGTAGACATAGAAATCACATCATTATGTATTGCAGAATGTATCCAATTAAGTGCTGAAATGCTATGCTAAAGAGTAATGTGTTGAAACAAGGTGATGAATTAAAGGGATTTAATTTTGAATAATATTTTAATCATAAAATTGAAAACAATAGCACTTTGAAAACATCTAACATGTGTTGAGCAGTATTCTAAGCTTCTGTTGTATGTGGCCCCATTCAGTCCTCACAAAAACCTGGTCATATAAGCCTCACTGTTGTCCCCACCTTGCAAATCACGTTGACAGGGTGCTTACACATCACCATAACTGGCCACGTAATTGTAATTTAAGGATATCTTTGGCATGCAGTGCTCTAGTTTATTAAAAGCTTTCATTGAAAAGATGACACAAAGCAAATACATAAAAGGACCTTTTAAATCCTGGGAGTTTTAAAGCTATTTCCATTTATAAGAATATAAAGTGTAAGAGGGGGAGTGACATTTTCTGAGCACTTAGTAGGAGTTGAGAAAGTTATTCACATTATTCTAGTCCTCAAACTACCCAGGGAGGGGTACAAGCTCCAATAAGAGATGTCGCTTAATGGATCTCAAACTGCCACAAAGTTTTCACATGAAGGAATTAATAAATACATTTCTGTAAAACTCATGTTCAGCCCCCTCTATTTCACTGCCTTGTATTAAAGTGCAAATAGGTCCTCAAGAATTTCAGGATAATCCTACAAAAAAGGAATCCAGCAGCATGTGAGTTCAGCAGGGCAGCACAGCCGCAGCTGACACCTATTGGCCTCTTTCCATGTGCCAAGCAGGGGAGGAGCAATCTACACGCTTGACGTCACCAGATCTTTTCAACCAGCCCATGAAATCTGGGGTATTATTATGCCCATTTTGCATGGGTGGCAACTATGACTTGATGCAATTAAGGAGCTTTCTCAAGGACACATGTGAGCAAGTGGTTGTGCCAGGCCAGAAAAGCACTGAGCATTAATACCCTCTGCTATCAGAGATCTGTTACCCTAAGTCACCATCCTATCCTCAAATATTCCCCCAAGATGCTATTTGAGGAAATATGTCTTCCTCATTCCAAGAGCATCATATTTCCTGTGAGTCTCTGCTACACTGTGGGAAACACACTTTTCTCTATGGAGAGAAAAATGGAGTGGTCCAGGTATCCCCAGAGGACAGAGAGATGGAGATAGCATATCTGGGAGTATGACAGCATTCCCCTTTTCACATTATAATTGTTACCATTTTTGGTACTGTTTGCAAATTGGTGCTTCAGTTCCACTAGAAGAGGATGAGGCAAGATAAGGGTATTCAGTGAAAAGAGTTACAAAGAGTCTGGGTTGAATCAGGGATAAAAGCAATCTACCCCACAAGAACAATTAAGGGACAATGATATTAAGTTGTGTTTTGAAGATGAAAAGAATATATCTAACGCATGTTATTTTATGATGAGGCCAGAGTACAGTCTCTGCCCCTTCTCAGAGAGCCCAACCACTGAGTTGCCTTCTACATCCACCAGGCCATTCTGGGGACTAAAATTAATCATACAAAGGAGGAGATTAGAAAGTGTGGGGTAAAGAAATCTTCCAGGACATAACTTTCCCATTTAAAGTTATTTTATTTACTTATTTGTTTATTTGTGCCACAGATGTTTTACCTTACAATTCACATAGGAGAAAATTCCCAATGAGGGAAAAAAAAAGTAGTTTGAGAGTCAGGAACAAATTGGAACCGACACTGATCTCAATAGCAGGCACTGGCAGGGGGTGAAATTATTTTTCAAACACTTTTGCCTCTCCTGGTAAAGTAGTTAGTGTTGTATTTTCATGCTAGAAGGAAAAAGTGATGAAAAGTTTTTAAACCCAAAGAAACAAAACCCTTGATTTGTGTCCAGACTTTTTTTTTTTTTTTTTTTCAAAACAAGATCCCATATGGCCAGTGCTGGTCTTAGTAGGTCTGAAACAAATTGGATGATACACCTTTTAAAGGTGGCTTTTCTTTACTTTCCCCCCTCATTTCTGTCAAGATTTTGCTGCTTGGTGTGTTTATAGGTCTTGCTCTGGGCATTTAGCTGAGTAGGAGGAGCAATGTTGTCTCTGGTTTCAAACTCACAGATTTCCAGTCTGGCTATATAGGTTGGGGTGTGTGTATGTGTGTGTGGTGTGTGTGTGTACGTGCACATGTTAGTAATGGTAGGAAGTGGTGTTCATTTGATGGGTAAGGGTAGAGGAGGAACAAGGTAAAAACACATCCACAGGATGCACTGACCACTACCCTACCCCATGTCGGACCATGCCAAGCCGTACCCAAGCTCCTCACACCAGGCTACATTTTAAATGGCTTTTGTTGTGCTACAGAACAAACTGAGGACTCTTATCAGTTTTCTGCCTGCTTGGACCTTAAAGGTCAGCAATTCCAATCCTAAGCTTAGTAGCAGTCTTTCTTGAAGGGGAGAATTCTAGAGCAGCATAAACGGAGAATATTTTCAGCAAATTTGTTTGCTTGTGCTCTCCCAAGTTCAAAGAGAAACCTCTGTCTCATTAAAATGACTCCTGGCTTTGCCTGGGGAAATTTCAGTCTTCAACAGTTAACTTTTCTGGAGTTATAACTTTTATGCATTTCTCTTTTTATTGGGTAGACATTATGATTGGTTTTACAAGCAAAATAAACAGCTTAGGAACAAATGAAAGACTTTTTTTTTATTCCTCTTTTAACTGTAAATTTAAAAGCTTGAAATGAATTTGGCAAATAACTCATCATGCAGAGGAGAGCTGTGGCCGAAAGACAAGATTTCCAAAAATTCTTGAAAATCCAAGTAATACCAGGAATAAATTCCAATTTCAACTTGTTGAGCCGTGTGTCTCTCAGAACACTTTTTCTTCTCTCTTAAAAAAAAGAAAGAAAGAAAGGAAAAGGAAAAGAAAGAATAAAAAAAAAAATCACAGAACCTCTGCTGGGCTGCCCTTTGACAGAATGCAAAGCGGGGCTCTGATGGACCTGGGTTCAGCAGGTCTGACGCAGCCCCAGGGAGCAGGCAAACATGTGGTTCCCAGTGAGTTGAGGAAATACACTCCCACAAGTAGGAGTCAAGGCCTCTGGAAGTATACTTCAAGGTCAGGACATAGAAAGTTGTTCTTTTATATGTCTCATGTTTATTTATTTTTTCTTTTTCTTAAGGTTAACCTTGAATGTTGGACCTGACTGATGAACTTATTTTGACCTTCTAAATAATCTTGAATTATGTAAAATTGATCACAAAAAAAATTAATATGTACCAGGCAGGTGGCACTAGAATGTTCTTTCATTAAAGGACCAATTAAAATTTCATTCTTTGGGGTTAGGGGGAGCAACTCAGGGGTAGAGCAAGTACTTAGTATGTGTGAGGCCCTGGTTTTAATACTCATCATTAGTAATGATGCATTTGATCAGTAAATAATGCATTTTCTGCATTAAAAAGTTTTCCTTAACTTCTTTCCATCCAAATTATCTATTGCATCTTCTGTTGTTAACTGTCACTGCTCATTGAATAACACTGTGTGTCAGGCATCACAACAGTACCTGCCTTTTACATACTTGACTTTTAATTCTCCAAAACCAAGTTCATGTTACCTGATGATAAAGAAACTGAGGCCTCTAGGTTCAGCCACTTCCTTAGTGGTCAATGATGCAGCAGATTTTTGAACCTAGATTTGCCTACCTTTGTTACCTGTGCTTTTCCCACCTGGTTCCAATGTATAATCATATAGCATTACTAGTTTCTAGGTAGCATTACCACTTATTAGTCAGCTCTTTCAGAATAGGAAACTGGTTTTATTATTCTCTAAGCAGTACTTAGCAAGAATACCTGGCAGTTCTTTCAATGAATTTTTTTTAAATAAGTTTATATCCTTGGTGTTATAAACTAGTGGAACAATTCTATTTTTGCTAAAATGATATAGTAGGATCTGAGAAATGGACTTCTAACAAAAGGCACATGATTGGAAAGCTGGCACATCACAATTCATGTGATAAACACCATCTTTTTTAGTAACAATAGTAATAATCATCACCACCTTTAATTGGGTAAGTCTCTGTTGCAAATATTTTTTCACTAAGTTATTTACATTCATTCTCACAATTTACATTCATTCTCACAATTTAACCTTGGAATAATTATGAGGGGTTCCAGGGAATTTTTATTCCCCATATTGCTGTTGAGGAAAGAAGACTCAGAAAAATAAAATAACTTGCCTAAAATCATTCAGTCTAAAACAAACAAACAAACAAAACTCACCATGCTCTGAACATTCACATGAATCCCACTTTATTTAGTGCATCTGATCCTCACTAAAATATTATGGCAGTTTAATTATAGCATGGGACAGAAGCAAGATTGAGAATCAATCTTACATAAAATCATATATAAAAAATATAAACAAAGCTTGAAAAATATAAAAAGCAGAAAGAACCACCTGGTCAGGATAGAGGACATGGCCAGACTAATCCAGGAGAAAAAATGGGGTAAGTAGACCATGCTACATTTCTTCATGCATTGCTGTATTTTTCTGCTTTGGTGTACTTTGCAGTCTGCTTTCGTGACTATTGGGCCTGAAATATTGACATACTGAGGAAAATAAATCATATAGGAACAGCAGGACTTCCACAGCATCCTTATATCACTCTCTTACTCATTTATGTGTCGGAAACATTCACACGAATCAGTGTGACAGGGTGGACATTGCCCACGAGAAATGAATGACACAGAATTGTCTTTTTAAAAAATAAAATTTAGGTATGACTTACAGCCACCAGAAATATTAAAAAGGTAATGCACAGAGAAAGTGTATTAGATTTCTGTCCCAGTGACAAAAATGCCTGAGAAAATCAGTCTATAAGGAGGAAAGGTTTATTTTGGCTCATGGTTTCAGAGATTTCAGTCCCTGGTCGCATGCCACCTTGCTCTGAGCTTTCAGCAGCACTGCACATGGTAGGAATGGATGGTGGAAGAGCTCCTTTCATCTCCTGGTGGTTAGGAAGCAAAAAGAAAGAAAAAGAAGGACCCCAAATCCCAATATCCCCTTCATGGTAACCCACCAATGACCTAACTTCCCTCCGTTAGGCCCCACCTCCTAAAAGTCCCATAACTCTTCAATAGCACCACAGGCTGGGGACCAAATCTTTAACACATGGGTCTTTGGGGGACATTTAAGATCTAAACCATCACAGAAGTGCATCAATAAGTCCTGTACTTTCACAGTAAATGTTTCATTTTTCAAATAGAAGTTAGTGTTGATATTGTTTTGATCCAAAGAGATATTTAAGAGTATTACTAGAATACTAAAAACTAAGTCCTTGTGGTTTCTATTCTTATTCCTTGGGACTTTAAGGTGTAGAAATCAGTGACCAACATGGGCTTTTAGGAGGAGATTTGGCTAAACTGGCACACTGGAATCCATCATTTAAGAACTTAGTGAGTGTCCCCCGTGTCTGGAGAGGCTGAAGCAGGAGGTTCAGGAGTTCAAGCCAGCCTCAGCAACTTAGGGAGAACCTGTCTCAAAATAAAATAGAAAAAGGGATGGAGATGTGGTTCAGTGGTTAAGCGCCCGTGGGTTCAATCCGTAGTGTGTGTGTGTATGTGTGTGTGGGTAAAAGGAATAGAAATCATTCTATTTGTAGACCATTAATTTGAATGTTTCTTACTTTCTCACTACACTGACTTCTACTGTTGATGATTCATTAATGATTGTCAATCTTTTAGCTTAACATGAAAATCAGGACTACTTTGTAAGTCCAACCTGGAATTATACCCACTCCTTCAATGGCAGTGAGGTAGTTCAGAGCAGTTATTAAGAGCTTGGTGTATATAAACCTTAATAGACTGTCAGATTCAGCTTTGCTGCCTCTTGGCCCCTTGAATTCAGGCTGATCACTTAAAAACTTTGGCTTATTTTTCTTCTCTTTTGTAAAATGCTATGTAAGGTTTCAAACCTTACATAGGTTGTGTGCAACTGGCCAAATGCCAGTAATGACATGATTGTTGTGTAAATTGCAAACTATTATATACACACACATACACACACACTCACACACAATCTGACGTCTTCTTAAGGGGCTAACAAATAAATCCATGGCTATTATGTTTTGCATCTTTAATTATGAACTTATATGATATCATTAAGGGAAAATGAACATAGGCATAACTAAAACATAGTCCCAGAGTGTAGTATAATTTACATCTGAACATTAATAATAATGAATTGAATTTTATAAACACAACATTTTAAAATAGGCAATTAAATATGATGAAGAAATAATTTTAAATTTATATCATTTTGAGGTAAAAATGAATACATCAAATTTTATATAGCTTATGAATGCAGCACTTTAAAAGTTTATATATATCTCTATCTATCTATCTACATATATATATATATTTATATAAGAAATTTGGAATACTTTAATTTTAATTGACATTAATTGTGTATATTTATGGGGCATTGTGTGATATTTTAATACAGCTATATAATGGTAATGATCAAATCAGGTTAACAGGCAAATTCATCCATTTAAACATTTATCATTTTCTTGATTAAAAATTCTTTCTTCTAGATATTTTTAATATCAATTTAATTTTTTTTAAATATTGAAGATTAAATAAAGATACTTTCAGCCAGATGTGGTGGCACATGCCTATAACCTCCATTGGCTCTGGAGACTGAGGCAGAAGGATCATGAGTTCAAAGCCAGCCTCAGCAAAATTAAGGCCCTGAGCAACTCTGTGAGACCCTGCCTCTACATAAAATAGAAAATAGGGCTGGGGATGTGGCTCAGTGGTCAAGTCCCCCTGAGTTCAATCCCTGGCACCCTCCTCCAAAAAAAAGATTAAACAAAGATATTTTCAATTAAAAACTACAAGTTCTGTGATATTGTGATATTTTAATTACCATCATATTCTATTGGCATTGCTCTATAATCAATTTTTTGTTTCATGGCACATGCATGAGACTTCATTTACTAAAATTATATCCACTTTTGATATTCTGACCAGTATTTTTCAAGTTAAAAAATTCCTTTCGGATTTCCTGTTTCAACACAAATTACTAGACGACTACATGCCATACCTTTGAATTCAAATCTTGGCTTTTGACTTGTTTCTCAAGGATAACTTGGCCTTCATTATTTGATATCTTATAAAACACAGTATGCGTGTATTTGTGGTTAACTTAATATCTACAAATAAAAAAAATGCATTTGGCTCTGTAAAGTATTCTGGTAAAAAGAATCTCGTGAACTAAACTCTTTCTCTCTCAAAATACAACTTTAATGTTTCCCTAAATGAGAAACGTATTGCGGGGGGCGGGGGGTATTATATGGAATTGCAGTTATATAATTTCTGCTGCCATTCACTGCAACAGAATAAATACCTTTTTGTAATTGAAAGGCAATCTGTAATGCTGGGGCTAAATGGAATAAGAAATTAAATGATCACTTCTTGAAGATATAATTGTTTGCTCTGGGGGAGGGAAAAACCTTTTGATTGAGAGTGGAGAAAGAGGAAGGTCTTCATAGATAATTTGTTTTCATCACTCATTCCAATGCCAGCTGCAAATCTTGAATAATAAGTCAAGTGCAATTTCATGAAGATACGTCAAATGACATTTTATTCTTTTTTAGATCTAGAGAAATGATTTTAAGGATGAGGAATGGCTGATTCAAGCAAACAGATTAAAAATAGAACATTACCTAAACGTTGAGTAATTCAAATTTAAAAAGCACACAGACATTCACATGTAAAACTAAAGTTTTTGGCTATTGAGAAGAAAGGTTGTGACCTGGCTTTAAGTCTGTCTCCATTCTTGACCTCCTTTCTTTTAGTTCAAAGAGATTAAATCTATTTTCCTGGGCCAGTCATGGATGAGAACATCATGGACATTTTGGCTTTGAGATAGAGAAGGAAGAGATGGAGAAAAGGGACTATGAGCTAATGGGTCTTTTCCATTCCTGTAGCCTGGGCTTCTGCCATTGCATCCCACACAACCCAAACTCCAGCCACATGGGCTCTCTTGCCATTCCCCAAACACACCACACACTTTACTAAGTAGGGCTTTGCACATACTGTTCTTTCTGCTCTAATACCACCACCCGCATTTCTGTTTTGCAAACTCCTACTCATCTATCAGGAGGTCTCACCCACTCTGTGAAACCTACCCCAACTCACAAACAGAGCTAGTCGGTCTTTCCTGTCAGCTCTCATACCACTCTGTTTATTCCCACACTTAGTCTATTTAATTGAAATGTGTCTTTTTGAACTTCTCTTCTCCCTACTCTCAGCTCTGGACTTGTAAGGCAAAGGAGCTGAGCCTTCTGATTTTTTTTGTCCAGTTCTTTACAGATGGCTAATAAAGGCCCTTGAAGAAAGATCCGTACACTCGCACTCTGGCTACACAGATGGTGATATAGAAACAGAGACAGAGACAGAAGTGAGATCAAGATGGAGACAGAAATTACCCTTCCTATGCCTAAGGGGAAAGGCTCAGAATAGGGTGGCACAGGATCTTTCTATGCATGCTTACTCTGAAATCTATAGTTGGGATAAGTAGAAAAAAGGAATGGTAACTCAATTTGCAATTATACTGTGTGGCACATTGGGGTTGGGTGAAGAGAATAGCAATGTCCCCCAAGTACTTATGGCTAATTTATTTGAATTTAATTTGTTGTCTTCACAACTGAGTTCTAAATACCAAGTAGGATATATCAAGCATATGTTTGAATAAAGTATAAATAAAATTGTCTCAAACAAAGGAAAAGCTCTTCATTGTCAAATGAAGTGGCAGAGATCTCTATTATATGAAAGTGGATGGAAATGGAATCTTCATACAATCATGTCAAATATACATTCCAGAAAGAGGGTGGACTTTAGAAATAAGAAATATAGGAAAACAGGGCTGGGGATATAGCTAAGTGGTTAGAGTGCTTGCTTTGTATGCACAAAGCCCTGGGTTCAATCCCCAGCACCACCAAAAAGAAAAAAAAATCAGGAAAATAATCTAAAATACTCCTCCTCCTTTGCATGAATCCACTTGCTAGACATAGCCACAAGTGAAGAAATGAAAGTTAGACAGTCCTTTCTTGTGCACAGTTCAAACACATGGTGTAAAAGATCAGACTTATTAGGTACTGTTATGTTTGGGAATGCCTTTAAGAATGAAAAATTAAGATATAATCAACACTCAACACCAATGCACCAAAGAACATAATCCAGATGAGCTAATCTGCAAGACTGGAATAAAAATGAGCTAATGCTGTTTAGGGGATTATATGTAAAATATGGCAAGACATCAATAACAATTGAAAGGAGGAAGAGGAAAATGCTGCTCAGCTGCTAACAATAAAGAAGCAGCAAATTTGCAAAATGCATTAACTGTTTCAGTAACTGGTAGCACAGTGTAGTTAACCTCTAAGACTTCACGCAGCCATCAGGAATACTGACCAGATATATCATACATCTTTGTTACTGGGCCATGTTTAATAGGATTTCTCCTCCCTTATTTTTTACTTTCCTTGGCTATAGGAGCATGGAAGAAGAGGAGCAGGGGATGGACAATGTCCTTGCCTTTCTCTTATTCTCCCTGCAGCTGGCTCAGGAATGCCATCTCCAACTTGACAAAGAGGCATGTGCAATGCTATTCAAGCTGGTAGTTGAACTGACAACACATTTTCTATATCGCTCAAAACATTAAAGAAGAAAACCGCTGTCATGAATGTAAAAATAAAAAAATAAAATCAATTTAAAAAAAAGAATTTAAAACAAATATGTACAATAACCTAGCATTCATTTGTAAAAGCATTAAGTTGGCTTTACCAGCTGAGAAATTGAATTTGTGAGCTGTGAAATGTCAGAGCTGACCCCTGGGGGTTTTTGAGGTGGGATGATGTGGTGAAGGGCAGGTTTTAGGTCATGTTTTATACAAGAAGTTTAATTGTCCTGGCTAGGAAGTAAAAGTGACTCATTGAACTGAAGTGGTCTCTGTCTCCCAATACAGATTTCAAATGGGGGAGGATAGCAGCAGAGCAATAATATCTTTAAAAGAATTGGGCTAGTTCACTTCAGTCATTTAACTACTTCCATCCAGATTCATTTGTTTTGGACACAAAAATTGACATCAAGCCAATGATAGCAAAAAAAGCAGTGTCTTTGCTGCCCCTTTTGAACCCATACAAACCTTTTCGCTGTGTTTAAGCCAGGTTTTTTTTTTTTCTTTTTCTTCTTCTTTGTTTTTTTTTTTTTTTTTTTTTTGGCCAAGGAAAATTACATGTTCTTCAGCCTTTTCCAAGATTTTATTGAAGTACGTTAAATAGTTTATGGCTGTAAAGAATTGTAAAGTCATCATGACACCAAGTTCGTGGGATGGTATTTTCCAGTTGTGTTTTGATTATTCTCTCAGAAATTTTCGTCCCACTCAGAGATGAGTATTTTCAGTTTGACTTCAGGAAATTATTCATGGTGATTTCTTATCTATAAGGCTTAGATGCTGGGTTTAACTCACTTTGAAGGCCTTTGAATTTGCTTGGGTTCTCTAACCACAGCATTTGCTACTCACCTGCCAATCTCCTTAGCCACTCTCCTTTGGCCACTGATAATGCTAAACTTCAAGCCCATGTTTAAGTTATCTCCTTATTGTTCAATCAACCTTGGTTCTCGGAAGAAAATTTTACTCCAATGAACATGGAGTAATCAGAATGTGCAAATGCAAACTGAAGCAGGTATTCTCAAGGAAGAAGATATCAGAAATAACGGCCCTGGACAATTGAAGTACCTACCAAAGGGAAAACAGAAGCTAACTAGGGGGTTTGGAGAAGTGTTACACCCAGAGTGGGGATATATCAATTCTGTGCTGGGAGATTGATAATGTATAAGTTAAGAGAATCCTCATAAAAGATAACACCAAAAAGCTATACCAAAGGGAGGTCATAAAGGATCTCAAATTGCTAGGCCAAGAAGATTGGATTTGATTCTACCATAATGATAAAATTAATCAAAATATGACAGATTTTTTTTTAGAATAGTCTAAAAATTTAGGACACCATTTTGATTGTCCAGCTCCAAGGCAGAGCGATAGGAGTAGAAAGAGGTCAAATTTGCTAAAACAAAAAATCCTGGGGATAGAAATAACAGAATTTGGTAATGAATTAAAATAAGGAATAATGAAGTAGCTGAAAGAATCAAATATCTGTCAACCACCTTTTGTAGCTGTAAAGTGAAAAATAATGGGTTCTGTTTGGGTTGAGATGAACTCAGGTCATCTGTAGATAACTCATGTGGACCCTGCTGAAGGCAGATGAAACATGAACCCAGAGACTCTGGAAAGGACAAGGGGAGGGGGGGCAGAGTCCAAAATCAGCATTGTGAATCTGATGGTAGAAGACTGAGAAAATGTGAGCTCCAGACCAGGAATAGGTGATGTAGATAGACACTTCTAGTCAAGCAACACCAATGGAAAAGATGCAGCTACTTCTGATTTCCCCTGAAACACCACCACAATGATAATAAATGGATTAAAAAGAAACCCTCCAAGGCAAACTAAAACAGTTGACAAGAGCAAATGTGATATATCAACAACATACAAAAAGCTAGAAATCAGAAGAACACAAGAGGTACCTGATGTGACATTGTAGGGAAAAAACAAACAAACAAACAAAGGTAACAGTATGTTTTAAAAAGCTAAAACTAGAGCCAAATTTCATAATGTTATGAAAAATTCAAGAATTGGAGGTGGCTGAGGCCATTGAAGGTGGAAGATGTCAATGAGTCCAAATATAGAGGGACTGTTTTAGATTCTGAAAAATAAAAAACCTATTAAACCTTTATGTCTTTTCCTCACATCCATATAGGCCAGAGATTTACCTCCTGTCCAAGGAGGTGGTAGGCTACGTGTTGACTCTCCAGAATGGTCAAACCTAGAAAACTCCAGACTCCAGGGATCCAGGAAATGCTAGAACAGGAGTCATTCCCAAAACAAGAGGACATGTGAAAACCCACTAATAAATGGGCAGAAGCCAAGCTGCTATCCTTACTCAGGTTTCAGAATACTGCTGGCAATGCCTACCATACATACTCAGCTAGATGTTAGATGATCCCTCTGGGGTAAACTATTGCCCAAGAGATGAGACCCACGATTGGCAACACTCTGCTCTCTGAATTAATTATGTCACCATCAACAACAGCACTTTGCTGTTTACTTGTATAGTGAAGCCACCCCTGGACAAAAGCCCTTTGCTAGTCTCCTTTTTTGAAGCATTGAAATATAACACATAAAAATACAAATAATTACATTCAGTTCAATAAACAATGGCAAAAGAAATCTTGATACAATCACCACATCCTCACCATTAATTCATATGTCAATAGTCTTTTTAGTGCCTCACCTTTAGATACAAATGGCTAAAGATGTAAAGAAAGAATTTAACACAAAAAAACTATGATTATGTATATGTGTGTATGTTACTTTATATATATATATGTGTGTGTGTGTGTGTGTGTATGTGTGTGTGTGTGTGTGTGTGTGTGTGTGTGTGTATAAACATAATTTTCTATTAACCATGAAACCAGAACAGAATGGAACAAATAAGAACATTAAGAAAATCAAAAAGATTGACCTTGGTAATGTAATAGAAGAAATAAAAGTTATCATAGAAGAATTAGAAATCAGATTAGTAGACCTGTAAGAAAGTAGAGCAAACAGCAGCTCAAAAGGGAGAAATACAAATTGGAAAATGAGAAGATAAATCATCTGCAAAACCAGTGTATCACCAATAAAAAATTAAGAAATGAAGATTCAAAAGAAACAATGACAAGGAAAAAAAATCAAGAAAATTTCCTAAAATCCAAGAACATGAAGTTCTAAATATAAAGAGATTATCACAAGTTCAAGAGACAAAGGAAAACAGATTCAGACTAAGGCACACTATTGCAGAATTTACAAACACTATGCACAAAGACACATTTGAAAGCATCCAGAGAAGAAAAACAAAAGAGTTCTCATAAAGGATTTGAGAACTGAAATAGAATCCGTCTCCTCAAAAGCAACAACAGAAACTAGAAGAAAAAAAATGGAGAAACCAATTCCAAACTCAAGGGGCAATATTTTCCAACTGGCAGTTCTTGATTATGCTAAACTCTCAGGTCACAGAGTGTGTTAGAAATAAGTTTTCAACATGATGATTAAGGGATTTCTCTCTCCCATACCCTTTTCCCTGCAATTGTTGGAGGAGATGATTCAACAATAGAAATAGTAGTAGCCACTTCTCACACAATTCTTTTTGCCATGTACTTTTCTAAATGCTTTACATAGTTTATTTATTCACTGCAGCCTATTTTGATACAAATATTACTATCCCATATTATAGATTAGAGAATTTGAGACACAAGAAACTAAGCAATATGGCCATAGTACAAAATCTATTAAGGAAGTCGGCCCAGGAACTCTGTCTCCAGAGGTTATGCTCTGCAACAAAATGAAGGAGATTCCAGGAGATACTCACAGGAGAATCAGGGAAATGGAATTCAGCACAACTGAGAGACAAGGAGCATTCCTGTTGATGGAGATGAGAGAATAACAGTTGTGTAGCAGTACATGATCCACAAAGACCCAAATGGCTAATCAGAGTCAAAGGAAGCATTATAGTGATTGTTAAAGAGCACAAAAAGGGAGCCACATTCATATGTGGGGGCCCCAAGGCCATGAGCCACAGCTGTCCCGGTCCCCTTCCCCTTCTGGCTTTGCTATGACTACATCTAGGTTCAGAAGCTAACATGGGGAAGCTGTTACCTTTTGAGTCTCTGAATCTACACACCTTGTTTGTCACATAGTCATAATTTGACTATATGACTAATTCCCATTGCTCAATGCAGCTGTAGCCCATCAATCTACAAGTTGCAGGTTTATTTATAATGAAAATTCTAGTACCTCCTTTTGAAAGCATTCCTAGGTGGTGAATCAATGCATAGGGATTGCTGCAGAACCCCTATATATCTTTTAGCTATATTTATATTTCAGACATGATTCAAAGTGTATATTTCAAAGGTCAAGCTTGCCTCAGGTGTCCCTAAGGAGAGGAGGTGAAAGTAATAGATTTGCTGTTAACACTTTCCTTCCCAGTGAACCTCAAGGTCAACCCAGTGCAAACTGGAAAAGGACTAAGGAAAATAATGCAACCAAATAGTTACTTAATTTGTTGGAACATATTGTAAGAAGATTTAAGTTTCTGGTGGGGAATTTGGTATTCAATTAGAACATACCATTCTATGTTGTAGTAGTAAAATATGTGATAAAATTTGTGAGGTAAACCATGTTTGGAAGATGAAAGGTGAAGAAATATGTGTATAAAAGGAGTAGAGAAATCTAATGTATCATTTTTCATAGTAGAGACCCAATAGGTTACAACAGGAAAAAAAAAAGGAAAAAAATAACAACAAAATCCCAGATTAATGCTCATGCACAGAAACAGGCTTGTTATTTAAAAATATAGAGATAAATACCATAGGAACCATCTAAAAGAGTTGAAAGTGATTTCCTCCAATAAGCAGTATCCAGGATATTTGAGAGACACAAAAAAACTGCTCTTTTCCATTATGAGACTTACAAGACCATTTTTCTTAACATATGTCTAAACATGACTTTGATAATTTGGGGTGGGGTACTGGGGATTGAATCCAGAGTCTTGTATTGTTGGCTACAGCCCCAACCCCTAATTTTTTTTTGTTTTTATTTGTGAATAACTATTGTCATAAACATTTTATAAAATACATACAACAGAACTAAGAAATGAGAGAATTGAAGTAAGAATACTGCCAGTATGAAGGAGAATTTAGGACTAAAGAATAATGCAACCCAAATTATATAAGGCTGTAAAATGAATAGGAGATGAGGAAAAAATGGAAATGAAAAGCCAGCCATATAGATAATTATTAATTTTTTATGAGAAATAGATTTTAAAAGAGGAAAGAGCTTCTAATTTGCAAACTATGAAAAAGATAATCTTTAATGATATGGAAGACTATCATATGTTATTCCTGGAATAAAAAAAAAAGCAAAAATGTTAAAAATTCACAAAAAGGGTATTATTTTTTATCAAGATAACAAAGTAGTGGTTTCACAGCATCCAGATACAGTCACAATTCATTCACTCAGGCTTATGGTGCTGTTGCTAGGTTCAAAGCTGAAGGGCAGGATGGGTGTAAAATACAGATGAGAATAAGGTGCCCTCTCTGACCTCCGAGTGCTCATGATGTGAATAAGCACTTACAATCCTTTGGAGGCAGAGGAAGTCTAAAGTGTATCTTTGCACTCAGGAAGCAGCTAATGATTTTCTCTTTGATACACGAGGCCATGGGATCACAAGGAATTGGGAACGCTGCATTGGATCAGGCCACTGCCTGCCTGGTATTTGTTTTAATGCTGGAAATGAGTTATTGGAGAATGTAAAAGTTACTCTCCGTGCAGTCATCATCAAAGGTTAAGAATGTGCCCAGAATAGTCTATGCTTCCCTTCTCAGGCCACTCTTTTCACTTCTGCCCAGTGTTTCTTTTCTCCACCCTAAACTATTCCTGGCATCAAGAAAAATCAGTGCGGGTGGATTTGCAGCCAGAATCATCATTTTACTTGCAGAAAATGAAAATTGGTGTAGCCAGCCTTTTCAGAGAATTACTGTAGTGTAGAAAAGATACCTATTCTAGAATGTGAAGCAAATTCTCAGTTTTGGAGTATAAATTCTTGGTTTTTATAATACTTATGTCATGACTTCAGTTGTCATCTCTCTGTTGGTGTCCCTTAGTTCCCAATGTGCCCTGGAATCTTGCAAACTCCACCTAGATCTATAACAATGCATTCACTATCTCTGAGGTAGTGGTCCTCACAGCTTGTTTCTGGTTTTCGTTGTTCACTTTATTGATGAATCAATCCCCTCTTATTAAACACATGAGCCCATCTTGCAGGATGACTACTTGATACAAAAAAATGAGCCCCATGTGAAAGGGAGCCCCATGTGAAAGAATTATAGACCCCGATTTGAACATTATAGATGTAGGTAAGGGAAGAAGAAGGAGCAGGAGGAGGAGGAGAAAGAAGAGGAGGCATCTAGGCAAACAGAGCATTATTTAAGAATGTAGGCCTGTGCAGTGGCACACACGTGTAATCCCAGTGGCTCAGGAGGCTGAGGCAGGAGGATTGGGAGTTCAAAGCCAGCAAAAGCAAGGTGATAAGCAATTCAGAGAGACCCTGTCTCTAAATAAAATACAAAATGTGGCTCAGTGATTGATTGCCCCTGAGTTCAATCCTATGTACCCCCCCAAAAAAAGAAAAGAAAAAAGAATGTAGAAGTTACCAGAGAGTTATCATAATAAATGGTCTAAGTTGGGGTTCAGCAAGCTTTTTCTGTAAAGGATCAGAAAGCAACTATTCTCATCTTTGCATACCATAAATCAGTACAGCATCTCAACTTTGCCCTGTAGCAGGAAATCAACCATATATAAACAAATAGGTGTGGCTGTATTCCAATGAAACTTTACTTATTTTATATATTTTATTTGCATATAATTTTGTCATAAAATATTATTTTTCTTTTGATTTTTATCAAATCAACATGTTATGTAAAACTCATTCTTAGCTCATGGGCTGCAAAAAAAGTACTCAGTAATCTGGGTTCAGACTCTGGGCCACAGTTTGCCAACTTCTAGTTAAACAGAGGCAAACCTAGAGAAGTAACAAAAGGAAATCAAGAAGAAATAAGCAAGGAGACACAGGAGAGAGAAGGCAAGGGCTAGTCAGATGGAACTGAGCCCATGAGTGATGAGCACATGTATTTCCTTCATGGGGACCTTGACTGAGGAGTGCTAAATAATAGAAAACATGGCTTCAAATGAGTAGTTTAATGGGCACATTATATTATACTTTCAGTAAATTTTAAAAAATATAAAAATTGCCAAAGTGTTATCATATATCTATTTTATGGCAAATATTTAGTGATTGTAATGAAAGGCTATAATTTACTTGAACAACTACTAATGGCTTGTGAAAAGTCTGTTTTCTGTTTATGCTTTGGACTTAGGGTGGAGTTTTAAATATTCTACAAAATGTTATTTTTCTTCTGTGTCTCAGAAAAACCATTAAGAGGAGAACTTAAAATTTCTAGTTTCAAAATTTGAAAGACATTTATACTGTCAGTGCAAAGATCCATTGCTGTGCTGCCAGGTAAAAGTAGATAATACAACTATCTAAAATTAAGTTTTCAAAAATATGTAAATTAATAAAACTCTTGAAAAATAGTTAAAACAAATGCATAGCTTATTTAAAAAATGCAAGAATTTCTTCTATAAAGTCATAAAAAGTTTTAAAATATGCAATGGTAGAAACATATGATTAATAAAGTTCTCTAAACATTTTAATGCTTTCTATTTAACATTTTTTCCTATATTCAAATATCTAGAGAGATCTGTGGCAGGAAGGAAAAGATGCTTTAAGGAAAAAGAGCTCTAGAAAAAAAGGGTGCTACTTTCTGCCCCAGAAAAATAGTGACACTTTTTCTTGTTGCAGAGAACTAACATGTTTGAGCCAGGTAACTGGTTTTACCATCTATTATCTTAGCTCCCTTAGTGATGTAGTCTCTTTAAATCTAAATCCTTTGTTGAATGATAGGATTTAGATGAAATCATCAATTGTTCACCCTCTCTCATTTAATATGCCAATACTTTGTGGGGGATGGTGACATTAAAACTATGATCTGAATATTTGTGTCTCCCCAAAGTTTATATTGCTATTTCCCCTCTTGCTAATATCCAAGTTGCAGTTAGAACATAATAGTGTGAAGAGGTAGGGTTTTTAGCAATTATTAAGTCACAAGGGCATTACACTTATGAATGGGATTAGTGGTCTAATGAAAGAAATTGATGTGTACTACCTTGTCTTACACCATGCAAAGACGAGGACACAACAAGAGGTATCATTTTGGAAAAGAAAAGTGTTGCCTAATCAGACATTGAATCTGCTGGTGCCTTGCTGTTAGACCTCTTGGCCTCCAAAACTATAAGAAATAGATTTTTGTAATTAATAAATTACTCAGGATAGGATGATTTTTGTTATAGCAGCCAAATGGGACTGATGCAACCATGTACAAATACTTCTTTAAACACAAGTGAGATGTGGAGACAAGAAAACAAGCAACTGTGGCTTTGGCTTTCAATTCACATTGCTCAGCCAAATTCCACAAAATAATTTCTTCTCACTTTGCTTCTCCAGGGCCCTATTCTTGTATTTAGCAAATAAGCTTCATGGACCCTTCATAGCAGAACAAAATAATATGCTTTCAAACACAGGGCCATGAGTGGTAAGAGAGAGAGAGCAGCCAGAGTGTGGGGACCAAGCTCCACAAAACAGCTTGCATATACTTGCAAAGAGGTGGGTGAAACAGATTTAGAGAGAGAATTTCATTCTACCGAAAGTCAGTTTACAATTTGCTGATAACTCCTATAATCTTGTTTTTAAAAGTCAAACTGAATCAATTCCTGGGTTGAGAGTGGAATACTTCCAATATTGTACTGAAACATAGAGGGCAGTTTTCATCATTTGCATAAATCTTGGACTACAGAAAAAGCACTTAAAAATATCAGAATTAATTATTTGCCACACAAAGCTACTCCTAGTATAGAAGTATATTTTACTTTCCTTTCCCTTGGATTAAAAGCAGTTACTAGAGCAATTACATAAGTTGATATCAATTTTTGTGATATTCACCTTCCCATTGCTGAGAACCAGGTATGTAAACTGAGGAGAAAACTACAGAGGCTCTTAGGCTCTCAATGAGGTTACATCATCATAAACCCACTTAAAGTTGAAAATATCATTAAGTCAAAGATGCATTAATATTCTTGTCTTACCAAACATCATAGCGGATCAGCACAATGCACTGTACAATATAGGTTGTTCGCTCTCAGGATCACATATTTGACTGGGAGCTGTGGCACACTGTCACAGCCCATCATCGTGAGAATACTGTAGTGCTTACAACTAGCTTGGGAAAAGGTTACAATTCTAAATTTTAAATGGCTTCTACTAAATGCATTTCACTTTTGTACCATTGTAACGTTGAAAAAAAAAATCATGAGTGGAACCATCAGAAGTTGGGAGCATCTGTAATCAGTTGACTCCTTAGCCATCAGGTATTCGCTTTCAAAGGAATCTATAAGAACAAGACAGGGTTTGCACGAACTACCTCTGAATCAGGAGCAGCAGTTGCACAGAGTTCATGTAGCTTTTTCTTGCCTCAGAGGAAAGAAAAGAGTTTCATTGTGTACATTAACCCCAAAATCTATTGATGTCTGCAACAATACAATTGACTATAATTTAGCTATTCAAGGAGAGAGGATTCCTTGTTTTGGTAGCACAATCAAGGACTTTGAGGAAGAGCTATTACACCTGCTTAGATCACCAAGACTTCCTGCTAATATACAGGCTATGGTAAGAAGAATCACAGACCCCAGAGTCATCCACATCCTCCAAATCTGTGACCATGTCAAATTACATGAAAAAAAGGAAATTAAGGCTGCTGATGGAATTAAGGTTGCTCATCCCTGGACCTTATGATAGGGTGACTGTCCAAATGATCTAGATGGGCCCAAGTCAACACAATGTTCTAAAAGTAGAAGAGGAAATCAGAGTCAGAATCAGAGCAGGAGATGTGTTGACAACGGCAAAGTCACAGTGATGTAACTACAGGCCTCCAAGGTAGAGGAAGGAGACCATGAGCAGCCCCCAGAAGCTGGAAAAGGCAAAGAAACAGATTCTATCCTGGAGCCTCCAGAGAGAGTCATCTCTTCCAACACCTTGATTTTTGCCCAGTGAGACTCATTCCAAACTTCTGAACCAGAGAAGTGTAAGATAATGAACTTACGTCTGTTAATTTTAATTGCATTCTGAGGCCCCAATTTGTGATAATTTCTTGGGGCATCAATAAGAAACTAGTATCTCAGAAGAGAAAGGGTGTCAAAGGGGAAAGGAAGATTTAAAGATAATGACAGGAAAGTGGCATGAGATTGGAGGTTTGGGTTCTGACAGAAAGTGACACAGCCCAGAGGGTGTTTTATTAGATTTTAAAAATAAAGTCTATACTTTTTGCTTATAAGGCACACTTAGGGAGTTTTCACAAATTAAAAAAGAGAAAGGATATTTTAAGAAGTTTACAGTCCCATTAGGGAGACAGTGGATGAACTTACTTGTTTCTTTGTTCATTTGTCAGGAATCCTCCAAGAATTGTTTATTGGAAGCATAAGAAGAAGACACAGGATTTGGGTTCAAGAAAATAGAACAGTATTATGAGATTGAGGTCTGAGAAAAGCAAGATTGAAATGGACAAAACAAAAACAAGGCAAGGTCAAGGAAAAAGGAAAAAGGAAATAATGATAAACAAGCAAGCCGCTTTGTATGACTCATGGGATGAAGTAGTGGGTATGATAGGAAAGGCTGGTTTGAGATTTGATTATGAATGAGCATTGGCATTTAAACCATGCTCTTCGGATAATGACTTTTTTCCTTGAAGATAAAATGATGAACAGATATGTAATATACCTTTGTCTTTTGGTTTTGAGTAAACTGGTGGAAAGATGAGGTAGACAAATTGATCAGGAACTTTGTGCGTTACTAATCGCAAGTAAAGAGAAAAACGAATGTTTCATGGTAGCTATAAAAATGGAAAGTCAGAAACAATCTTGGGAAGAAATTATTGTTTTCTTGAGAGCTCTGAGATACATTTTGAGAAACTAATGAAAAGATTTAACAAAGATGTTTATTTATGTTTTTGAAAGACTTTCAGACTTCTTTTAGTATGATAGACTTTACTTCATGCTCTCCCAGTGGATCCCCCATTTGACATTTCTCTGACAAAAATATTATAAAAGTCAAGTACTAGATAATAATGTTATATAAATAAGTCCACAGTGAAAGATAGGAATGAGATGTATTTATTATCTTCATTATGCTTTTCTCAGAAGTACAACATGTTCCATTGCTTTCTGCCTGCCTCCAGAAACTGAGTGTGTGTGTGTGTGTGTGTGTGTGTGTGTGTGTGTGTGGTGTGTGTTAGTCCATGAATGTGTGTGTGAGAGACAGAGAGACTAAGATAGAAATAATAAGGTAAAGACAAAATGGAGAGGACTGAGGACAAACACTATGTGTATTGTAGGGGAGAAGGGAAGGCTGCATACAACAATATACCACAAAAGGAAAAATACTTTGAAAATCTTTCATGTCAATATACTGATTGCAATATGTATATATTATATATATATATATAATGACTTAAATATATGAAGGTATTAACTTCATAATTTTTCTATAAATCTAAAACTGTTTTAAAATTAAATTTATATATAGACAATATAATGACTTAAATATATGTGCTCATTATAAAATATATAAATCAAATTGTTAATTTAAAAGTTAAATTCTCTAACAAAGTGCATTTTAAAATGCATGTTCCCTTGTTCATTTTTCTTCTTTCATCCCACTGTAAACATTCCCTTGGAATTTCACTGATTATAGTGGGCTTTTCTAATAGACTTTAGCTCCTATGCATTTCCCCTTATTCATTCCCTGTACACTTTAAAAAAATTTATTGCATATATATAAGACATATGATGCTTAATAATTATAACACTCAATGATTTAACACAGCCATCAACATCCATAGTTAGCCCCCCCACACACACCGTTTTGGTTTTTTGTGTGTGGGTGATGCTAGAGATTGAACTCAGGCCCTTGAGTATGGAAGGCAAGCACTCTACCAACTGAGCTATATCCCAGCCCTAGTTACCCCTTTTCTGTGTAAGAAAAGAGCATCAAAAAATTGAATATCTTAGCAAATTTTCAGTATAAAATACAATATTATTAACTATAGTGTCCATTCTGTCTATTATATCTGTACACTAATTCATCCTTCTTAACTGCAAATCTCTACCATTTAAATTTAATTTTAAAACAGTTGTAGATTTATAGAAAAATTATGACGTTAATACCTAGAGTTCTCATATACCCTATAACCTGTTAGGAACATTTAATGTGAGTATGGAATATTTATTATAAGTAATGAATTGATATTGGTACATTCTTATTAAAGTTTACACTTGAGTCAGATTCCCTTAGTTTTTACCTACTGTCCTTGCTCTGACCCAGGATCCATCCAGGACCCCATGCTTCATTTAGTTTTCCTGGTTTGGGAGGGTCTTCTAAGCTATGGCTTTCCTTATTTTTCATGACCCAGATAGTTTTGAGAAATACTGGTCAAGTATTTCAATTTCAACTGAAACTTGATCAAGTTGAGATTTTTCAATTGAGATTTTTTTTTTTCATTTTTAGACTGGGGTCAAGACACAGAAGAAATATTCCATTTTCATCCCCTATCAGGGGCATAAACTATCAATGTAACTTGACAGCATCAATATCACCTTGCTCACCTGGCTGAGGTACTGCCTGCCAGATTCCTCTAAGTTATTCCTTTTCCCTTTCTCCCATTGCATTCATTGGAAGAAGTTCACTATGTGCATCGGATGCTTATGGAGCAGAGAGTTATAATCCACCTCCTTGAAATCATAATATCTACATAAATTATTTAACATCCTTCTGCATGGATAAATTGTATTCTCCTTTGTTATTTTATTTATTCAGTCACTTATTTATAGCACTGTGGACTCATGGATAGTTATACTTTAGGTTGTAACTATCCAGTTTAACCAAGTTGGTATTAATCCTCCTTATCTTAAGTTCTACTCCATTCAGTTTGGAGACAACCTTTTCTTTCCAGAAAATCCTGGTTTATAGATGACTCCAGGAGAAAAACTCAAGCAATCATAAAGCAGACATTATCCTAACATAAAACCCACTGAAGAAGGATTGACGAAGTGGAAAGCCTTGTTTAGGTGCTTACCTTTCATCAGATTATTTCTTCCCTTGGATTTATCACTTCAAATGTAAATCAAACCTAATTACTTCATTTTCTAGGTTTACTATATCTTTTAACAGAGCAATTAATTTTTTGAAAGATTGCTATATTCTTTAATGATATTCGTTCCTCTATTTTCCTCAAGGCAACATGCTATGCAAACTTTTTTTTAAGTGCATTTATTAGGAAAATTAGATATACCAGCATTATTAAGTTGTGGGTGTATTAACATGTACTCACAACTACTCTGGCTTAATGCAGATATAAGAAATAAGTTATTCAGGGGTACTGGTTCTGGGGCTTGAACCCAGGGGTCCTTTACCACTGAGCTTCATCTCCAATTATTTTTATTTTTATATTTTAAAATTTTGAGACAAGGTTTTGCCAAGTTGCTAAGGATCTTGCTAAATTGCTGCTTCCCAAGTTGCTGGGATTACAGACATGTGCTGCTCACCACATCTTCAGGTTTATGATGGCATGAGTTTAAGGTCTTTTTTTTTTTCCATTAAAATGAAATTCTGGAAGACACAAAAATCTCTTAGAGTAAGAGACACTCTGAGGCATAACACAATTGCAGAATTTCTAGCAATAAAGTATCAAGAGTTAAGTTAGAGTCACCTCTTGTGACTGATAAATACGGATTTTATTTGCTCAATACGTGGAGAATGTGTGAACTAGGTAGGTCCTGTTAACCTTAATTCCACTAGCAACACTGAGGGTTACACAGGAAGTGTACTAGGAGCAGGAAAGTGCCTCTCACTCCCTTTTGTCCTCTTGCTTTTGATATTCCTGAATGCCCTTGTCTACCACCTGCCTGTTTGCCCCCTTCCCTGGCTACATCCTCCACTCTACAGTTGAGATCTTGGCTGCCATCTTGGCAGCTACTCTACTTCTCTACCATGACAGCATCTTCAGGGACTGCTTTAAAGAACACCACATCCCAGGTAGGCCTGGCCACCAGGATCTGCCAGGGAGCCCCTCCCTTCATGCCCCCCACCTCTCCATCCTACCCATTCAACCCTGAGGATGTGATTGACTCTCAAGTTTCCTCTTAATTTAAACCAGTTATTGCCTCTCAGCTGTCAGTCCTCAAGTCTTCTGCTCATCATCATGGAGCCCAAGCAACAAGGATTTCCAGGAAAAACCTGTCCAACAAGATGCCATGGGCACTGATGACATCTCTTCATTAGTTAATAAGACAAGTGAAGCTTCTCCCTTCCTCCTTTATCTTTGGTGTCACTCACAGACCTGCCTCTCAGCACTGTCCTCTCACACACACACACCCTCCCATCCAGGGCTCCCTTAGAAGTGATCTTCAGTAACAACCTGGGTAGCCACAAAAAAAAAAGTAAACTGGAAGAGAATTCCACTTGTCCTCCTTGTTCTTTGTGTCCCTCAGCCCAGGAACTGCTTTCTCGGGTAATGTTTCTGGCCTTAGGTCCATTTCTCTCAGCCTAAGTACTTCAGAAATCAAATGCAATTTGCCTTTATTCTTGGAATGCTGCAAGACTCCCTCTAAGACAAATGTCAGTTTTTGTCTTTCCCAATGAGACTATAGAATGTGAAGGCAGAGAAGTGAATGAAACAGAGAAGAAAGTCTCCCAGCAAGATGCCCCAGACACCTACCACTACCACCCTCCCCCAAGAAAACAGTGGAATCCTTCTAAGAGTTCAATGCAATGAACTTTTATAAAACACCTATATGTGACACGGGATTTACAAAGATGAATAAGGCATGAAACCCACTTTCTAGAGCACATGGTCTACTGGGAAAATGCGACCATAAAACAAAAAATACAATGAATCATGATAAGTGTGGCAGCTGGAAGAATATATGTGATTCTATAGAAATTCAAGGGTCTGAAGCAGAAAGGAGTTCTTTGTCTTGCTGCCAGGGCTCTGTGTGTGTGTGTGTGTGTGTGTGTGTGTGTGTGTGTGTGTGTATGTGTGTGCCTGTGTATGCATGTTCTTAAGAACAAGAGACCACAAAGCATAATGGAAAAAAAAAATGGGGTTTTGGTTTGAATCTTAGTTTTGCCATAATCCGAGTAACTGTGGGAAAGTTATTTCGACTCCTCAGGCTTCATTTTCTTATATGTGAAATAAGGATAATAATACACCATTTCTATCTTACATGGTTATTATGAAGATTAAATTAGAAAATGAGAATAAAGCATGTAAAATAGTTTCTGAGGCTGAGTTGGAGCTTCATACATACTGTGCAATTCAAAGGAACAACTTAAGTTAGTGCTTAAAATGAATTTTTCATAGAAATATTAATAAATTTTGTAGTTGGTTAAAAAGGATTATTACAGAAAATACTTGTCCATTAGCTATGCCTTAAATAGACTTCTTGATTGGATCATGAACATTAAAAGTATTTTAAACATTTTATATAGTTACCGTGTGACCAATTTCTAAGCAAACGATTTAGAAAAAAAAGTTTTTGAAAACCAAGATGCCTCAGACTTGCATATATCTAAAAGACTGCTTTAAGATGTGGTAGTCTTTCTTTGTAGCAGAATTATTTCATCCAAAATAAATTGGCTCTACATTTTTAAAAATATGCATAGTCCATAGAGAAATAGGAAAAAAATCTGTTGAAAGTTATAGAGGATTAAGCAAATTCTTCTCATAGCAAACAAATATGTTAGTCTTCAGAGTAAAAACTTTTAATTTTTGGAATTAATTTTTTTTTCTACAGTCCTGATGCCAGAACATGGAGCTTCAATTTAAATGCAAAATTGGTACTGTGGTTATCCTCATTTTAGAGATAAGAATATTGAGGTGCATAGAAGTTAACATGTTGTTTCTATTTAGTAAAAGATTTGGGATGTTAAATCTGAGGATGCTATCAGGGTCTGTGTTCTTCAATACTACAATGAGTAGCCCAGCAGAAAGAAAGCTTGAGTTATAATTGTTGCTCCTGAATTATTTTCTTGAACACTGTTCATGCAACTAAGGAACAAAACAGGATAAAATATATTGTTTCTTCAATTTTTAAATTTTGAAAACTTATTTTTTACTAAGAATTGTCTTGAAAATTGGCAATGAATAGTAAGAAAATATGTAGCTAATATTTAGTTTAATAGCCTGCACGCAAGTTCTCTGCACACATTGCTTGATTATGATATATGTATTAAGCATCCACTCTGTATACTTTGTGTGTAGAAAACTTAAATGTATTCTATATAAAAGAGGAAAAAACTTCCTGTCTTACACTGTTCAAAGTTTACATAGGAAGGCTGAGGATGTAGCTCTGTGGCAGAACTTTTGCCTAACATGCACAAGGATCTGGGTTTAGTCCACAGCAATGAAAAAGAAAAAAAAAGTTTAGATAAGAAAAACATAATATCTACACATCCTCCTTCAAAGCACTAACACAAAACTCATTCATAGAATAAATTAAAGATTCAAAAATGAGATTATGTTATCATCCCACACACTGAAAAGGAAAAGGAAAAACTTATCATATGATTTGCTGGATATGTGATAAGATCAGCAAAAATATTACATGATCTAGTAAATTAGAAGTTAAAGGCTAAATATAGTAAGTTTTCTGGACACAAGGTGAATCCACAAAAATCAATTGTGTGTGTGTGTGTGTGTGTGTGTATGTGTGCATATACATATACAGAGTAAATGGAAATTGAAACTAAAACTATATAATTTGCAATAGGATAAAAATTTGAAAACTTAGAGATAAATCTGACAAAAGATGAATAAAACCTGTATATAAAAAATGATAAAACAGGGCTGGGGGTATGTAGTAAAGCTCTTGCCTAAAGTTAATGTATTATTGAAAGAAATGAAATCCCTAAATATATGGAAAATGTGATAAATGTGATAGCTAATTTTATGTGTTAATTTTGTTGGACCACAACATACCCAGATATTTGGTCACACATTATTCTGGATATTTCTGCAGGGGTATTTTTGATGAGCGTAAACTTTACATTGGAAGACTGAGTAAAGCAGATGGTATTCCATTATGTAGGTGAGCCTTATCTAATCAGCTGAAAGTATGAATAACACACACACACACACAAAAAAAAACCAGCCACCCATGAGCAGGAGAGAATCCCCAGCCTCAATACTTGATTTGTAACATCAGCCCTTCCTAGTTCTACAGCAGATGGCCTTGAAACTGAAATCATAGCATTGGCTCTCCTGAGACTCCAACCTGCCAGCTCACCCTGTAGGTTTTGAACTTAAAAACCTATGTAATTGCAGAGGCCAATTCCTCACAAACACACACACACACACACACACACACACACACACACACACACCCCAGTTCAATTTCTCTGGAAACTCCTAATACAGAGAGATATAAAGGGCTTAATTCTCTTCAAAATGATCTATAGACTCAATGAAATTCCAATCAAAATGCCAGAAGGAGTTTTTTGGGGGTTTTTTGTGGGTGAATAGAAATTATTGGTTCATTATAAAATTCACATTAAATTGCAAAGACTCAGAATAGCCAAAACTAAGTTAAAAATATAAAACTGGAGACCTAACTCTGACTTCAATATTCATTATAAGCAAGACTACAGTAATCAAGTGGTGCAACATGGGCATAAGGAAAGATACAGAAATAGGGAATTGGAACAATGGCACATAATAAAATCTAAAAAGAGACCCATGTATATATGGACAACACATTTTTGGCAAAGGTGTAAAGGTGATTCTCTGAAGAACACATGGTCTTTTCAAAACCTAAGGGTGAATTGATCAGATATACATAGGCAAAAATGAACTCCAATCCACCTGAAACAACAAATCCAAAAATTAAAATGGTTAATGAATCTAAATGTGAAGTATAAAACCATATTCATGTAGATGGAAAAACTCCCTCCATGACATTTGGTTAGGCAGATTTCTTATATATAACAGCGAAAAGTACAACCCATAGATGTGAACCACAATGGAACATCAAAATTTAAAATGTCTACTTCTTTGACACTATTAAGAGAATGAAGAGATCAATTACAGAGAAAATATTTGTAAGCATACAACTATGAAAGAACTTGTATACAGAATGTAAAAGAACTTTTGAAACTCTGTTTAGTAATAAAAAAATTGAAAGTTCAATTTTAAACATGGGGAAATTGAACAAATATTTTTATATATGTCAAGTAAGCACATGAAAAATGGTCAACATCATTAGTCATTAGGGAAAAGCAAAGTCAAACTACAATGCATAATCATTACATTCCTATACAGGAAGTATAAATTTTGTAAAAGACTACCCATACCACATGATGGTGAAAATGTGAGGGAAATTGGATTTCTCATGCATTGTTGGCGGGAAATGTAAAATTTTTGGTACAAGCACTTTGGAAAATAGTTTTGTGTTTTCTTTAAGCATACACCTACTATGTAATCCTACATTTCAATTCTAAGATTTATTCGAGAACAACTAAGGCAAATCTTTATTTGTAATAGTCAAAATGGAAAACAACTGCCCATCATAAAGTAGGGTTTATAAATAAATCATGGTATACATATAAGTGGATGCCCTTCAGCAATAAAAAGGAGCCGGCCGCTCTTGAGACATACAGCTACATGTGTGACTCTCAAAGTAACTATTCTGAGTGAATAAAAAAAAAATCAAGGAAAGACTATGCACCATAAGATTTCATTTGTATAAATTTATAGAAAACACAAGCTAATCTTTAGTAATATGAATCTCATTGAGGATGGGAAGAGAGGGTGGTACAAGAAGTAAGGGGAAAATTATAAAGGAGAAAGAAAAATGATTAAGGAACATGAGAAAACTTTTCTCCATGGGGAAGATGCCTGTGTGTCACCATTTATAAAATGTTCACTTTACAAATGTGTATGCTTCAAATACAACATGTATCCATACACGCAAGGTGAGGGAACATATGCATGGTGTGCTACTCTAAAAAGGGGAACAAGAAACATGAAGAGGAACACACACACACACATACACACACACACAGGCTTATATAAAATATTTTTCCATATGCTATAGTTTGGATCTACGTGTTAAAAGGCCTTATTGTGTTAAAAGCTAGGTCATCAGCCTGTAGTGTTACTGGGAGGTGGTGACACCTTTAAGAGGTGGAGCCTACTAGGGAACGTTAGGTCATTGGGATATCTGTCTGGACAGGGTTGTAGGAATCCAGCCCCTTTCTCTCATTCTGTCTACTCTCAGCCACCATGAGGTGAACAGTTTTGCTCTACCACGTTTCTTGTCACGATATGATACCTTACTACGGGCACAAAAGCAAAAGAGACAAACGACCATGGACAGAAATCTCTGAAACTGTGAGGCAAAATAAGTCTTCAAAATTGAATTTTCTCAGGTATTTGTCACTGTAATGAAAAGCTGACTAATTCAAATTCTACACACACACACACACACACACACACACACACACACACACACGGATATGTGTTACGTGTGTGTGTGTGTGTGTGTGTGTGTGTGTGTGTGTTCCAAAGGAAGTTATGGAAAAAATAAACCATCAAAAATCTTGATGGTTGCCTATAGAGGGAGTATGATTTGGGAAAAATGAATATTGCTCAACACCAACACAAAGGCTAGAGTAGTTACCAAATCTTAAGAGTTAGTATAGAAGCATATAAGTAAGAAGGTAGAAAATGGTGCAGAGAAAACTGGAAATAAATATGTAGCAGAATGAAATTAAACCTCTCTCTCTCACCCTGTACAACTCAAAGCTGATCAAGGAACTAAGCATTAGATCAGATTAGATCAGATACCCTGTGCCTATTAGAAGAAAAAGTAGGCCCAAATCTACATCATGTCTGCTTAGGAACCAATTTCCTCAACAAAACTCATAAAGAGCAAGAAGTAAAATCAAGAATCAACAAATAGGATAGTATCAAACTAAAAAGCTTTTTTATAGCAAAAAAAAAAAAAAATCAAGAATGTGAAGAGAGAGCTTAGAGAATGGAAGAAAATCTTTGTTACCTGTACCTCAGATAAAGCATTAATCTCCAGGATATATAAAAAACTCAAAAAACCTAATACCAAATAACCCAATCAATAAATGTGCAAAGGAATTGAATAGGCACTTCTCAGAAGAAGAAATATCATCAGTCAATAAATATCTGAAAAAGTGTTCAACATCCTTAGTAGTTAGAGAAATGCAAATTAAAACTACACTGAGATTTCATTTCACTCCAGGCAGAATGGCAGTTATCAAGAATATAAGTAACAATTAGTGTTGGCGAGGATGTTGGGGAAAAGGTACACTCATACATTGCTGGTGGGCCTGCAAATTGGTGCATCACTATGGAAAGCAGTATGGCGATTCCTCAGAAAACTTATAATGAAAACACCATTTAATCCAGTTATCCAAGTCCTCAGTATTTACCAAAAGGACTTAAAATCAGCATACTGTAGTGACTTGGCCACATTGATGTTGATAGCAGCTCAATTCACAATAGCTAAACTATCTAACCAGCCTAGGTGCCTCTCAACAGAGGAATGGATAAAGAAAATGTGGAATATATAGACACAATGAAATATTACTCAGCTACAAAGAGAAATGAAATTATGCCATTTGCCAGTAAATGGATGGACGTATCATGCTAAATGAAATAAGCCAATCCAAAAAAAACCCAAAGGCCAAATGTTCTCTCTGATATGCAGAAGCTAACTCACAATGGGGGTGGGGGGAAGAATGGAAGTACTTTGCATCAGACAAAGGGAATAAAGAAAAGGGTAGGAAAATGAGAATAAGAAAGACAGTAGAATGAATCAGACTAACTTGAATATGAATACATGACCAATGTAATTCCACATCATGTACAACCAGAAAAACAGGAAAATACATTCTACTATTAAAATACATTCTACTGTCATGTATAACTAAAAAGAACAAATAAAAAATCAGAATCATTATTAATCAAAAATTTTAAGAAATAGTGCCTGTGCATGTTTACATTATATATTATATGTACTTATTTTGTAAGTCATCAGGAAATCTTATTAATAT
This sequence comes from Ictidomys tridecemlineatus, assembly GCF_052094955.1. Lineage (NCBI taxonomy): Eukaryota > Metazoa > Chordata > Mammalia > Rodentia > Sciuridae > Ictidomys > Ictidomys tridecemlineatus. Next base: position 45,358,634 of record NC_135486.1, on the reverse strand, counting down.
ATGATTCTTCTTATCAAAATATATCGTAGTGTAGAATTATTTTAGTGAAAAAAAGTAACAAGGTAGACAAAATTAGTTAAAGAAAAGGGGGAAAAAAAATTTCACCAGATATTGGGATGTCAAAAGATACTGGAATGATATTTACACATTTATAAGGGAAAGAAAATATGACCCAGAAATTTTACATGGAGTCAAATCTTCTTTAAAAGACAGATTCTCAGTCATGCAAGAACTTAATGAGTATGAATAAGAATATTCATCTTATTCTCAAAGATGAATAAAGATAATGAATTCAGGATTGGAGAAACTCTAGTTAAAATGTTAATGAGCCATGAATTTTTTATACACACACATATACAAATAATGCAAGTGATTATTGGAAATATAGTCTTATTAATATTAAATGTTGGTTTTGTTTTGACCATGAAAACAATTATAGAATTCAATGAACATGGTAGGGCCATTAGAAATCTGAGAGCATGGAATTTTCTTTTTTATTTGCAGCAATTCATAAATAGTATAAGTTTAAAATGTGTATGTAGTTGAGCATAGTGATCATAGTCACTTCAGAGTTTGACAAATTATTTTCAAAATCTGAATTATCTTTTAGAAACTCAAGTTCTGCTGTGAAAAAGACCAGTATTCAAAGTTTATCTATTTCCATGTTTTCATGTTTGGTTTTACATTAAGTAATTGTAAATTTAATACTTCTAATAAAAATGGCATATATATGCTTTTTTGTAGAATTATCTGTTTGTACATCTACCTATGAATCTATCTACCATTCCTTCAATCTATTTGCATGTGTGTATTTGTATTCCAATGTTTACAGTGATTATTTTGGCATGGAAGAATTTAGGTAAATTATATTTTCCTTCTGTCCATTAAATTTGCATGAGCATTATAGATTTGTATGATTAATATGAATCATTTATGCAATAATTAAGATTTTGAAAGATTAAGTTAAATTGATCAAACCAGATTGCACCAACCCTAACCCTAACCCTAAGGAATCGGAAAGTATTATGGACTGAATTATGTTTTCCCAAAACAGGATGAAGCCTAATCTACAATATAAATATATTTGGAGATAGAGTCTTTAAGGAGGTAATTAAGGATAAATGAGGGGCAGTGATTCCGGGTGTACCCATGCATATAGGAAAGGCCAAATGAGGATATTTTAAGAAGATATCTATCTGTAAGCCAAGAGAGAAGTGTCATAAGGAACCAACCCAAGTGGCACCTTGATCTTACACTTTGAGTTTCCAGAAAAGTGACAAAAAACAATTTATTGTTTAAAACCAGTCTATGATATTTTATTATGGCAGCCCTAACAGACTAATACAGCGAGCCAATTCATCTTTGTTCCATTAAGCAGAATAATAATATAAATACCTGGAAAATGTCTTTGATATATTAACAGATGGTAAAGCAAATTTAATGATAATATTTGCACTGTGTGAGTCAATTTCTGTTTTGAAGAGAACAATAGTAAAACATAGTAAAATATGTGTGTACATGTTTTTATGTTTTTATAAAAGGATACACACAACAATATTGACCTTGATGATATTGTTGAAGAGCCATCCATTTTTAAAACACATTTTTGTATAGTTTTAAGCATGCCTGTTTTCACAATTAAAAAAATTTAGATCAATGAAGCCTTACATTTACAAAAAAAAAAAAAAACAAGATATGCTTACTTAGTGCTTCTGTGGAATATGCATATTGATTTCCATCTACATGTTATGTATTGACCAGTACTTCATCAAGGATCTTAAAATCTTCCTATGGAGCATTTTCCCCATGAATGCAAATAACATAATAATGCACCCTTTTGTGTTTCTGTAATAATTCTCAATTTACCTAATTATTTCTTTGTTCTCATTTTTTTCTCTATATTAGTTCTCACAAGATTTGTGCATTCTACATATGCATATTCATTTCTGTATGTTTTTTAATTGATTTTATTTTTTAAATACATGACAGCAGAATGCATTTCTGTATGTTTAAGTAGGCAAAAAATGTTGGTCTGCAAGATTTATTTTTTATTGCATTTCAGTTCACAGTTAACAATGGAACAACAACAAAAAAAAAAATCAAAAGAATTTTTTTAGAGTGTTTCCAGGGCCTCTATTATTTGTTACATTCTACACACTGCTAATTGTGAGTAGTAATTATATTAGACAGCTATAAAAGTAATTTAAAATAAGAAACTTAAGTGATAAAATATTACCGACATATACTTTTTTTCTCAATACAAAATTTTCAATCTAGAGAACTGGAGACTTACCTAAAACCAGATTGATGAAATATGTTAGGAAAGGCTCAGGATTGAATGGCTGCCTGTGGAAGGCGAGATGGAATTTATCAAGTAAAACAGGAGTAGGGGTCACAGGGCCAAGAATTAAAAACAAATGCAAATCTATGAGCTGTTATTTTAAAACCAGAGAAAAGTAGGTTACACAAGCCACTTCCATTTTTAAATGCTACCCCTCTGGTGGTGCAGCGGAAACCTTTGCCCACTTGTCCCTTTTGCTAAAGATGCTGTTTTTCCACGGAGGCAAAGAGTAATATTTGAGAAAGAGGTTTTACAGATGCAATTACAGCAAGACACTGGGGCTCAGGTCTGCACGTGGGTAAACACGTGCTTTCTCACCCAAAGAGAAGTTTGGCTTGGCAGGCTTAAGCTGCAAAGCATGACTCTGATCCCAGAGAAAGCCAAAACTACAGAAACCTAAGTCATCTCCAAAAATAACACTAGAATTAAGGCCTTGAAACTCCTCACACTTGTCATGCTGCGAATGATGATACTCCAATGCTCAGGACTCGCAAAGCTACTGAATCCTCTGCATTCTCTTTGTGAATTCACTTTTTTGAGCATAGTAGCCTTTAGAAGAAGTGAGGTTCAGGACTTGACTTTTGGGTGCCAACTGTTAAATTTAGAATACTTGTAGAAGCTTCTAGGGGAAAAAATGGCAGAGATCTTTGAAATGTTAGTCCAAATTTTTTTTTATGCTAGAAATAATTGATAAAGTGAAATTCGTCAAATTCTATGAAATTTGGTGCTTATCTACCCCAAACAAAAATATCATTAAGAAGATAAAAAATGTTAGCATCAGAATGAGAAAAATACTTGCAATATGTATAATTGAACTATAGCATAGAATATAAGGAACTTCAATAAATTTAATTACTAAAAAAAATAAAATATTAAGCAAAAGTTTGAGCAGATTTCATAAAGGAAGATATTCATATGTGCAAAAAAAAATCCCAGGAAAATGTTCAGCATTATTAATCTTCAGGGAAACACAAAGTATATCAATAATAAGATCCTACTTTACATTTGCTATGTTGGCAAATATGCGTGAACTCCAAGTATTAAAAAGCATGTGAAGAATATAAACTCTAGTAATTGCTGATGAGATGTAGACCACTCTAGGAAACTCTTTGGCATTTTCTTTTATAGTTGAACAATATACTTATTCTTTGAACCAGGAATTTCACTCATAGGAATTTGCCCAGAAGAAATTATAATAGTCACATAAAGACTTGTACATAAATATTTATAATGGTTTTGTTTATAATTGCCAACAAAACAAAACAAATCAAAACTGGGAACAACCCAAACAGTGGTCAACAGGAAAATGGATAAACTAATTACAGTATACCCCTAGAATGAAGTACTACTTAGCAATAAAAAGATATAAACACATAAAAAATTCTCAAAAACATTATACAGAGTGAAAGTGGACAGATATAATAGAGTATGAAGTATATGGATTTCTTTTCATGGAGTTCAATGTCAAGCAAAATTATTTATGAGGATTGGAATCAAAATAGTGATTATCTATGAAGGGATTGGAATTGGCTGGAATGAAGCACAAGGAATATTCTGGAATGATAAAATGGCTTACACCTTGATGTGGGCATTAGATTTTACAGATACATACAATTATCATAATCCTCAGACTTTACACTTAAAACAATGTACTTGAGCTGGGTGCAGTGGCACAGGCTTATATCCCAGCAACTAGAAGGCTAAGGCAGGAGAATCACAAATTCGAGGCCAGCCTCCAAAAGTTAATGAGGAAAAAAAAAGTTAGTGAGGTTCTCGGCAAATTAGTGAGGCCCTGTCCCCACCCCACACAAAAAAGGCAGAGGCTGGGGATGTGGCTCAATGCTTAAGCGCCTCTGGATTATATCCCTAGTACCCCCTAGAAAAGATGTGCACTTTTCCACGTTTCAACTTTACCTTCAATTGAAACAATTGAATGCATTGCTCTATATCTAATTTATCAACTTTAAAGAACTTTAACATATATCAAGGTTCTGGGGGGCTTAGGAGGAATAGATGGAAGTATAGGTACTATTTTCTTTGCAGGACATTATTCTATTTTTCATGAAAATTAGGAATTTTTTCCAATATTAAAAAAGCAAGTAAAAATATTCTATATGTGAATGGCAACCTTACATAAGAAAACAACACAGGAAATTCATTAACCTGTTGGATAATTATTACTTAGTCCAATAATTACTTAATATTAACTATTGTTCGGCAGTCTACATGAAGGATTTTAGTGTCATCAGAGGGCACAAGGCTTTAGCAACTCAGCCCATCCACCTGTCCAGGAATTCTTAGGACATTGTCATATAGGAAAGAGTAGAGTAGAAGATAAAGGAAAAGGTATTAGGGTCAGAAGCCTTTGGGTAGTCTTCTGGGCCCAGCCACTGAGGTTGCTCCTGCAGGTGACCCAGTAGGCAATGCAAGAAGAAAGCAGGGCTCTTCTGGAGTCCTTCCTGAGACAGCTTTGCAGGGACTGTCTTTATGTTAACTCTTATATGTACCCTGAGATTGGCATCACAAGACCACCATCAGGCTAAGTCTCTCTCTTTTCCCCTGATGCACTTTATCACAAGTAATGTAAACACTGACTAAAGTTAACAAGGAATTTAATTAATTATGGCAGAATTCATTTTATTATTCCTATGACCAAGGAATGTGACTTCACAGAGCCTGGTTCTCCCATTTGTAACCAAGAGCTAAGTTGCTTACAGGGGTAAGGAGAAGGACAGAGGACCTGCTTTGACAAGCATGCAGGTGACACCTGCTCAGTTTTGTAGTAGAGCTGGGACCTAGGGTGGGATTGGGACCATTTTCTAACTAGAGAAACCAATGTACTTGCCTGGCCTCTTTGAACCTGGTCAAAACACCCTTTTGCCTTCCCCTCCATATCATTCCCTCATCATGCAATTGATTTTTGCAAATGAAATACTGCTTACAGAAAGAGAAATTAAAGAATAGATGTCTGTGGACTTTTAAAGAAACTTTTTAAGCTAACTCCACAGTTTACAGAAGCTTCCCTAAATAGAAATCCGTGGCAGGCTTTGGAGCATTAGAATTCAAATCTGCAAACATATCCATCTTGGAGTTGAAAACAAAATTGGGAATGCTACGGCTTGCATGCAGCAAGCAGACTCAGGATACCACCACAATTTTTCACAGCTCTGGAAAGCACCTCCTGGTGAAACTCTAGCACTAAGGGCTAAATGAGCTGGATAGAGCAGCAGCAAGAGAGTCGACAGGCAGATGAAAGGAAATTCCACATTTATGCACTGTGATGAGCAAAAGTCTTCATCCTGTTCAAACAGAGAGGGTCTCTGCAAAACCAGCACTTCGGTAAAGTCTGTTTCATGTGTGAATTAACTGAGCAATTATCTATGTTAGTCAACCTTGTGATGCCATGACCAAAATATCTAACAAGGAGAAGTTTGTTTTGGCTCACAGTCTAGAGGTTTGGTCCATGGATGGTCAACTGCATTGCTACCCTGGGGTTACCATGATTTCCATAATTGAACCTCTGCAAAATGATAAGAAATAAGACATGATGCCAGAAAACCCTGGCCTGGGGAAGATACCAACAAAGGGAATTTCTCCTTTTGGTGCAAATGGGTAGAAAACTAGAACTTCCAGAGTTGTCAATCAATGTGATTTTGATGTTATCATGATATGTTTTTCCTTGTTTCATTTAAAGCTTTCTCTACTTGTTATTTTGAAAGAGGCACATTTCTCTTCTGGAAAACAGAAAAGCCTACTGTTGGCTGAAGTGTTTTAATCTAGTTGGTGCCTATGACAAATATAAAATAATAATGTTCAGTTTTATCATACCAATTTGGCATGGGTAGAGTTTCCAGCCAGGAAAAGTGCTAACAATTCACTAAACTCAGAAAAATTAAGATTTTTTTCTCCTTTTGTTTATGTAAATATCTGGACTTCCTAACTCATAGGAATTACATAAGTAACTAAAAGGCACAAATCCCTGAATATGCCAATGCAAAAATTGGGAAGAAAAGCACAATTTTCCAGTTTATAGTGTGGATCTGGAATGTCCCGCAGAGGTTCATGTGTTGACAACTTGGTCCCCACATTGCCATTACTGGGAGGTAGAAATACTAAGAAGTGGTGCTAGCTGGAGGTCTTAGGTCACTGGGGAGTATGACCTTCAAGGGGTTGTGGAATACCATTATCTTCCTCTCTCTTTTGCTTCTCAGATGCCATGAGCAGTTTTCTCCACTAAGTGCTCCCACCATGATTTGCTTGCTACCTTACCACAAGCCCAAAAGCAACAGGGTCAATAGACCAGGGACTGAAACCAAAATAAACATGATTATCTCATGCATTTTGTTACAGTAAATAAAACTACCATCCAATACATATAATTCTTTATGTCAGCTCAATACTTTTAAATTTTCTAGTGTTCTCACAACAACTAGAAGTAGGTAAAAAATATATATATATCATTCTAATTTTTCAGGGGAAATATTGAGCTGTTAGTACTTCAGTAACAACTTAAAACCAAAATGGTGTTAAGACTCATATATTTTCACTAACAGTACCATCCACTTTCCTCTAAACCTTGAGGCTTCTTGCAAAATATCAATCAAAGTATATCATAGGAAATGCTGTATTAATTCTTATTACCAGGCACCATTGGAAACCAGAATAACTTTATGGGGTTTTAATAATCTTTTTTGAACTTTTAAATTAGAACATGAAGCACATTCTACTAATTGTAAAATAAAGGATTAAATGGGGCTAGCCACTTCTCTAGATGAGCCATGAAATCAGTCTTAAGGCTCTTCTTTATGATCTGTGTGTCAATCTGCTTCTCAGAAGTGTGGCAAAACCTGGGGTAACCAGCTTAAAGGAAAGGCTTATTTTGGCTCACAGCTTTGGAGGTTTCAATCCATGGTCAGTAGGCCCTATTGCTGTTGGCCCTGTTGTGAGGCAGCACATTGTGGAAGGAGCATGCGGTAACTCATTCACCTCATGGCAGGTATGTGAAACAGAGAGAAGGAGCAACTGGCATCCCACAGTCTCTTTCAAGGGCCTGCCCCTAATAACTAAACCTTTCTAGTAGGGCCCCAAAGGTTTTCATTATCTTCTAATAGCACCATCCTGAGAATCAAAGCTTTAACAAATAAGCCTTTGGGGAACATTTAATATCCAAACTATACGAACAAGAATGTAGGGACCAACTATGAGCAATGTGGTGTGGTCAGATGAAGGAAGCACCTTGCAAACTCTTAGCATCTCAGGTTCATAAGGCAGGTGCAAATCCTGTATCCTCCACCTCAGTTCTGGGTATCCCTAGGCAAGTTTTATATCATGTTATCTATGCTCTTAAATCTCACATTGTCTTATCTGCCAAGTGGGGATAGTACTTTCATCTTGGTATGGCAAATGCCAGAAGAGGCAGTAATGGCTGTGTATGTGTGTCGCATTCAGGAAGCACAACTGTCAAAAAGCGTCAATGACCCATGCCACGGACAAAGTTAAGTCATAAGAACTGGTGGTGTATGGCATGGCTAAATTCAGGGCTCCAACAATGGCACCAAGTCTTGGTTTTTGTCTTTTCATAGTATAGACTTCATAAATCCAGTAGAGCATGAGAGCACAGGAACAGTAGCTGCATAAAAGCACTTGAGAGGTTGTCCTGAAGATTAAAGAGTCAAGCAGCATAAAGCATTGAGAACTTTGCTTTAGTGTCTATCCACTGTTCTGCAAAAGTTAGGTATTACTATTACTTAGCCCCAGGCTCCACTTGAAGGCAAGATGATAGATACAGTTCCAGAACTTACATTCTTTCAGATCCATATCTCAGGGGAAAGAATACCCATCTCAACCTCAGAAGTCTCAGTGAATTTTTACAGCATTTAATGGCTCTAAGAGGACTTGCCCACATCCCAGAATATTACATTTTGACTGTCCAGACATGAGTCATAGTACATAAGTGAGCTCGACTTACCCATCTCTAGTCCCACTGACAACAAAGGTATTATTCACTGGCATTTGTGGAAAAGGAATGCAGTTTAAAAGAAATGACACAAGATGTAGGAACCTAAGACGTTAGCAGTAACTCCCCCCTTCCACCCCGTACACAGAGTCTTATATACACGTATACTCAAATGTCACTGTAAAAAGCTACATATACATAAAAAAAATGTTCTGCGTCAGATTGAATTATTATTCATAGAAATATCTTTGACAGGTATAGAATTTCTCTGATCCTCTACAGGCAGGCATTAATTTGGTTATTTTTTTTTCCCTTGATTTTCAGATTTCAGTCTCAAATCACTACTACTGCCACTTCTCTGCATAAAACCCCTGATAAATAAAGCCAGAGTTGTTTGGAAAATGCGTGGCATGAATCGTGTCAAGCCACTGTCTTTTATGCATTTAGCTTTTTAATTGACTTTGCATGCATCGACTCTGCCTTCCAGGAAACAGACACAGTTCCCAGGGATTGTCAAAAGACGCCTGTCTCGAGAGCAGATCTAATCCAGTTGGTGCCGTTGAAAAAACCTTAAATGGCAGCTTTCATCTTATTTGCAAAAACTCCCTGGGTTCAAGTTACATTTTAATCCCAGTTGCTATATCAGCTTTATGGCAGCAGAGTCCGGGAATAGGCCTGGGGGGTGGGGGGGCGCCTGTTTTTGGCTAAGTTTTAGCTTTCGTTTATGCATATTATTACCTCAAGCAGAATCCTCTTAATGGAAAGCAGTATCCAGGTCTGGAGAGGAGGCTGGCTTTGGACTCAAACTCCTAAATAGCTATTCTGGAAAAATAGCTGCAATATCCATATATGTTTAAAATTTACCCTTCTCTCCTTGCAGAACAGAGAAGGCTGCATTCTGGGATAGAGAATTTTATTTGTGGCCCTTTTTGCAACATCATTAGGGAAAATTCAATTCCTCAGACACATCTACAGATCTCCATGCCCCAAAGCAAAGCTGTAACCATTGTGGTGACACTTTAGCTCTAGTGACGCTCCAAAATAAACAATGGAGGATCATCACAAACCCACAGGTCACGTTGGGACTTTCAGCTTCCCATCCTGTTACACATTCTGTGTATTTATCTCTAGCTATAAGAAAATGGAACTGATCACCTCAAGTTTGGGTCCTGTTCATTTCTCACATAGGATTTTGTCAGTGCATTTAGCACTTAAATGTGAAAAAAAAATTAGCAAGAAGAAGCCACATGACCCATACAGAACATATACCAATCTCTATAAATATTACTTTATTTAATCCTCACCATGGCTCAGGTTATTTCATTTGGTGATTACTATTATTTTCAGATGAGTAGACCTAAAACTCAGATTCCTTACAGTTTAAATCAAGATCACACAAATAAGGATGACCTGGCTGGGATTTGCTCTCAAACAACCTCTCCCTTAGACTACATTGTTTTATCCATATGGAAAAAGAGAAGATTATGCCCCCCCACACCTGACTGTTCCCTCTGTGTCTGCACCTGACCATAGGAATTGTGTACTGTCCTAACAACTGGCTGCAATTTTATCTATCCATCAAAGCTTTACTTCAGTTAACATGCTTGAGAAAGGGGGCATGCTAAGAATTACCTAGATGGTGAATTGCACTGGGAGACCAGGGAAATTGGGTTCAACTCACTACCATCAGTCCTTGGACGAGTGGTATAACCTTTCAGAACCCAATTTTCTCATCTATGAATGTGATAACAGCACCTCCTATTGTTGGGAGTAGAATTAGACTAAAAGGAAGTGACAGAGCCCTAGCCCTTGAAGATATTCCATAAAAGACTTCTCTGATAATTATTACTCCCCTGTCCCATGCTCTCTGAGGAAAGGATGTTGAGCTGTGTCCAGGGTAAGCATATCTGATGGGTCATTCTGTCAGTCACTATCCATGATGGCCAAGGACACACAAGAGTCCTGAGGAAATCTCATGCTCTTAGCTCTAAAGAGTTTCCAACACAACAGATAAGGAAACACAAACACATGAAAAAATAAGAAGCACCGAGATCAATAATCAAGTAGAACAACTGGTTAAAGATTTGTGGTGCTAAATACAAAAGTGTCAAGATCAAGGTGGGAATGAGACAATGAGATGACCTAGGCAGGATGGGTCAAAATGGAACGAGATTGTAAGAGAACAGGGAGATGTCAATCCAGGCCTATAAATACATTTGGTGCTGTCACGTGTCCCATGTAGTGCTGAAAGGCCTGAGTACTGCATGGTGTGTCTCTATAATGATTCTTACATCTTGAACAGAGGAGAAAAAAATAGTCCTAAAAATAACCCAAAGAGCTGCACATTATTCCCATTTTACATTGGAAGCCACTGAGACTCAGAGGAGTTACATAATTTGACTGAGGTCACACAGACACAGTTAGCAATTAACTAAAATGCCTGCCAAAGTCTGCATGATTCCAAAGCACATACTCTTTCCACTCAAGAGAATAGCTCCCTGCAGCCATCCTGACATCTAAGCCAGGCATGTGACTTTAGGTGCCCAGATGTGAATTATTGGCCCAATATTGGGCCATATGGCTGAATTTCATAGTGGAATTTTTCTCAAAACCTTTTTTTTTTTAATCCACCTACTGGGACTTACCTATTGCTAACAAAATATAAGGACTCAAGAGTGCCACATCTACCTTAGAGTGATGACAAGTGGCAAAGGCTTAAAGCACTTCATTGACATGCTCTGCTCCTCTGGAAGCAAAACTCAAGTCTATTTTTTGCACAAGATGTGCACACACATTGTTTATCATGACAGGGGCTCCCTGGGCTCTCTGCATGGCCCCTATCCAGGCTTTTGCCTTTGTTTGCATGAGCTAGGTTTGTAGTCTGCTTTCACTACCCCTGCCCACACTCAAGGAAAACCATGAAAGGCTTTTTTCTCTTCTCCAGGGACAATACTCAAATCAGTTAACACCAGTGTGGGGTCATGGCTGAGCCAAGGAAGGTCCAGTGTGCCCTTGGGAGATCCTTAGAGGGTCCATCATAGAGACTATTCCTGGCTGTTACAGGGGCAGGCCAATATTTTAACCAGCCTGTAGGTACCAGTGTGGAACAGCGGAATGTTCTCTCAGTCCCTCTCTTCACTTTGTCCATTCTTTCAGGCATGCCATGTGGTGAGTGGGCACTGTGGAAATTGGGGGTACCACACACTGCTAGAGTCGATTTGACCACAGTCAGGCCTGACCTTTGACTGTGTGTGGAGAATTTCATGATTCTCTTCCAACTGCCAATAATGGGAGATGCTTTGATAATAAGCAAAAAAAAAAAAGCACGGGGGTTGGGGGGTGGACAGCTTGAGCGTCTCACCCTCTTCAAAATTTCTCTTACATTTTCAGACATCATTAAGGGCATCTCATTCTAATAAAAACTGCCACAACAAAAGCAAAGAATCATCTGTAAAAATGCAAATTCCACGTGGCTTTCTGAGAAAGCTTTTGGAATTGAGGCCTCCAAAAAGTGTTTCCTGTTCAGCATCTTCCTCTGCAAAAAAAAAAAAAAAACGAACTGGAGTTCGTCATTAGCACTTCTTATCACGGCACCCTCCCTTGTAAACAGAAAGACAAATGTAAGATGGCGCCCTAACGAAGCAGCCGAAGACTGTGCAGTAAGCCAGGATGCACTGCACCCACACAGTTCTTGAGAAATGGGGTATTTTCTAATAGGCTGACAGGAATAAGCCCTGGTTGTGTAACCACCAAAGAAAGCAAACAAATGGAAACCACCCTGCGTAAGAGTAAAGTCAGAACATGTGATAGGATGGCCTAAGTTCCATGAGTTCCATGAGTTTGGAGCCCCTCCCTCCCTTAGTACAGTCCTTCCTAATCTCGGGTTAAGAGGAGTTACTGGAGTGAGTTATTTGTATAACCCACAAGAAGACTTCCCACCCCCACATCCTTTAACTGCATTAGGTCTGGAAAAGTTAAAATGATTTTTAAGTGTTCCATCAAAATCAGAATGCTTATCACTCTGGTTTGGCTACCAGCCTGCTTTTAGCTCCCAGTTAATCTCAGTGCTGCTGAGCCTCTCTCCTGGGGAGGGGGTGCTTCCTGGAGGAGGAATGTACATGTCCACTGCTGTGAGGAAAGATGTGCAGGCAAGAGGAGAAGGACTTGGTTAACCCCCAGTGTTCCAAAGGTGTCCAGAAAACCCACTTAGCTAGAATCCATAGCTTAAAGTCCATGGGGAGAAAAAGAGATCAAAACCTTAGAAATGGCTTGGAGGCCCAAGCTTAAGGAGTTAGTGAAGTAGGTAAAGATCTGCTGCAATCTTTCACCTTATCAGTGATGTATGAGATAAGAATGACTTTCAAGACTTCTTCACCTAAAGCTTGCAGTTTGCTCTACTATTTCTCATATGAATGCTAGGCCGTCTCACAGCCATTTACATTTCAGGGTTCAAAACATACCAACTCCATTTAATGTTTATGTGACTTGGGACAAGACATTGATCCTCTCTGTATTTCAACTTCATCATGAGGAAATTAAAAATACCTTTTCCATTGCCTCATAGTATGTTTTTAAAAAAACTAAATGAACCCCTATGATTTATGTTAACAATGCATGGCATATAGAAGTTTCTGTGTAATTTTTGGTTTCATTTCCTAACGGTACTTGCAGTGGGCCATCCATGCCCATGAGAATACCAAAATGAGTAGTAAACGGAAAGATCTTTAGTTCCTGCAATCCATACAGCAGGTAAAGGGAAGTTATGTAAGTGTTAACAATGAGAATGCAAAGATCTAGACACTGAATGTCAGGCCCTACTGAGTAGGATAAGCCCAGAATGAGAGAAAGAGTAAAGCTTAGAAACTTCTAGTTTAGTATTCTTCCTCATAATTGGGAAATCCTGACCTTCAGGGCTACTGACCATTGTTTGGACACTAGGCATATTCATATGAGAAATATCAGGAAGGTGTTCACTTTCACCTAAGCCACACTCATACATTTTGATACTTAATGGAAGTTGAGAGTAGAATTGGTCATGTAATGAACTTCTTTTCTACCATCTTCAAATCCAGTGCAAACTTTATCACTAAAACACCAGGTGGAAAAAAAAAAAGTGAACTTTGTTGAATTATAAATACCCCTAACCAAAGACTATAGGTTACTAAATGCCTCCCACAACGGTATTGATTGAAATCTCTCTTCAACCCTGGACATATAAATCTAGTAGATATTAACACAGAGTTTTATGTTAGGCATTTGTTTTAGTCAGCTTTTTCACTGCTGTGACTAAAAGACCCAACAAGAAAAATTTTAGAGGAGATAAAGTTTATTCATGGGTTCACGGCTTCGGAGGTCTCCATTCATAGATGCGGGTTCCATTCCTTGAGCCTCAAGGTAAGGCAGAACATCATGGTAGAAAAGTCTGTGTGGTGGAGGCAAGTGGCTTACATGATGATTAGGAAGGGGGGAGGGAGAGGGAGAGAGAGAGAGAGAGAGAGAGAGAGAGAGAGAGAGAGAGAGAGAGAGAGAGACACTTCACTTGCTAGTTACAAAATATATACCCCAAAGGCACACACCTAAAGACCCACCTCCTTCATCCACACCCTGCCCGCCTTCAGTTACCACTCAGTTAATCCTGTTAGGGGTTTAATTCACTGAATAGGTCGGCTCTTATACCCCAGTCATTTCTCTTCTAAATGCTCTTGCATTGTCTCACATATGAGCAGCGTTATTAATAGAAAACAGTCTGTCCTGCTGGAGTCAAGGGATCCAGCAGCAGAAAAGGAAGGGTGGTGACAGAGATTCAAATAAGAGGAGGCTTCCACTCCCTACTGCTGATTTGAAGATGGATGAAAGGGACCATAACCCAGTCCATGTGGTGGTTCTCCAAGGTGACTACTTGACGACTATCAACAGGAATTTAGAGAACTTAGTCTTATAGCCACGTGAAATTGAATTTTACAAACAACCAGAACAATCTTAGAAATGGATTCTTCTCAGAAGGTCCTAATACAAGCTCAGCTGGCCAATATGTTGATTCTGCCTTGTGAGGTCATGAACAGAGAGCCCATTCAAGGCCACTCAGACTTTCAGCCTACAAAGTTCTGATAAAAGGTGTTTGTATTGTTTAAAGATGCTAGCTTTGTGGTAATTTCCTATAGCAGCAATGGACTAATCTCTGCACTAAGTACACTCTTTTTTTTTTTCATAAAATGGTATAAGTAAGATTTATGGCATTCACACCTGAGGAAATCAGTTCTGTGTTCTTCATTTGGGGGAGGGAAATACAGAGGGGAAAGACAAAACATATGCCGTCCTCTCTTTGGAAGCTCTCTCTCAAAAAAACTTTTCATTAAGTAGATTAAAGATCAATATATCAGAAAAAAAAGTGGACTCCTAAAATTCTGCTCTGGGAATTGTTAAATAATGCCCAAACAGATAACTAATCATTGTTGTTTTGTTTACAAATCATGAAAAATGGCTACTATAAAAGATCTAACTAGTAACTAGAGACCTAAAACATGGAAATGTACTTAAATTGAACATAGAAATTTATTTCAATTATGCCTGTGTCTTATCTGACAGTAAGGGAAGATTCTCCTAAGTTACATTTCCAATATTTTCTCTGCAAAAAGCATTCAATAGTTTAGGGAGATACAAATTTCTTCTGAAAAAAAAAATAAAACACAAAAGTTTTCATGATATAATAAAGTAATTAAGAGGGAATGTTTGTTTTTTCTGGAAAGGTAAAATATTGCTATGGTATAAGGGCAGATGACTCTGCTAATGCAGAGTAAATGAAGAATTAGCCCTACCTGTGTGTAAAGTAGATGACTATATAAGAATTGCCTCCCATGGGATATTTACTAACACAAAAACTCATATTGCAATGACATAATTTTGATTATGACTTTTTGATGATGTGACTAGTAGAAAATATGGATCATCATTTAAAAGTAAAGAAATGGGTGAACTGAGAAATTACTTGCTAGAGAAAGGAAGGTATGAGCTACAGTACACATGTTGCTATATATTTTCCACAAACTAGAAAAGAACTATTTGCAACACATTAATAATCTTGGTTGGAGGTTGTTAGCAAAGAAACAGTGACAGTGTCAACTACAGCCTCTTCTTTATGCCCTTAAAAAAAAAAACAGAAAAGATGACACAATAAGAATTCAATAGAGTAGAAATAAAGACACTAATGCTGCATGGAGCAAACAGGGTCTTTCCTTCTAAGTACTCGACATGAGGACACACAGACCAACCCCTCCAAGGTAGATGTGTTTGAGGTTATTGTGGACATATTTCTTGGTGCAACTTAAACATATGCTATGCATTTTTAGACCTTGTATATCCATAAGAAACAGATGGTTTTTAGAATGACAGGCATGTCAATTTATTTTGCTCAAGTCAACCAGGTAAAATAAAAGAATAGAGCATTTTGGGTGAAGTCTTTAAAATTTTCCATCACACCATCTGCATTCTTACTCAGTTCCCAGGTTACTGGGGAAAGCAGTTTGACTTCACTTTCAGGCCAAAGTTACTCAAAATGAATTACTTAAACACTGCCCCCATGGGATAATCTGAATTGGCAAGACCATATGTATCTTTTATCCTTATAATTTATTTTGTTCTTTTTTTTTAACACAGAGAACATCTAAAATATTCACAATTTTAGTTAAGTACAGAGAATAATTTATCAAATGACATTATAATTACAATACAACTTCATAAAAATTTATTTTTTGCAAACTCATCAACAGCTCAAGTTATAAGAAAGTATTTGATTGGTCCCAGACAGCGAATGGGCACTACTTTTTTATTTCCCTTTTTAAAAACCTATAGAATTTATAGCTTCAGGTTTAGCAAAACCTTTGTCCTGTGATACTCCTTTCTGCAGAAATCACTATGTGTTCATTCAACTTTCTAAAGAGAAAAGAAAGACCTTTGCTGGAAAGTTTTCTTAAAAAATATTGTTTCTTTGAGTCAGAAACTTGGTATTATATCTTTGTATCCCGTACCCTCCTTACATCAAGGGCTGTCTTATTTCAAATGAATCACTCATTTTCTCCCACACTCTCCCTGCACCACAATAAGATAGTTACTACTAGGACTACTAAAGAGTTTTCGTATACCCCCACCCATCTTGAGGCCTAACAGAGAATACATCCCTAACCTCTCTGGCTCTCCTTTCTGTCTGTGCTTAGCAAATACTCAATCAGCCTCTCTTCCCTCCTACTACACCCACAGATTCTCTTTGTCAGTAAACCCACTAATTCCTGAAGAGAATCTCCCTTCCACTCCCTGTTTTCATTTTTCTTCTTATCACCACTATTTCGAAGCACACGTTGAATTCTTTATTGCCAAAGAATACACAAGATGGATCTTAGAGGGAAAAAAAATTTAAAAAAAACAAAGAAATTTAAGGTCTTTCTTGAATTTAGCTCAAGTATTCTTATAAAAATATACACTCATATTTGGGAATGGGTACTGAGATTGGGAATGTCTGATGAGATTGGGAATGTCTGATGAGATTAGCCTATCAGAACTCAGCAAAGCCAGCAAACTTTGTGATTGAATACATATTGTATGTGGGCATTTATGAAGAAAAGAATTAGATACTCTCAGAATTAGATACTAGATAAAGAAAAATAGTTCAAAATGGAGTAGCTTGTCCGGATTCATATAAGTGTGGATGGAAATTAAATTCCACTCTAGTTGTCTCCAAGAGTACTTTCTCCCAAGTAACATGGCCTCCCAAGTAACTGGAAGTTCTGTGGTCTTTGTCTCATGAAAGGGTTAAATACATAGGTCCTCTCATAAGTTTTTCTCTCCCCCACTACCATAGACATTACCTCAAATCCAGACCTGTCTTCTTCCAGTACAGTCTGACACTAGCAGGTCAGACAATAGGGCTGATAGAAATAATCACTAACTACTTGAAAAATGTTAGAGGCATAACCTGTGCTGTTTTCCATTAATTTATTTTGATAGTGCAACTTCTCAAAGGATTCTAAGTGGCCCATTCCAATTCATATTTGGCCAATTCCAAAGGCATGAGAAATTATTATATAGATAAAAAGAAATTTTAAGATGAATGACTGTTAAGATAGCTTGACTCAGAACACATCTTAGGATCCCATTGAGGATAACACTCAAACACTGTTCAAAAAACTCATTTTAATCAAATGAATGCTTAGGAATAATTTAATCATTCCAGAGGTCTTGTCTTCAGTGATAGGCTAGACAGAAAATGTCCTCCTTGATGCTTCATTTGTGACTAGTAAGAGGGGACCCTAACCTCTCTTAACACTTCAATTTGGGTCTTCTACTTCCAGTCACAATTGGAATAGGAAAATGCACAATGTAAAATCAGAGTTTCTCTCTCAAGAAACTTTCTATTACCTCCTCCTGTGAACTTGGTGAAAAGTTCAGTTTGGAGTCTTTTTTGTTCAGGTGAAGGGTTGGGTCATGTCTCATTTCCCCCAAAATAGTTCATCCATCTCAGCCTCTGAAGCCAAAGGAATTGAATCCTGAAGCATGTTTTATTACTGTTTCTTTAGGATGGAGAAGGAGTCTTGGAATTGTACGTCCCCCTGAAGTTGCAGAAGTTAAAGGCCCACTGTGTCCTCCAAAATCAAAATCATCTGCTGAGGGAGCATTGAGACTTCCTGTGGAAAGTACAAACTTTAAAGGTTTCCATTTCCACTGCTCATCTGAAATAATGTAGGATTTATGATTTCATAGTAAATGCAAGGAGGAAAGCCTCCTGTTAGATGGTAGGTTATGCTCAGAGCTTCTGAGAGTGTCAATCTAAGGGTGGAGGGGCAGGCAGCACAGGCCTCGATGTATGTGGACACAGATGTGTTTGCCTCTCGTGGAACCAGAGATTTGGAAACCTGGCTGTAGAGTTTGTTTTTGCAGCCCAATTCCCTTGAATTATTTTAAATGCTATTACTAAATGGCTGTTACTCTTTTAAGAGTCTTTTCCTATTTCAACTCATGAATGTTGCTCTTCTTCTCTTTTGCATTATGTCCAACAATTGAGTACAAATAAGTTAACCATTTTTCTTAAGGAATCTTATGAAATCTATTTCCATACTGTTGCTTGTTGCTATTTTTCATTTGAAATGTTTTATTTTACCATTTATGTGTGGGGGATGGGGTGGGAAACTAAAACCATAATCATCTCCAACCCAAAGAATGTCAAATATATTGCACGGCACTTGTCACAGTATACATCAAGGCTTGTGCAGCTTCTCTGCTTCTCCTTCAACAGCAAACACAGCATCTATAAGTCAGCACAAAGTAGCTGACAAAAGCGTTATTTTGTCCATTTTAGACAAAAATCTACACTGGATTCACATTAATCTAGTTCCTTGGGTAACATCCCATACTCTTGAATCTTTCAGACTATAAACAAAGCAGTTTTCAGGGATCAAATCTTTATCTTCTCATTTTTTTCATGTTTCAAATGGAATAGATATCCAGAAGACTGGATAATAAACCGATAGGGATGATAAAGATATAAAATGAAATAAAATAATGGTATTCTCTAGAACTTTCAAAGAAGCCTGAAGTAACCTCCAAATGAATATGCTGTCATTTATATTGATTCAATTTTGCAAATGATTATTTTTTTAATCACATAAAATTACACTAAAATTAACTTGGACCAAACTAACTAATCACAAAATCTGTCATCCTAAAATATCAACCATTTTATTTTTTCTCTTTTGTAGTATACCATAGTATATGTCTACAATATTAAAATGTCATATATAGGTATATAGCTATCTATCTATCTATATTACTATAGATGAATTTCTCATTAGACTCATAAGAATTTTTTTACTTCTTAAGTCTTTATAATAATCTTTTAAAATAGTTCCTTTGAACTGATGTAACATAATTCACTCAACTATTGATGAACGATGACCAGCTGTCTACCTTGGGCATGTTACATAAACTTTGCAGGTTCCAATTTAACTCGGCTGTAAAATAGTAGTAAAAATATTTACATCATGAGGTTGTTGTTGACTGTTAAATAAGCGAATATATATAAAACTTTAAAAACAGGGTCTGCCACTAAAGAAGAACTCAATATATACTATCTTTTAAAAAATGGTTTTTACCTGAATTTTAAAACTTTTTATTAAATATATTTAACTTATTATATATCTTCATAATAAGTTCCCAAGAGTAAAATCTGAAAAAAAAAATTCAGCATTCATTTATTCTAACTAGAAGAATTTTGTTTTCCCATGGAACTGAAAGCTTTATGCAGATTGGATTAGATACATTATCACAATTGTCAAAAGTGCCTATGGAATATTTACCTCAGCATGGTGTTGTGTGGAATACTCCACTGAATACATTAAAACCATTTGGTCCTTGACTATTACATTCTCAAACAGCACAATAGGATAAATATGTGAGAGACTTACCAGTTCAACTTAGCTTGGAATAAGCTAAGAAATACAATAGAAAGCCACACATGTGTGATCTCTTGAACCCTGCTACCTTCAGGTGTTTAAAATTGTGAATACATGATCATGTTAACAAAAGACATATTATATGTATGTGCAACCAACTCTGAATATTGAGCATCAGAATAAACTCCAGTGGTTAATAGAGATCAAGGAGAATTCAGCTCTTGTCTGCATCAAAACAATGCCTCAGCCTCAGTGTGCAGGAATAAGAGGAACACCAAATGTGTAAAAGCAGCAGCACAAATTGGCCAGAAACTTTCATTTGGCCATGCAAGTGCTTGCTCATATTTCTTAAGAAACAAGACAAAAGAACAAGAAAGTGTAACAAAAATCAAAGCCTTGTTCATTGCTGTTTGCTATCAAACGAGCACACCTCCCTTGTGCACCTAGTACTTCTCTACCTCTCTGAGATTCCCTTTTATCCTGTGCACGTTCTTCCCGATGAAATCCAACCTCTCTCTAATAGCCTACCTCTTTTGAGAAGCTTCATCCCAGGATAACAAAATCAAATTACAAGTATATTTGTACAGAGGCAAATGCAGAAGAGAAGTGAGAAATGAGATGTAATCCACAAGAGACCCAAGAATAGAGGGCAAAAGGAGCATCTTGGGAAATTCTAACATATGGGAGATGGGCCAAGACCAGAATGACACAGTGCCTGGTAATTTCATGTAGCTGGGCATTTCCAGTGAAGGTATTTATTAAAAAAAAAAAAAAAATTCTACTCTGTCTAGGTCCCTTGCTCATTGTCCTTTTCTCTGTTGAGGGTATCTTTAGGCCCCATGGGTATCTAATTTTCTTAAGGAGTCAGAGGATACCAAGAATGCAGTGAAACCTAGCCACTGGGAACACTACAAGCATAAACATCTCCTCCATGTTACTTAGCTACCACTGTCCTCCCTACCCCTGCTGCCTTAAGAACCCACCTCGGAAAGCAATAGTCTCATTCTTTTAGAGTTCACAACATTTCAAACTGTTTCCAGAGTATTATAAAGAGTCAGTGACAAGGATACTTTTTGTGCCCTGAAAAAGTTCCATGGGGGCATTCTGTAAGAAAATGGGCTTTTGTGCCTTTCGTAGATTACTGTTCCTTTACACAATGGACTTGTCTAAGTTTCTTCCTGTTTTCCAATCAGTTAAATTTAGAACGATTGTTTCCATCTCTTATGAGATATGATGTCTAGGAAAAGTGAATGCCTAGATGTAATACCAGGGCCCAGCAAGTCTGCGCAATTCAGTGGTAGCCAGGGACATCACCCAACTCCCGGGCCTTTCTGTAGGGTTTCCCATGGGCACAAAGGGTATTTTCCCTCGTGGTAGTGGCTAGTTTGCTACTTCATAATATAAACTCTAAGTTTTCTGACGCCTTAACACAAAAGAACACTGTTTTTAATACAAGACCATTTATTTTTAGAGATGACCTTCTTATTTTTACTTTATATAACTTTTTTTTTTAAATCAAACAATATGTGATTATTTTACTAAGAACGTGAAAATGCACTTCCCCAAAAAGGATTTAAAGAATATATCCATTCTCCCACAGATAAACCACTTTTAACCTTTTGGAATATGTCTTTCCAGATTCCAAAATAATATTTAGCAATTAATTTTAGATTTATATTTTCATATATTTACATGTCACAAAATTTTATGTATATATTTATAAAAACTAATGCATAATATGATTCTGGAATTTGCTTTTATCTCTCGATGCCAATACTAACACTTCCACTTTATAAGGTTTTCAATTGCCAACCTACTTACATACCCCATCCTTTATACTGGTGGGGATCTTGAATAGAATAAATCTTATACTTTGAAATATGAGAATAAGTATTTGTCCAGACTGCGGAGCCTATCTTTGCCACTTACCCAATGTGTAGACTTAGGCAAAAACTTAAGTTTTTTGACCTCATCTGTAGGGTGGGGATAACATTTAGCTTATTAGGTTTACGCTGAAGATTTAGCTCCACAGGTCAGTGCTTACAAAGGTGTCTTGACCCAAACAAAAGCTCATACAAAGATAGCATTATCCTTCTTCAGTCTTGTGCTAAATATTGAGTAAAGGCTCTTATAATAACATATAATGTCTTAAATTTAAGTTCTGGGCATCTTCCTCCCCACCCCGTCCCCTACTATGACCAATTTCTTTTCCCCAAAGAAATCTCTAACTTTAGTTAGAAAGTTAACAACTCTTTTGTGGAAATTTAAACAAGTCCTTTTGCAAACCCTTTGAAATTTCAGCCTGTGCAATTTGGTAGTTCTATGCCTGTGGAAACGAAGCAAAAAGTAGAGCTTCCCCAGAGGCTTTGGCTTTCTCAAGACACTGCCCCAGATGCCTTAGCCTGGCTAGGATACTAGGTCTTTTCTGGCTTCTGTGTCTAAAACGATATGGCACAGGGCTGTGGGCCAGGCTGATCCCCTGTGAATACAAAAGTCTGCCAGTTGTGATGGTCATTTGCCCAATGTCTAGAAAAATGTCACATGAATTAATACAAAACAATGATTTCAGAGGTGAAGGAGTGACATTATCTCTTGAAGCTCAACAGATTTCTGCATAGCATCTTCACAAAGATTGTTGTTGTTGATTTGAAATTAACTCTCTGTGAACATTGGCTAAAAAATTCCAGTGAAAGATAATCAAATTTTTGAAGAAAACTCCAGACTGAAACCCACGTTTATTTGATTTGGGGTCCCTTTGCTCTGGCCTCAACAATTTACCTCTAAATATTAAGAACTTTTGGGAGTTGATAATCCTATAGATTAAAGAAAAGGTGAAGAGCTAGGGCAAGTTGAATGGCTTTGTTCCCCTCATACGTCCTTGGTTTTTATGAGAAATCATCCCACTGTGCCAAGAAAAAACAAACCCAGAAATTTGTTTTTGTTATATATCAAATAACTTGTCTTAACAATACTCCAGTAGCATTAGATATTCTAACAAAAAGTTTTGAACTTCTGTCACACATGAAGCATTTAGCTTAGAAAAGGGCCACATTGTCCAGCACTGTATTTGATTTACCAGTGCTAAAGCCTTGTTCATGGCAGTGCAGAGGATATAAGCTACAGAAGATATAGAGAGTACCACAGGCCTGCCCTGCAGGGTTTCCATTTGGCTGTCCACCAACAACAAACAGCAAAATCCCCAAACATTTTAAAGGCAAAGCCTATGTATGGTACAAGGCTCAAGTTCTTGAGATGCATCAAAGACAAGCTGAATTGCAGCAGGGAATGTGTTGTTTGCCAGTGAGACAAAGATAACTCTCCCAGGTCCCAAACCCCAAAGGGAAAAGAGCCCCCTTAAATGGCTAACTACAAAGACTATTTTGGTCTCAGTAGCTGTCACATATGCTTGATGGGACTGTGGTGCTTAGGACCCTGTTCCTTGTAGATCCAGGATTGGTGTCAACACTTCCTGACTTTGTTCTTATTGAAGACCTATATGATTAAATGATGGTGGCCTACTGCCCTCATCAGCTAATTTACTCATTTATAAGTCACTCTCCTAAGTAGCATTGGAATGGTATTGATGAAATAGGTCTCCCAGCCTTGTTAGGGAGATAGATGAGTAGTGGATAAATTAAAAGATAGCACAAGTCAGCAACAAGAGTATGCACAAGTTGACATGGACATCACACACACACACAAAGAGTGACAAATTCTTTTCATGATTATTCAAGAAGATTTAACAGGTGAGGTGACAGCTTGGCCTGGTACCACCTGAAAAGAGGGGTTTTCTGAACAAAGACATTTGTGATTCTATGCACAACCTTGAAAGACCTATTGTATCCTGATGTGGTAAGAACCCTGAGAAAGATAAATCTGGAGAAGTAAACTCAGTCAGATGATAATGAAGCCTTTAAATCAATTGCAAAAGATTAGACTTATTCTAGAGTCAATATAATTTTGTGCAAAGGAATGCTAAAAGAAGTTTCTTTAATTTGGCCAACAAATAAAAGAAGTTTGAGATTCTTACACATCAAATGTTGTTGAGGCTGGAAACCTCAGGCCTTACCTTCAACAATAGAGAAAAGTGATTTTCATTCTGTATCTTCTTCTTTTTTTTTTTTTTTAACCCTTCTCTTTGTGGCTCTGATACTCTCACATTATCACTGTGGCCAAAGCTCAGCCACAGGCACTTCCAGGCCTAATGTATATGACCAAAATGTGCTGGCAAGTCCCTTTTTTTAGAACTCTGCTTTTCTCTAGCTGACTGAGCAAGTTATTTCATACAGGAAGATAATTTACTATGTTAGCCCTTTTAGTCAACACATTTTGCATTTCATGGTGGAGCCTCAATCACAGAACCAGACAACTGAATGAACACTGCAGGATATCAACCTTCAGGACACTGCAGGCCTGGTAACATTTTTGCCATAGGAGGCAATGCTTCTTGGAAGGGAGGATTGAGAATTTCCTTCAGTCACAAGTAGATGAGTGTCTTTCTCCCTCTACCAAGAAAGCTGATTCTAGAAAGAAAATGAAGAAAGGAGGCACTTACACAGGGAACACAGGAAAAAGGATAGTCTTGCCCAGAGGGTGACTTGTTTCATTGCTGTCTCTCACTCAAAGAACATGTGTTCTGATTGCTTACTCATAGTGCCATGATATGTTCATATATTAAATGGTAATAATAATATAGTAGATCTCTCTTACTCAATGATCAGATCAACCAATTTCATAAAGATTGTCTCTATAATCTACTCTCACTGGTTAATAGATGGTCTCCTGCCAGAAGGTCCATCTCACACACTTCCACAACCATCTATTTAGTTACCAAAAGTCAGTTACCAAAAGTGAGAGATGTGTAATAACAATCCCCAGGGAGAAAGCATGGGTCGTGGGTGGAGAAGGCAAGCAGTGGGCTCTGAGTTCTGGACTTTCATCCCAGGATCAATGGGTTTTTTAGCTTTTACAGCTGTTTCCCTGATTTAGACTGATTTAGTAAAGACATTTCGCTGATCTGTTGAGGTCTGCTCCTGTTTTGGTTATTTTTGCTTACAAGTTGTGCTTCTTTCCAAACTCATGTATGTCAATTGCTTTTTATAAGGTACTCTATTAATGTTTTTAAATTTAATATTATATAAATTGATCAAATATAAGTACCTCCTAAGATTGTGCATCTTTAAAATTTAAATTGACATTTTATAATGACTTCAGAAAAAGAAGTAAGAAAAAAAGTAAAGAAAAAATAAAAGTTTTTTTTTTTTTTCCAAACATTTATACTCACTTCCCCCAAATAGGGGACTTCTGGCGAAGAGCAAGGGACAAGACATAAGGCCACTTCCCAGAGTCCCACACTGACTTCCAATTCATATATGTGTGTGTGCATATATATATATATATATATATATATATATATATATATGAATTATTTTTTAATCTTCTGTTCTTTTCTATATTTTCCTATAGAAAAAATGCCAACTTTTCAAAATCTGATCACTTTATATCCCATTTCTCTTGAGGAACATTTTAGAAATTCCTTAAATTCACACTTTTAGAATTCTCAAACTATACATTTTTTTCATGGGTTGGACATCTTTATTTTGAGGTTCAAAATCTGCACATTGGTTTTCTTCCTAAAACTGTTTAATGTTATATTTTCCCTGAGGAGATGAAGGCAAAATGTTTGATTGCCTGACTTGAGGCAGAGCTTGAGAATAAAAGGACTGCAGGTGGGTAGGGTGAGATAGAAGGACACAGGTATCAGAAAACTCTGGAAAGAAACCCTATTTGTTAAGAAAAGAAGAAGAAGAAAATTGAATTAAAAGCAAAAAAAGTGTCATCCCACTGCATTATGAAAAGATGATATTATTATTATATATTAATATAATAATATTATACTATGCAACATGAAAAGAAATCATTACCTTCTACTTAACCTTCTTCCATGAAATTTTTATTTACTTATTAAAACAGCAGTAAGTAAAACTCGTGGCATCGCACAAATATGATGAGTTCAGCATATTGCATTCGACCATAAGTGATGACACAGAGATTCCTTTGGATCTAACCTCTGTGAACTGAAACTCACTAATTTCTAAGATGCTTCTTATTTTCCTCTGACCAAAGAAAAAAAAATCATGTTTTTTTTTTTTTGGTAGGCAAACCATGAAATACAAACAGAAGTTAAAATGAGTCCAGCAGATGTCAAGCCTCTTTATATATAGCTTTGAAGCCTCTTGCAATAATACTAGAGAAACTAATGAAATGGGAAATGGAAAGGCTTGCAAAATGCACCTAGAGCAAGCACATGATCTCCTTCTCCCTCTGTCTCTTACATTGTAAGAGTGAACATGCTTCATTCTCTTGCCAAGGGCCACTTCCCTCACTTATCCTGTTACATGATTATTTGTGCTGGCATTCATTTTCTGCCTGTTCTCCGGGGTTGGGTTGCCACAGTGAAACTTCGAGGTGGTCTTTTCTCCATCAGACACCCCATGTCCACTTTCAGTTTCTCCTGGCCTGCCCCCTCCTTGTCTTACTTCCATGGAAGCTAATTTTGATCCCATTCTTTGGCTCACCACAGGGTGATATTTTCAAATGCTCATTTCTTGGGAGGGAAAAGGTGAAACAAATGAGACAAGGAGGGAGAGACACTTATGGCACTTTCTCTACATTATATGAGCTTATTTTTTTCTTTTTAACCGTAAATTTGAAAACCTTCATTCTGGCCACCTTTGGGTAACATAGCAGAGTATCCACAGAACTTGTCCCACCTCCTGCCATCCTCCCTTCACTGTTGTCCCGAGTTCTCCTCTTCCCACATGGTTTCTCATTCCAGTGACTGGCAAAGAGAGTGGAACAAGTAACCACCACCTATGGTGTTTTGAACAAAATCAATGCCTGGCACCTTACAAAGGAAGGCAGAATGTTCAATAGGTTTTATTAGCTCTCAAGGGTTTTGGTACAGTTCTTCAGCAGGAGGAGGCCATGGGGAATGGGAGGCACAAAAGGGCAAGGAAAGCCCTGATTATCTTTCAAGGCATCTCAGAACTTTCAATGATGTTGTCTTGGCATGGGAAATTAGTCACCGGGTTGTGGACAGCATTGTAACAAATGCCTTTTATGTCCAGTGGTAAAACAAATAGAAAGGAGGGGGAAATAAATCTGCAATTACTTCATTCTTCTGTAACTTCAGTAATGCTTTTATGAGTCAAAATGATTTACTAGTAAAAATAAGATGGGTCCAGGGGAAAGAATAAAAGACCCCAAGTTCCTTCGCTTTATTACGTCAGAGTGAACCTTCTCCTGTCCTGTTCCCAGTGCCCACCCGTGGAGGGAACTTTATCACCACTTGGTACAGTCACAGTTTCCTCTTGAGGGCAAATTTCTCTACAATGTCCAAATAGTCTTATTTTCTCTGTTGCTAAGTGTAAGTTTAGACTGTATTCCTCCTTCTCCCTAGTTAGGAAATAAACTGATTGGCTAGATCCAAACTGACTGTGAAGCAAGTAGATTGTAGTTGATAATCATTTCTGCTTAGCTTTTGTAAATCTGCAGTACAGCAGATTATTCACACAGCAAAACCATCATTTTAACCTGGCTTCTGATTATGAAAGAACTCAGAAGTTCGGAACACTTCACATGTTAGACATTATTATACTACTTAACTATGTACTAAAATATCAGCAGTTAAAGGGAAAGAATGAGGAATTTCCTCTCCTTTTCGTTCAGTAAAATCAAGTTTACTTATACTTAATTGAAGGAAGTATTTTTGTAAATAATAACGTGAGCTTGTAAGTGTAGATGAAATGAAGTAATTAGCAAATCATCATGTGCCACCACCAACCTCTAATAATGAATTAGACAAAGATCAAGAAGACCAACTAAAACTTAGATTAAATGATGCAGAATTAAACATTATCATGATGCCAAGTGTCATCTTACACTCGACTGTCCAATTCAATGGGAAAAAAATGAATTTATTATAACAATAACTCATATCAAATGATCAACGTTAGCATCATTAACAGTGGAACACATTGTCATTGTGCAGTATAAAATATACAGCAATGTCTGTAGATGAGTTGGGCCAAAGTGTTCCACCAGAACCTGATTAAACCCTCGGAACGAACAGTCTAAAAGAAACATGGAAGATTATCACAAGGTAAATCTCATCATGAGGAAGTGAGCAGACAATGTTTAAAGGGGACATTCCTCCAGAAAACTGACCTGGGTAAAGACACCCCCCCCCAAAAAAAAAAAAAAACACCACCAAAACCAATGTCTAAAGATTGATCGGATTATATTTCAGAAAAAAAGCAATGAGTGATATTTTGTGACAATTTGCAAATTTGGAATACAAGTAGAATATTGGATAATACTAAGGAAATATGGTTCATGTTCCTTTATGGAGATACAAAGTGAACAGGATTAGAAGAGAAATGTCATGTCTGCAACAAAGTTACAGAGTTTAGCAAGTTGGTAGTGGGGCTTGGGCTACCAGAGCACTTTTCTCTCAAATCTGCTGCATGTTGGAAAATCCTTTCAAAAAGAAGAGTTTAAGGATGTGGGTGAAGCATTCAGTGGGAGAATGTTCCTTTTGCCGTGTGACACAGTTTTATTTTCACCTTACCTAAACTCTCTTAGAATAAACAATTAACATCTTGATGATTGAGATAACACCTTCCCAGTGCCTTTGTACTTTTGCTGTGACTGTCTTTATGAAGAAAACATGCTTATAAAGACCATTTACAGATGTATTTTTCAAACTGAGTTCCTCATAAGCATTGCAAGAAATCACGACCAGTCCTAAAAATGAGATATTCCCTGTTCTGGCTTATATACAGATCCACACCTTAGAATGAAATGCCAAGTAGAGACTTCCAGAACATCCCTCAGGATAAAAATCTATCCTCAAAGTAGCTTTGCCATTCATACCTTTAGTGTGTTAATTCTGAATATGGTGCTCCTGGCCTGTGCTGTGGTACCAGGACTCTCTGAACGGCAGTATGTTACCCACCTGCTCACTTCACGTGGCTGCTCTTGGCTAAATGAGGGATGCATGAGAGTGTGATCTGAGATCAGCCAAGCATGCACAATTGTAATAATTATTTAATCAGGTGCCTCTTTAAGAATAAGCAGAGTTTTCCCATTTTACATGGTCACATTTCTAATGCCACATTCATCCTATAAAACATCTTAAAAGTTTCCCAGAATTTAAAATATATCTATATGAAAGATTAATAATTTTTATTACATCTTATTTTTTTTCCCTTCTTAACAAGGACAATATTTAACATGTTCATACCCCCTTCATATTCTTGGAGCATTCTCACAATGTCCTCTGGAAGTGGGAATAGTTAATTAAATTTTTGTTCATTACAGAGGGGTTTCATAACTTGTCAGTGTCACCTGAACCCTGCAGTGAGGAAGCTGGTCTCAATAGCTCCTGGTCCCTTCTTTTGGTTACAGGCTATGCTGCCTATATTGGATCCATCTGCACAAATCAGCAAGTTAATCTTGCAACTTTTCCAGAATCACTTGTGATTTCGTCAAGGGCAGGGTGGAGATGTACAATGAGATTCTTTTCCGAGCAGCTGGATTGGATCTTGAAGGCCCTGTTGCCAGAGCCTGTCCCTTTCTTGCTGTGTGGTGTTGTGCAAGAACCTCTCTTCAGCCCCACGCCCAGACACCAGCTGGGTAGGGGGAGGAGTGGGAAGAGGGTGAGGTGTGGAATCCAGTCCTTGGTGCTATCAAATAACAAACCAAGTGACCCAGCACTGTACCATAGAAAAGAATCATTTTGAACTTCCTTTGACATGACTGAATAGTATACATCATTTAAAAATAAGTATTTCAGTGAACACATTTTTGGGCTAATCTTGATTTGAGTGTTAGGGTACTGCTTACCTTCCTATAATCCAAATGGGTTTACTTCAAAAGCATGTTAGCCATTTTAAAAACAAGGCATTTGTGAATTCTGGCTTTTGTTTTCTTATCTGAGCATACATAGATAGATGTTCGGTAAGTACTCCATTGTAATGATGATGGTGGTGGTGATGATAAAGAATTGTGTGCTGTGCACAGTGGCACATGCCTACAATCCTAGCAACTTGGAAGGCTGAAGCATGAGGGTGCAAGTTCAAAGCCAGCCTCAACAACTTAGCAAAAACCCTAAGCAACTTAGCAAGAACCTGTCTCTAAATAAAATAGACAAATGGCAGAAGGGCATGGATGTGGCTCAGTGGTTGAGCACCCTGGTTTAATCCTTGGTATCAAAAAAAAAAAGGAAACTATTTTTTTTAATTCCATGTGACAGTGATGAACATTTCCAAATTTATTGTCACTTGTGGCATCTAAGTGGACATCTAAGAACCATGTTGCTTCAATGAATGCAAGAAACTTGTAGTTGAATTATTAGACTGTGGTTGAACTATTAAAACTCATTATTGATCAAATATTTATAATGAATCAGACTTCACAAAGGACTATCTTATCTTTGTAAATATTCCATTTTTTTATTTCTGATTGATTTCAATATGTATTAGGTCCTCTTTCTTTCATCTCAAATTCTATATTCACCAAATAAGCCTTAAAAATGTAACTTCAAAGAATGCCCTATTTATGACAAGTTTAACTTCATATAATATAAATTTTCAATTCCATTCAGTCTCTCTTATAAAGATGTACACTACGGACTTTTGATAAAGTTAAATGTACAAATGCCCTTCAGTATCCTAGGGGGATTGGTTCTAGCATTCCACAGGTACGAAAATCAGAGGATGCCTAAGCTTCTTACATAACATGGTGCTGAATGTAAATAGCTGTTATGCTGTATTTTTAGGGAATGATGACAATAATAAAAGTGTTCAGTATAGATGCAACTTTTTTTGAATTATTTGGATCCATAGTTGTTTGACTTTGCAGAGGCAGAAGAACCTGTAAATACCAAGGCCTCACCCTACCTTTGTATCATTAAATGCCTACATCTGGCTGTAGGTTTTATTGGATGACTTCACAATTCTAAAGAATGAACCAGAATGTCCATAAAAACACCAAATAATGGGCAGGGTAATCTTTAAATGCCTTAGAAATCCAAGTCAAATAATAAAAATGACCTAACATTTATCTGGAGTGTTGGAATTTATTAAACAGGTGTTTTAAGTTTCAGGGACAATATCGGATTCATGTCATTTATTTTCCTAACTAAATGAGACAATAATTATAATTTTGCAAACTTTGAATATTTGAACATAAGTGAATTTTGACATTTCAAAACTACAGTCCTTGTCAAATAGGATCCCCATTTTTTTTGAACTAGTAAAGGTGATCACCATATTAGGAGTCAGTTTGCAAAACAATTCCAATTCTACTTTAATTTCTAAGATAAAGATTCCCTCTTGATCCTCAGACCCTTGGATCTTCCACACTCATGGACATAGCAGTGAACGATATAAATTCCTTTTGCTTTAGATGGATGTGCTTAACATTGTTCCCCTAGAATATTTGAATGGATACTTGAGAACACAAGGACTTTCCTGGGATGCACTATCCACATTGCCAAAAACAATCATATATTAGTGTAAGTCTAGCCCTACTAGCCTGAATCCTCAAATTGGAGTGGCCCCATTTCCTTGCCTGTGGGTGATGACACTCCTGATCGGACATGGCTCTTTCCAAATGAGCCCACAGAGACCCTTAGAGAGTTCTTATTGCCTCAGTGTTTTAGTTGATTCCTACTGAATGAGCATCACACACAAGAGAAAGCTTATTTTTCTCTTTATTAAGAGTAGGGACTTGTGATAATGTTTGGCCTTTTCATATCTGGCCATGAAAAGCTAAGATAGCACCCACAGAGATTTAGTAATTTTACTCAATAATCTTTTGAATGTCAGAAGAGAGTAATGAAGGCTATTACAGGTGAATATTCATTCTTCAATCTAAATAGGAGGCATTAGTTAATCATGCTAGCATGGCTTTTACCATAGCACCTGGGGTCTATCTTTAATTCAAAATAAAGTAAGTTCTACTTGACTGATTCCCAGTCAAGTAGAACTTGGATTATTTGGATCCTATCCCACTGAATCAACTAAAAGTTCCCATCCTTTGCTTTGAGAAGAAATGGCAAAAAGCCTTTAGAAAATGAACTGCTGGCAGGTATTTAGGAACAAAACAAAAATTCTATTCTGAGCTTATATTTTTCTTCCAAATATAACCTGCATCAACAATTCCCAGCCATCTCTACCTTTCGTTTCTCTACGCTTTCTTCTACTATGTCCCTCACTAGCCTGACTTTTTTTTTTTTTTTTTGTATAGGGGCACTTAACTGCTGAGTCACAACCCACATTGCCAGTCCTTTTTATTTTTCATTTTGAGGCAAGTTCTCGCTAAGTTGCTAAGAACTTCACTAAGCTTCTGAGGCTGGCCTCAAATTTTTGAACCTCCTAGCTCCCAATCAGCTGGGATTATAGACATACACCACCAACACATCCCGCCTAGCCTGGCCTTTCTAAGCATCATTTCACCATATTACTTCTGTACTCTGAAATTCGAAGAATCCAGTGGATAAAACCCCAAGCCCCTTAGCCAGACATCCAAGGACCTCCACCATCCAAACAACATATGTTTGCTCCTCTAACTTCACCCTTTCTGCCACAGTGTCCTATACACTGTCCTCCGGTGTGCCTTCTATGTAAACATTTTTATTCATCCCTTTTATCTTACCTAGAAGACCCTCCCATTTCTTTGTCTTCCAATGTTGATCATCCTTCTAAGCTCCAATCAAGTCCCTATTTGTTTACAAAATCTTCCTAGGATACCCTAGGCTGCAGGGATTCTCCAACTCTATGCTATATATTGGATCTTCAATGTCCTCTGAAGCCCCATGTGTTGAAGACTTGGTTCCCAGACTTGGTGTCCCTGGGAGGTGATGGAAACTTGGAGAGGTGAGGCCTAATGCAAGGTCACTATGAATATGCCCTTGAAGGAGATTTATGGGACTCCAGCCTCTTCTTCCCATCTTTTGCTCCCCAGCTATAAAGTGAGCAATTTTTTTATGCACTATCACCATAATGTACTGACTTAATATAGAGCCCAAAGCAATGAGGCCCATTGATCATAGACAGAAACCTCTGAAACTGTGAGCCAAAATAAAGCTTTCCTTTTTATAAGTTTGTAAAACCTCAGGTATTTGTTACAGTGATACAGAGTTGACTAGCTCAACCTTTATCATTCAAAAGGGGAAATGTCTCTACAAACTGCTACCAGATGTGAAGAATAGGCTACCAGCTTGAGCCTATTTTCTCTTGTATTTGGGGGAAATCACGCTTCATAGCGATAGAGGAATTTTTGGTGGTGACCAAATCAATCTTTGTGAAGAGTTACACGTAGTTCATTTCTAAAAGTTGATTTTTTTTTTTTATTTTAAAGAAACTTCTACACACTTCTAGAACTCTATAATTGGTATTTTGTGTTCTTCACTCAAATCTTACCTGAGGTACTTAAAGTTGTATATACTTATATATAATTATTGTTGACCTCAAAGTTTTTATAGTGATTTCCACAGATTTGGAAAATTCCACAATTGTGTCAGGCACTGACTCTGAGGGCAGGCAAAAACTAACTAGATAGAGATTGAAGCATAAAAAATCCATATCCACTGCAGCTGGAGCTTGTATCTTAATAAAAAATTTGAACATCTTGTTCTTTCTGAAGTAACCCTGTTTTCAACCCTTGAAAGAGGCCAGAGTTAGCACTGGAATTACACTTAGTACTAGTCTATATAGCACCTCTTTCCTAACTCAAACCACAGGCAACATATGTGTAGATATAGGGAATATTAAGAGCTGCAATCATGCCACTTGGAAAGCTTTGTAATGGTACAGAACTATGTGAGTACACAGAGTTTGAGCCACAGTGGATTTCTATAAGTATGTGTCAGCTCCATCTGTTGTCTGAGAAGTTACACATCCACATTATCAGTCATTGTATATCTTTGCAAAAACACCACATATCAAGAATAAGCTTAGAGTTGTACAGGAATTAACTAATTTAAAAGCAAAAGAGATTTTGTTAGAAGAGAGGGGAGTAGGGCATATACCTACTAGAGTGAGAATCAGAAAAAAAAAAACTCAAAAAAAGACAGAAATTGGGACAACTCAGTGATTCATTCTCTGAGCTACCAAGAAAGCTCCAATTATTTTTTCATCTCTTGTTTTACTCCATTCTCTGAGACCTAAGAGAAGGGGTCTTGTAGGATCAGTGTGGGTCACATGCTCAGTCCTGATAATCCTAATTGAGAGTCTCACCTAGAGTGCATACAGTGGCCAGAGGGATCATTCTGCACAATCCAGTATAGGACTCATGTTAGAATAGCAGAGAAAGGATTCTGGGAAGAAATGCTAAACATCGATCATCATGGCTTAGAAGAATTTCCTAGCAGAAGGAATAGATGAGCTACCAGCATGCATTGACAAATTCAAAATTTGAATAGAAAAGCTTTTTTTTTTTTTAACTTGCTGAGACAATAACTTTTCATGGGACTGAGAGAATGACTAGTGGGCTCATCTTTTCTAACTCTGTTTTCAAGTTCTTTTAAGCATCTTTAGTTCTCTCTGTGTGCACGTAATGCTGCTAAACTTCCAGTTGCCTTTTCTTTCTCTGGGTCAAGCTGGATTTATCATTCCCCTTCCATTAACCTTTTAGTTCATCTGCTCCTTGTGTCTGTCATCAGCTGCAGGAGATGCTGATTATGTTGGGAGCCTCTGGAAAAGGGGATGAGACAGAGAAGCACCAGAAGATAAGGAGACCAAGGAGAGAAAGATTAAAAACCTCTCAGCACTAAGTGCAGTTAGGGCAGAGTGCTCTTGCAAACCTCTGCAATTGTTGGCTGTAGATGGGGGAGGATGAATCAGTTTAGATAACTCAGGAATGGGCTTGAACCTTTGCCCAGACCTCAGAATGAACCACCAAGAAAACCTCTGAGTTTTCCCAAATTAAGACATTGAGAAAAATATTGAAAGTGAGTTTCCCTTTCTCTCCCATCTCTGTATCCCTAGGGAATGGCTGGGACCACAAGGCAATTTTTTAATAATAATGGATTAGATTTTCAGTGCAAATTCCCTTCTGGCCATTTTGATGTGTCAGAAATGCTTTACAAATGTTAAGTGCTGCAATTAATCTCCTAAAAAGGGGAGGGAGAAGAGGTTTGCCAGCTGTAGATTTTAGTGATTTCATTTAGTTAAGATTTTGCCATTATTTTCTGCTGTAGGATGTGTTTCCCTGGAAAGTCAGTTATTAAGTATTTATGAATTGTCTATTATTTGCAAGTATTGCCAATGGTGCTAGGGATACGGAGTGAGGCAGACAAACTGTAGTTTATACTATAGTACTTTGCTATCATAAATAGTATAGTACTGCTCTGAAGAAGCTGGCAAGCAAGTTAATTTATGGGCATATACCAAGTTTACCTTGATTCATTTATTTAACTCATTAAGTCCCAAGTTGTCAATTCTGTAAACATAATAAATAATCAAAGGTTATTTCAAAGTTAATGTAAGTGGTGTATTCGTTGCTCAATTTTTTAAGTTTTTAAAGGCATTCCGTATCCAAAATGATGGAAAAAAAATATGGGTTAAACATTTGACTTAATACAATAGAGATTTTTTTTTCTTCCCTTTCATATTTGTGCCTCCACAGGCAGGGAAATGCAATAGGGGGTTACTACATCTGAATAGTTTTTGCATGTAACTCATTTGTGGCCCAATTCTTCTTGATCCCCACCCAGTACCAGTAAGTACTGTTACCATTATTAAATTCATGATCAAAATTTGGTGAATTAATGGTATGATTCCTTCAACTTTTTGCCCTTCTGTCAGTGGAGAACCATCTAGACCTGCCTCACAGAGCTGAGATCATCTTGAATGTGATATCTAAAGGAGTGGCAAACAGTTCCAGACCCAGATAGTGGCTTTTGGCACCAGTGCTTACACCTCTTATTTTCTAGTCCAAACGCTGGATGCAAACAACTCTCTGTTGTTCGAATGAAGTCCAGCGACTCACATTCTTCTGGGCTCTCCTCAGACACTATTCCTATCACCACCTCTCTCATCTCATTCTAAAGGGGAAATGTCTCTATAAACGGCTACCAAGTCTGAGGAAGCTTACTTTCCTAGCTTGGGAGCCCATTTTCTGTTGTGTTATTTATATACTTGGGAACTCATGCCTTTTGGCAAAAGAGGGATTTTAGGGTGACTGATTTTTAGTGTGTCTCTGTGATGAATTGCATGTAGGTCATTCCAGAAATTTTGTTTGTGTTTTTCCTTTAAGAAATATATTCATTTCTCATTCAGATCTTGTTTGTAGAATCGTCAAAAATGCCAAAAAAATAAAGTGATCATTTTATTTGATTCAAATCACCAAGTTTTATTTCGGGGGTATTTATCAAATTTAAGCTCAACTCAGTTTCATAATTTATTGAGCACTTGCTACATTTCACTCACTGTACTAGGGCTCCAGGATGGAGAAATGATTTAGTTTAAGTCTGGTGTAAAATAAAGAAATAAAAAGAAATACATTAAAATGTAATAAAGTACAATAATACCTTAGATAGTGGTGATATAGATAGTGGTGAGATATAAGAGTAATTCTTTGTATTTAATTCACCAGTTTCCAATTTCTCTCCCTTCTCCACACATCTCCCACCCTTCATAACCTTGTCATCACCTCATTCTGCTCTCTACTCTTCTGGCAGAGCAATTTTTCTTATTCATAGATGGCTCAAGTGACACTCCTGCTTAAAATGCTTTGGTGATTCATCTGATCCCCAAATTGAAGAGCAAATTCCCAAATATGGCACTCATGAATTTATGATCTGGCCTTTCTAGCTACAAGTTCAGCTTTGTCCCTATAATAGTTGTTTTTATGTATCAACTTGGCTGGGCCACAGCACTCACATTGACTCAAACATTATTCTAGATATTTCTATGAGGGATGTTTTGGAGCAATTTTACATTAAAATTGGTAAACTTTGAATAAAACATATTGCCATCCATAAGTGGATGGGCTTTAGCCAATCAGTCAGAGGTCTGAATAGAACAAAAGACTGATCTCCCCTAAAAGAGAGGGAATTCTACCAGCTGATGACCTTCCATTTTTAGCTTCCATGTTTAAACTCCCTGACTTTCCAGCCTGCCAACCCACCCTACAGAGCTTGGACTTGAAAGCCTCCAAAATCATATGACCAATTCCTTAAAATAAATTGTTTTGTACATATATCCTTTTGGTTCCATTTTTTGAAGAACTATGGCATACATAACCCTACTCATTCAGTCATTGGAACACTGAAGGACTGTGCGTTCTCTGGCCTCACGACCTTTGAGTAAACTTCTTCCTCTATCTTCTCCATTTTTCTTCACCTATTTACCTGGTACCCTTCCCTCAAGACTCAGCTCAGATGTGATAATCTAAGGAAACTTCCACTAACCACTCCACACAATAACCCTGCTATTATCATACATGTGCTACAAACCATAAACTACTTGTAAACGACTTATGGGCAATTGCCAAGTCTTCATTTCACTGATCACCTGAGATTTTTAATAAATATTTGATGTTTAGTAGATATTTAATAAATGAGTGGCTAGATGGATTCATTGAAAGCCTTTCAAAGGGCTTCAATTGATCCAGAAGGATGAGTCTACCCATGTTACAAGGAAGCATTAAAAGTTAGACAATACACAAGGAAAAGGAGGAGAACAATTGAAGAAGGGAGGTATGTTTCTCTCTGAAAATGTTCGGCCAGTGCAGGTTTTGAACAGGGAAGCTGTGGATGATCAGCGATTTCTCTGAACACAGAGTAGATGCTCCATGGGGATGGGAGATACATTAAAATAAAAAAGGTTACTAGGATGGCTCAGAAGAGAAATAACGATGACATAAATTGTAAAGAAAAGAGGCATGTGTGGGACAGTCTTAGGAAGCAAAAGAGAAAGATCTTTGTGTCACGCTGTCTAATATGGAGAAGGAAAGAAGTAAAGAATGGCTTCTTGATTCTTGATATGAAAACTGAATTAAGTATTATTGACTGACATAGAACACCAAAGGAAAAGTATATAAAATTTTTGCAAACCTAATCCCCTATATTAAATGATTTCTGCTGAATAACTTGAGGTTTAAGTTTTCTTCCCCTTTGGAACTCAGATTGATGCAAATATATCCTTTTAGAGATTAATCAGAGTAAAGATGTCAGACTTGCTTGAAGGATATTCAAAAGACACTTTGACTTAAGAAGCATCAATTCTTTTAGCATCCATTTGCAGATAGCTCAGTTATATTGAGGCCAATGAGGAAAAAAATAAAGTAAAGGGAAACTTGAAGTTGTTCTGCATTCATAAATTTCACACTAACAGAGTATTGAGAAAGGAGTATATTTAGGCTGCTCTGTTAATAGCATCATTGTACTGATAACTTAACCCCAACATGACTGCATGAAAAGCCCAAGTCTGACTATTTGTAACATGAGAAGGTACATAATCTCTTCAAGTGACAGATGGTTATAATTAAATTTTTATATGTTAGAACATCAGCCCAAAAGCTGTAGATCACTATTTCAGATACTCAAACCTACTGTTTTAGAATCATATTATATTTTTTCTTCACCCAAAAATTAACAAGTGGTAGATGATATTCAAAATTGCTACTGATTCTGACATTTTATAATGTTAGAGAATATTCAACTTAAAGATCAATCAAATGCTACACAATTGTCAGGTTATGTTGTTTTGTTTAGAGAAAGAAGTAACATTCATGTCAATGGACTTTGTCTGTTCACAGGTCTTTTCCACCTTCACTGCCATATGTTAGTCAATGTGCTTCATTTCTTTCTTTTTTTGTTTTTGTCTTTTTTTAATTTTAAATTTATTTATTTATTCTAATTTATTATACATGACAGCAGAATGTATTTCAACTCATAGTACACATATACAGCACAATTTTTCATCTGTGGTTGTACACAAAGTAGAGTCACACCATTCATATCTTCATACATATACTTAGGGTGATGATATCTATCTCATTCCACCATCTTTTCAACCCCCATTTGTGTGTGTGTGTGTATACACAGATATATATATCAGTTTGTTTATCCATTCATCTATTGAAGAGCATCTAGGTTGCTTCCACAGTTCAGCTATTGTGAATTGTGCTGCTATAAACATTGATGTGTCTGCATAACTGTAGTACACTGTTTTAAATCCTTTGGGTATAAATCAAGGAATGAGATAGCTGGGTCAAATGGTGGTTCCATTCCAAGTTTTCCAAGGAATTTCCATTCTGCTTTCCATAGTGGTTGCACCAATTTGCAGTCCCACCAGCAATGTATGAGTGTGCCTTTTTCCCTACATCTTCACCATTTCTGAGTTTAGTTTTGGTGTAGTGGGAAGTGCTAGGGATCTAGACTGGTAGAATGATTAAGTAGAAACTTTACGCTTTGGAATCTGTGCAACTCTCTCTTCAGTCATTTTAGAATTTAAAAAAAAAATGAGATGAACTGTTCTATTCATATAGCTTCTGCTTTCTGTCCCGCAAAAATCCTAGACACAAGTAAATAATTAGGTCCTACCTATGAGCTTGGAAAGTAAGAAAACAATAAAGATCAGAACAGGATAATAGCTCATAAAACATCCTATCACAGAGCAGGTGACAGAGCAGACACCAAAATGCCTGTCTCCTGATTATAAGTCCAATGGTCTTTATACAACATGATTTTTTTTTTGGTGAAGTATTTTTTCATAGGAAATGTGAAAGCAAACTTCTGTCACTCTCCTTTCTGAATTTCTAATCAATGGATTCCAAAACAGAGATGTTTTACTCTTTGGGAAAATTATCCTGGAAAGAGCCAGATTCTGTCTAAAGCACCATCAAGAATGTCAGATGTCCTGAAGTAGGATTTGGATAATGGATTTCCCTGAACTTCACCTCACTGAACGTGTTCCTGTTAACTTACTGTTTCTGCTTGTTGACAGCTAAAGCTCCTATTGCCAAGATCTCTGCAAATGGCCTGGATCATTGGCTCAAGGATCAGTTCAAACTAGAGAGCCCTAGGCTGTTTTCAAAGACGAATGTGATTGGAGATCTTTGATTCACATTGGGTTGTGTGGGTTCAGCCGAAGGGTGAGGAGGCTGTTCAGCTCCCACACTGAGTGATCCAGTGGCTGCTCCTTAGCTGTCAATACTCCCTTGTCTGAGTCATACATGTGTAGTAAGCTGCCTTCTGTCTCACTAGGTAATACACAGAGCTGGGCCTGGAAGATGGGAATCTGCATGAGAAGGTAAAGTGGAAGCCTGCCCATAATCCTTTCTGGGAAAGGGAACAGAGCCCCAGACGCTGCCGAAGTTCAGAACCTGCTGATGTTCTGAACTGAGGCTAAATACATATAGACTGTACCTTATTTTGTGAAGCTGAGCAAAACTGTCTTGCCTTTCACCTATTACAAACTGAGAAGTAAATACAAGTTCAATAAGGAAATAAATGGCCACATGATCAACTTCCCTTCTTAGGTAGTGTGCTCAAAATCAGGCAGAGGCCGACTGTGTAGGCGCTACAGAAAAGCCTCACGGAAGTCATCACCATCAATACGAACTCAGGTATGCTATGCACAATAGAGCACTCTTCTTGTTCTCTGCTCAATGTTTGGAAGGCATATCATAAATCTAACTTAGACAATAATTCCTTGATGAATTGAATAACCTAAACTTGGCCATGCTTTCATTATGTGGTTGTCAAATAACATTAGCTTTACTACAGTCTAAGTACCTGCTGGATACCCAAATGCACTTCAGGATGATCAAATACAAACTCACCATCTTCACCCTGTAGATTACACTTTCTATTTGATCAGGGAGTGCTGTACACATGTATTTAAATATCACTCCAAGCCCCATTAATATGTGCAACTGACATGTTTACCAAGATAAAAATAACATAAAAGAAGGCACCTCCCTTTCAAAAACAGGAAAATGACCCTTGCTTGTCATTAATTCCCCACAGTCAGCTCAGCTCTTTTGACCCACCAGCCAGACAGATCAATGCTTTTTTCCTTAGTCTCTCTAACTGAACACCTTTTGCCCATTGCTCCAACTACTACTCCAGCTTAGGGGCTCACCAATGCTCACTCTGTCTTTGCAAGCAGCTGTTCCTGTATCTGTTTCCATGCCTGTCCCCTTCTAAATCATTTTCTAATTGCGATCCGTGGGAGATTTTTACAACAAATCAGTCGTTTTCTTCCTTGAAATCCTTCAGTGACTTTCATTATCCTCTCAATATTCCACCCAATAGTTAAGTCTCCATTTCCCAACTTGGCCTTGAGACATCTTGCCTCCTCTGTGGCTTCATTTCTCACCTTTTCTGCCTCACATTCAATACAGACAGCCCAGGAAGGCTTATGTTGTGCTCTCTCCCTTTTCTTCTCTCTCTTCTCTTTTATCCCTTTTTTCTTTGAGTTACTCAGCATATAATCTCTTGAGGGAATCTTCTACGATCCATCCAGAAAACCTGTTTAAATGTCCCAAAAGCACTCTGATTACCACTATGATAGCATTTCTTGAATACTATTGACAATCCATATTT
Source organism: Ictidomys tridecemlineatus (assembly GCF_052094955.1). Lineage (NCBI taxonomy): Eukaryota > Metazoa > Chordata > Mammalia > Rodentia > Sciuridae > Ictidomys > Ictidomys tridecemlineatus. Next base: position 45,317,274 of record NC_135486.1, on the reverse strand, counting down.
TTTGCCAATTTCTCCCACAAGACTAAATTCCTTGAAGACGGAAGAAAGCTCTTACAATGATCTCCAAAGCAAAGAAGTGAGCCTGGTATGGATGTATACTCAACTCATAACATTTTCATATACAGATACACCTTGGGCCAGCAACCTATGCCAGACCCAGACAATAGACAAGTATGCAAAGAAATAAAAATTAAAATTTAAATCAGAAGAGAGACACAAATAATTCATAAAGCTTTTGGAAATTTTTTGACACTTGAGACAACAGAAAATTGAACTAATTTGTCCATACTCAAACCGTCACGTGTGGTTTCCTGAGAGTTCCTGAGACCCTTTCAGGGGTGCTGCAAGCTCAAATCTTTTTTATAATAATACAAAAACAAAGGTTCTCAAAGGTTCTTAGTTCATGACAACTTTAGCCGTGCAATATTTTCCAAACAGTGCTTCTAGGCCAAAGGAAATGCACAACCCTGCTAAATTCTTATTTAAAGCCTATTCTTATTTCAAATTGCCATGTGTTCCTATAACATTTTGAGAATATTGATTACACTTAGTATAAATCAGCTTTGGGTCTAATACATTCATTCTAATTTTTTTAAGAGAGAGAGAGAGAGAAGAGAGAGACAGAGGTGAGAGAGAAAAATTTTTTTAATATTTATTTTTCAGTTTTAAGTGGACACAACATCTTTATTTTATTTTATGTGGTGCTGAGGATTGAACCTAGCACCCTGCACATGCCAGGTGAACACGTTACCGCTTGAGCCACATCCCCAGCCCTCATTCTAATCTTCTAATATGTGTGCAAAGCATTAACCTTAGAGCAAGTAACTTATAAAATATCTTGCTATTTACCATGCTATTTACTGTGAACTCTATTGGTCTATCTACCTTGATTAATAGGTGACCAATGAGAGAAGGTAAACACTTGGCTCTGACTTTTGACATTCCCAAAATATTTAAGGTGCCTTTAAGATGCAAAATTTAGGTTGAACCATTGCTTATTTGCTATCATCCCAATCGATTACTCCTGTTTCTCATAAAACTCCCTGCTCAACACCCTTAGCACTGCTCCTGAGAGATCTTTCCTCAATTGTAACAGCTGAATTATTGTAATAAGGAGGAAGGGGAGGAGGTGTCACATTTCACTTACTTGTAGACATTTGCTTCCCACCTCATACACCTCTAGATGCACTGGGTCTGCACATATGAAACTATTCCATTTTTGTTTTGCCAGATGATGAAATGGACAGTGTCCCTGCTGGAGTGATGTTGTGGCCCAAAGGAAAGCGAATAAAGGCTTTTTTTTCCCCACAACCATTCCCTTAATGTGCCTAACCTGATCTTCTCTGAGTTATTGTTCCCTCCTACATCAGAATTCATTTACCTTCACTTCCTAGGGATTTCTCAGAATTGTGCCATTACTTTCTCATATTGACCAGTCTTACTCCTTTGTTACACTTGAAGAATATTCAGGTTTAAATTTGAGAGACAAATAAAAGGGCCCATGTTATTGTGACATCTTTTCAGAAATGGGAAGTCTCCATAATAGTTTTGGATCCTGGAAATATCAGAGACAAGAGCTAATAATCATCATGATGAGAATTGAGAGTACCAAGACTTTACTTAAGGAAAATGAGCCCCTGAATGTGTTTCATGATTGAAATTTCTTAGAAATTAAATGACATATATTTGTTGAATGAATGACCAAATGCATACTCTGGGTGCTTGTTCTTTTGCATTAGGAATGGATATTTTTGTGAATGCTCACATTCCTGTGCTTCTTTGTGCTTAGAGAGAAGTAACTGCTCAAATCCACATGTGGACACAAGCAGTGTTGAGAAAAAGTATTCAAACTACACTGAGTCATTTAATATTTGACCTCATTTTTCTGTGAACACCAAAGAACAAGAAGAGTGAGGGACACTAGATAAATTTCATTCCATTCATTTACTAAATGATTTTTAAGTGACATGCTAACACTATGCTAGACACTAGGGTCACAACCAGGAGTGCAAGATAGTGACGTTATGACCTAACAGCAACCTTTAGTTAAATATGATAGTCATCATAATAAAGATAGACACAGATGCCAATGGGAACAAATCACAAAGAGTCCAAAGGACCACTAATGAAGCCATAGAGTGAATAAAGAGATCTCTGGGAGGAGTCACAGAGCCATGTAAAAGCTCAGTGTGTGGGTGAATAGCAAGTCCCAGGATGCAGCCACAGTGCAGCTGCACAAAAGCCAGGAGAATAGGGGACACAGCACCTCAGGAGGCAGGAACCATAGACTTAGTTTGGAGGATAAAGATATTAGCATAGGGCTTCACAGGAAAACTCTTAAGTTTTAGAAAATTCTGAAATTTTTTTTAAGGTAACCTTTTGTGATTCCCTAAAAAGGCTAGATTAATTTCACACAGTCATGAGGGCAACCTCTTTGGAAGTCTGTGAAGAGCTTTGAAACTGTTGACTCATTCAAGCAATCAGCATCCTGAAGAGGTTAGCATAATGAGGTGGTATAAACTTACACCACGAAGACCTGGGTTTCAAATCCAGACTCATTCATCTGTTCAACAAGCTTTGTGACTTTGGGCATGTGGTCTAAACCATGAGTTTCAATTACTTATTCAGTGGTACTTAGTCCCCTGTGACTGTTAGGTGGTTTAAATGAGGTAACCTAGAAGAGTTTCAATCCAAAAAAAAAAAAAAATTAAAGAGACTGTTTTGTGTATTACTTATGCTGTGAAATGATAATTCAAAATACAAAGGTTGATTTTTCTTGTCAGTACAATTATTTCCTAGTTCCCTTATGGAGGTGATTTATGCCACATGGTTTTAGAAAATAGTTTGATACATTGTAGATTCTCAGAAAATCCTTGTTGATTAAATTACACACACACACACTCACACATATCTCCATACACACAAACACACACACACGTATTTTATATAAGATAAAAAGTTACTTTGGACTATGAAGTTGCTGAGTTAAATTGTGTAACTTACATAATTTTTTTAAAAAATGTTTTCATGACAGGTGCAGTTTATTCTAATCACTACAATCTTCCCCCACTCCCGCCACCTACCCAGAGGACAGAATGTCTTAGTTCTTTTTATATAACTGAGGTTCAAAGACAGAGTTAGAATTAAGTCAAGGTCTCTCTGCATCTAAGAGTATACCCTTGCCAGAGTCTCTCATAGTTCTTCTTCTTTTTGAATATCTTAAGCCAAAGGGACTTTTCGTGGAAACTTATTAGAATTCTCTTTGTGGTTAAGTGATCTAGCAATAAAGGCTGTGTTGTACTGGTTCCCTAAATCTCTGGGAGAACAGTTATTCTGTGGGCAAAATGCATGCAGCTGTCAGAGCAGCAGGCTTTGGAATTGGCCAACAATTTTACAGTTAAAGACCAGATGTGATTGAAAATGTTGACAAAATGTGGGGTCACAGGATCAAGTGCTGACTTTTCAGATCAATTTTTATACTGTCTGTGCTGATTGGTGCCATAGTACTGTCCACACATTTCTTAAGGAAGGTATTGATCAGAGAACAGAAGCTATCATAATTCATCCCAGCTTAGAAAAATTGTCCATGAGGTATTCTGCTTGATTCATCTCTTCTTTCCCCCTGCATATTTGAAAACATTTTGGAGGGGAACTGTGGGAATCATCTTCCCCCAGAACTCTGGCAGATCTTTCTTAATTCCATTAATGGAAGCTTGGTACCAGTTCAAAATGCTTTGTTAAATGTTATCCTAACTGGTGCCTTTATTTCCAGCATTCTTTTGGCACAGAGTTTAGATTCCCAGTTCTCTGCAAACATGTTAAAAGGTAAGGAGTCATTTTTTCCTTCTTCTGGCTGTTATCTGGGATGTTCTTAACTCAGAGTAGTTGCTGAATGGTGCTGTCCTACATGAAAGAATACTGGTAGGAAAGTTCCAGTTTTCTTTTCTTTTTTTTTTTTTTAACAGAGTCCCAGTAAAGAGCTGTGGTTCTGGATAATTTCCCATGCTCATTCTTTTCAAAATGAGGAATCCTGAAATTCAGCCTATAGTATGAAATTACTCAAATTCCAGTTTTCTTTCCAGAAAATTGACAAAGCAGGATATATTTTGCATTGCTAAATAGGCAAGAGCAATTGTTTTTTTCTACATCTTGAACACACACTGTTGTCTGTGTGCCACTCAACTATTATACAGTTTTCGTCTCCACCATGTGCACCTAGAGAGAATGATACAAAAAAACTGGATTCATTTGCTCTTACAAGGCTGGATAATTCTTAATCTGACTCTCAGGAGGAAGAATTAAGGACATTAAGCATGAATTCCATCAATTTCTTATATGGGGGAAAACGAATTTGTAACAGCCACACCGAGTTTCTTACATGAATGCTAGTGCTCTTTTGCTCAGTTATTTATTTCATTTACGACTGCTACCAGCTTTATTCATTTGGACAACAGAAGAAAATGTGTTAAATTTGAAATTTAAGGGAAAAAAAAGACCTATTCTTCAATGTCTTTCTAACCAATTTGCTAAGAATACTTCCTCATGATCTAGCCTTTATGAGCGAGAATGAATACATAATAAACATGAATAGCAGTTCTAATCTTACATTTGAATCCCTGTGTCAATGCCACTGGAATGAAAAGCCTGAGTTATTGAATGTTCAAGGCGAGTATGCAAAGAACAGGGAACTCATGCTTCACTTGACATCAAGTCTCCACCATTACCTGGGAAAATAGTCCCTAGTAAACTGGTATACCTCCCTTTCAAGTAGTGTAGACAATGTTTATTGTTTAGAAAGGGGCTTTAACTTAGAGAACAGAGTACTGACAGATATAGAATCTGCAGTGTGCAAAATGAAACTGAGAATTCCACAATATATCTATATCTGACATGTTAATTCAAGCAACTATATACTCAGCTAGGTATGGTATAATATGATAAATATTATAGTATTGGAATAAACGAGGACCTATGGTGAGTACAGGGCCAGAACTTCAGCATGAGGATATAAGATGTCAATATGAGAGGTGCCTTTCAGTTAGCTCCTGGATGATGAAGAGTGGCTTGCCCAGAAGATAAGGAAAGAACAATGGGGACGACAGAATTTGACTGGTTTACTTTCCTCCTATTGAGTGTGGGTGAAATCTGTGGCTAAAATGAGATATTTTTCCCACAATTATATTTTGGACAAAGAATTTTTTTTCAGATGTTAAGGTTCCCCATTGATTGAACAAATCAAAAGAGGACTAGAGATTAGAGCCTCATCTAATCCCTTGGATCTTTCTCAGGGACTGGGCCCTCTCTCACAAGTCAGAAACTGGAAGCTGTGGAGGACCTCTGGAAAAGCCATGTGATAAGCATAGCATCTAAGAGCTGAGTGAAAAACCATGGTGCCCTGAGTCCCAAAGCTACAAGGAAATTCATTCTGCTGACAGCCTGAAACAGCCTGGGAGCAGATCTTTCCCTTCTTGAATCTCCTGCTGAGTATGACACCTTGACTTCAGTCTCGTGGGGTTCTAAGTAGAGAACCAGGCTTTGCTGTGCCTAGACTTCTGACCTACATGGAATAATAAATGGGTGTTGTTTTCAGCCACTGAGTATTCCTTTAAGCTTCTATAGCCACGGGAAATGAATACAAGAGAAAAATCCTGCAGAGAAGTAATAGCATGGGCTACTTTGTAGGTACCAAGGTACAAGGAACATGGTAAGACAGCCAGTGTTCCCTGTGGCAGGTCATGCATCTCACCACAGAGAATGGCAGGAGGTAAGATTAAAAGTCAAGCTGGAGCTACTTTGTTAAAGCCAATAGTGAGGAGCATGAACTTGGTTCATCAAAGAAAGATAAAGATTAGACCTGTATGTGGAAAAATAAGTGATGGAAAAATGTAATGAATTGGGGGAAGGTGGCTCTACATAAAAGAAAACTAATAAGCTATGGTAACAGTGGAGGCAAAAAGTTCCAAAGTAACAATGAGAAAGAGGGAGGTTCTAAGGACATTTCAGTGACTAACTTGACTTCTGGGATCATACATTTTCAGAATGATTTTAAATTCTTCTGAAAACATGATGGGGTTATAAATCTTCCAGCTGGAGAAGACCTGAAGGAGTCATCAAATCAAAAAAGAACTGAAGAAATATCAAACTGCTCCAATGAAAATCAGTGGTATACCCAGCCAAGTCACAAGAGCAGTACCATTTGTTTAATCCTTTTATATATATAAATTCTATGCTTATAGCAGAGCAACCAGATTGATCTGTGACATTATTTTTAAGATAAATGAAGGTATATGTCAAATTTAGATACATCATTCATCTTGCCTAGCCTCTTGCCTTTGGACAAGCAAAAATATTATTACTCCCATAAAATAATTGAAGTTAAAGAGGCCAACTAACCTGTCACCAGGTAATAAGTAGAAGGAAGAGAATGACTAGAGTTTCATTCTATAGACTTCTGGTTTTTCAATTTAGCTACCAATAGCAGACCAGGCAGATAACAGCATTGGAATAGCTGGGAGACAAGTTAGCTACAAAAAGAAATGATCTGGTTGGAAATTTCCCAGATGAGTCTGGGAATAATGTGGGCAACGATAATATTTTCATTCTCGAGTTTTTGTTATATTTAAGTTGAGTATATAGAGTCTATTATATAATTTTATCAAATAGGAAAACATCTCACCTTTTAACGTAAACTAGTTAGCCAGCTTTGGTTCATTTCCAGCCGTTTTACAAAGCAGACTCTGATTTAAACTTGAAGAATTATGTTCAAGTTTTCCTTAATTTTTTTTTATTAACCCAACATTGCAATTTAATTATGTGCAGGGCCTTAGCAGCACTATGGTGCTCATTGGCATAATCCCTAGAAGCCCAGATGTTGCATATTAATATCATGATAACCATTACTGTTATGACTTCCTACAGCATTTTTCTTTCTTGTAGCTAATCTTTTTAAAAAAACCAAGCTTCATTATTTTAGGTTCTTACCTAGATGAAACATTTGCTTTTGCACTTAAGCGCTGTCAGAAATGCTGTGGTTGGAACGGTGCAGCCTAGCCTGAGCTTATGGGGCTCCTTCCAGGTTTCCTTTGAAGTCACTAGGAACACGATGCAGAGCAGGGACCCCCTCCCTGTGGAAGGGAGTGATAAGGATCAACATCCTCAAACTAGGGTGAAAATATGTTCACTTCTGAAAATAATATGTCTTTGGTTTCCATTCATATTCAAACCTTTTAAGGATCCTGGAGAAATAGCACAGGAGCTGTGTGCTTCTGTTCCCTGATGAATTGAGCATTTGTTGCCCTGGAAAAAGAATCCATCCTGTGGGGGTGTCCACGGCAGCTGAATGAATCCCAGAAAGGATGAAGGATTACAAATCGGGCCCTGGCCCCAGTTGGATGTGATTTCAACCGAGTGTGGTATTATTTTTCCTTTATGTTTAACTGCCTCATGCTTTTCTTCCCTCTTAGAATGTGAGGTGGAGCACGCACGACCCAGGCCTGCGCTGTAGGGAAGCCTGGGCAAGGCACCGCAGGCTCTCTGCTCTAGATGTGTGGCATTTTCCTGAGGCTCCCTAAGAGCTAGTCAGTGTTGCTTGTGGTTTTTCCAGGTGGTGCTTAAAAAAATGTCTCATTGAAACTCTCTAGAAACTTTAGAAAGGCTTCTCTTTGGTGGATCATGCTATTTCTGGGGATGACTACAGGATTTATATGAGGAATCAACATTTTGGACCAGGTTCCCCTATGAAGAAACACAATCAGCTGTGATCTGGATGTTACATCGTGATTAACTGGGGAATTCAGTGTTTCCATGTTTAGGCTTAATCATATTTTAACGCCACCAAATTGGCCACACACAGGAAAAGCTCCCACTTTCCGACAAACATAATTCATATCTCCTGAGTTGCTTTTGGGCCAACACATCTTTCTATGTGGCAATGACTACGTTTCTTCCCAATTCTGGTAGGATAGGTTCTGCCAGCATCCCACAAGCTATAGTCCCAAAGGCTTGATGCTGAGATCCTAAAAAGTCCTACTGCTCTCATAGCTGCAGAAAGGACCATACCCAGGTTGAAGTAGCCCAGAGTACTCACACTCTGCCAGTTGTTCCAACTTGTCAGAAAAGGAGACATAAAATCAAGAATTCTCTAAGAGAGTATCAGAAATGGACATTGCTCTGTGTAACTTTTTTAAATTTTTATTTTATTTTATTGTACTGGGAATTTAACTCAGGGGTCATTTACCTCTGAGCTATATCCTAGCCTCTTTTACTTTTTTTTTTTTCTTTTGAGATAAGGTCTCAAGTTTTGAGAAAAAAAAAAAGTTTTTTCTTTTGAGATAAGGTCTTAAGTTGCTTAGGGCTTCCCTGTTGCTGAGATTTTCTGAGGTTTTCTGATTCCCTGTGTCATTGAACTGAGCACACTGTATTATACTTACACATTTTTTCTTTTTTGCTAGACTGAGTTTCTGAATGCCCGTGATGATGCTGATTTATTCAATCAGGTAATATTTGTTCTCATGCTGTATATGAGCCATTTTTCCAAGCACAGGAGGCACAGAAATTAGTAAGGCAGAAAAGGTCTTCACTCTTGTAGAATCCAACTCTGGTGAGAGAGATGAACTTGTAAACATTTTTTTCTAAATTATTGTATATTCCAAGATTCTAATATGGTGCCATGGTGCCTACAATATAGTCAGGGTAGTGTGTGTGTGTGTGTGTGTGTGTGTGTGTGTGTTTTAATGTGAGAATGTGCCTATAGCTTCAACTCATTTAAAGAATGAGATGCCTTTAAGAGTGAGTTGCGAGCTTCCATTTTTCCTGGAATACTATATGAAGTATGATCACACCTAACTGCTGACTATTGAATGACCCACTGAGCCATTCCCTAGGAGTGCTATCGGACTTAGAATAACCCATTGAGATGTTTGTGGCTCTACCCCATCAGCCCATGTAGTACACACATGAGGGAGGGCAGCACATTTCCATGACCAAGCTACAATGGCACATGAGTGCCGACGTAGATAGCATTGGAAGGACAAAGGCCACAGTAAAGCCCTAGCACCATCATCCCACATTGCTGAGTTTCTAACATCTTTGGACCTGGGTGCCCAATAAGTTGTTCCCAATGTGCTGTACCTCTGCCCCCATCCAGTGGAACTTAAGGCTTTCATCTTAGGCATTTCTTTTTAGGAGAGATTCTTCATAGACTTCTTCAGAACCTACCTCCTGCTATCACCAGCTGTCATATGGACATCTCTGTTTTACAGCATCATATTTTGAAATGACTGGGGCGGGGGGGCGTACTCTCAATAACCATAGACTTTCTTGTTGCAGGTTCAGTGAGGGAGAGGTGACACAGTCACTTCAGGGCTAGTCATCCTTTTCATGGAATGAAAGAACAAGGGATGGTGGTTTTTTTCCTCTGGAGTCATGATATCTAGGGGCAAGTAAATAGGACATTGAAAAAGCAGCATTTATAACATAATCAAATAAAATTAATTTTGTTTTCTACTATCCCTTTGAAATTTTATCTGACCTAGTTGAAAATTCCTGCAGCCTGATCTTCTTCCAATGCTACTTAGGTTCCTAATGACACTTTAAAGTCACAAATATAGTCATAGTTTAGAAATGACAGTGCTGAGTACAAGATGGTAATGAAAACTTTAAACTTGATTTAAGGTAAAATATTCTCCCACTCCCTGGCTTTGGGCTGCCTCAACTGGAAAACACTTAAAGGGAAGCAATGGTGGTTAGAGGAAATGGCATAATCGATTTCTATATATTTCTCTACAATATATTACTAGCAACCCACCCCTAAGCTTGTTTGCTAGTTTCTGATCCCTTTGGGATCACAGTAATGGGTGGAGAAGGAAGAAAATTCAGAAGTGAGAAAAATCCATATTTAAAATTATCCTCAAGTAAGCTGGCCTCATGCTGCATAAACCATCTCTACCTTTGGTGGGTTCTTTTATGGTTTCTTTGGATATTCTCATTATTGCAGAGCTATTTCCCGTAGTTCTCTTGACCCATAGTGGTAGATATATTTTGAGTCCTTCTGAAGCCTCCACCAGGAAGTTGAGTGGTTTCTCTTGGCTGAGGTTTCCTCCACCCTTCCAGGTGGCCTTCATGGGAAAGACCCAGACTGAGCCCACACTGGCCCTTGTCCCTCTTGACCTTTGTCTTATCTACCAGAAACACTCCCATATGTCTTGTCTCAACAAACCTCAGGAGGTCAACCAATCTTTCTGCAGCACCTCAATGTTCTATTGTCACTGTGGCTGTATCTTGCTCAGCTGTGTCTGCCTGTGACTCTTAATTCCAAGAGATCCCAGGCTTGAGGTGAGAGAGGTAGCTGACACAAGGGAATCGGGACATACAGAGGACCCTGGAAAGGAGCTATCACCAAGGAAATAGATTCATAAAAATCTTGCCCTTTCCACCATTAGAATTGCATCCCAACTGCCACTCCATTGAAAGTATTCATTCCATTAGGAAAACTGAAGAATAGTTAGAACTATCTCTCTGTGTCCTTTACTTTGTAAATTATACAAAACCAATCTGATTCTGGAATTCCATCCTTATTACCTTGGTGACTTGCTGGCACCTTAAATATTTGACAGATAACATATGGTCCAGAGATGTCAGGACCCCTAAGGAGAGAGCCTATTTGGGAAGATAGAGGCCCAACATTTCAGAGATAGAAGGAAAGTCTTTATGAATCTTTTTGGAAGCACAGAGCCAGTGAAACATGGAACTAGAGGTAACTCTGTGATCTCTTATATGCCCCTGTTTACCCTCTGATAGTTTGTATTCAGTTTCTGCTGCTTGCAAATGGAAAGAGGTTTTCTTAGGGCCCCCTCTTTCTTTTCATGTCACCTGTGAGCCAGATAGTCTAGATCTACCTTTTACTCTTGAAATTATCCCCAAGTTTTCTGTATTCTTTGTTTCATTATTTCCTTATTGAGCCTCCCTTCACCCACTCTTACACTCAAAACTTCATATGAAAGAGAGGAAAAATGGCTATTTTCGAGCTTGCCCATGAGTGGGCTGTCACCTGAATACACAGAGCAAAATAACCTGGAGCCTACCTCATAGGAATAGGAAGCACTTATCTCAGAGAAAACTTACTCATTGATGTAGAAAAGGAGATTAACATTCTGTCTCAGTGTTAAAAGTTGAGATCACTGTGTATGGTTTGGGAGAAAAGAAATCATTGAAACATGAGGAACTAAATTGTTTTGCATTTAAAATGTCATTATGTTATGTATATGTACTAATATGGCATAATGTATGATTATACTATTATATGCAATTATAATACACCAATAAAAAATAAAAATACGTGATGGGAATGTAGGAATTGGTTGCTGAGAAGTGAAAACCAAAGTTCAGTATAAAAGAAGACGTTTCTGAAAGACAAAGGAAGAAAGTGGCCAGGATTTTCAATTCTCCAGAAAAATTTCTTCTTACCTTCTTTTGTAGTAAAGAAGATGAGGCAGGGCACATGGCCGTCTGGATAGAAACTGTATTTCCCAATCCCTCCTGAGGTTAATTGGTCTTATGACTGAATTCTTATCCATGAAAAGTGAGCAGAAGCAGGGTGTGTCACTCCTGGGCCGGAGCCACAGACACTAGCAATTCTCTTCTACTGTCTTCACCTTTTGGCTGGTGGTGGCCACTGGGATGTGCCTGCTTTGGTCATGTGATCAATAAAGGTCTGGAGGAACAATAAGGCAAAAACTTACTAACGGCCATTTCCCTGAGTGATCATGTGGAGCAGAGCCAAAAGCTAGTCTGTAAATCTTATTTTAGACTATAGAAGGCTTATTTTCAATTCTTTGAGTCATAATATCAAGGGATTTCTTTGTTACATCGTCCTTTCCTTACATTGGCTATGGCCTTAGATTAATGGCAAATGGCACCCCAAATAGGATGGCCAGTGAGATACTTCCAGTGGTTGAGAAGGCCAAGGAAATTGGACAAGAGATATCTGATATGAAATTCAGGGCTTGTCATTTCTGCACCATGCTGCAATTCTCCTTGGTTATCTTAACATCTGAACATCAAACAGACCTTTTATCAGTGGTACTTTGAGAAACTGAGGAAAAGGAGTAATGTGTGGCTAGGAAAAATAAATAAATTCTTTCTGTAGTTTGAGAAAATGACCTATGGAGGTGAGATTAAGAATTCAGTGGAAGTAAGAAATTGTAGAAAATGGTGACTGGGAGAAACACAGACTTCCTAAATCCTCTGAGATAGACTGAAGAGGGTATTAGATATTGCATAGTATGAAAGATGGGGATTCAAGAATTTTCTTAAAGAATTAAAAAAATAACTCTGGAATGTTGACAGATGAGATCAGGCAGGCAGCAGACACTTGGGTTATATCCTTCTCTATTGTTTAAATCCTCCCTGACTTTCAGGCCCCAATTCAAATGTCATTTCCTCCATGAAGTGCGACAACACATGCCATCTCCACCCTTGGATCAACATGAAAGGGGATATTTGGGGGTTTTCTGTAAAGTTCCATGAATAAGAGTCCTGGTCCTTTGTGGGTAACACTATACATTGAATATTGCATTCAGTATTACACCATTATAAACGAAAAATATCATTTATGAAGAGTCTTTTCCTAAAAACAGGTTGGTTTTGAAAGTTCCATTGCAACCTATTATCAGAGGAGAGCATAGATTCATTTTACAATTTTCTATAAATAGAAATACAAACTCTTCCTGTGCCAAGAGGGCATTACCCAAGTACCTCCCATCCGAGGGTGCACTATCCTATATTAATATCCAAATGAAGACTCCAAATTCCTAGAGCCCCTCCCAAAGATGTCAAATTATAAATGTACAGTTGCTCTCTCTCATTTTTTATTTTTTCCTTTCAGGAAAGAACTCCCATTCTACCTTCCTCAGCAGTGGAATAAGTGGCTCAAAACAGCAACTGCTGATGAAAACTCAATTTCCAAATACATTCCATGGCTTATTTGTGGAGGGAAATGTTCTTTACCTTTTGAACTTTCAGATAGCTGGCAAAAGCAAGTGGGCAGGCCCCCTTTTTCTTTTAATTAAACAGGAAAAAATATCACACCCTGGCTTGGCTAGTAACCAAAGCCAGGGGTTTCATGGCTATTCCTGAAGGATCACTTCACAGATGGGAGTCTGGATGACAGAAACAAGGACCAGGCATGGTTACTGTCATGGTGACACTCTGGGTGACTTCTTGGAAACTAGCAGAAGCCAGGGGTTCAGAAAGAGGGTGGTGAGGAGAAGTGCAAACGATTCATTTACTCTGTGTGCCATAACCTTGCACCTTATTGACTATAAATCAGAATCGTTTGAAAAATCACCACATCCCTTTTCTGTCTGGGCCTGTGAAACTGCTCCATTTAATCCAGCAGAGAGATGCCTGTGGTTTTAGAGCCCTGGGATGTTCCATTCCATGTGCCACATGCATGTGGTCAGTTAATGACCTGGGTGTCTACTGAGGTTTGTGACCACGAATTGTTGCAAAGCTCTACCTGACTCCATTCTTCTCCTGGAGAAGATGAGAACATTCTTACCCTATTAGTCACCCAGGCCTCTTTTCTTTCTCACTCTCCTTTTTTTTTTTTTTTAATATACAGGAAATGTTCCTCTCCAAGAGCACATAATTTGGCCAATTGCCGCTTCCTAGGTTCAGAGCAACTTCACCAACTATCATGAGTTCTCCAAGATAAAGTTTGCAGTAGCACAGCTTTGGTGGTAGAAATGTCACCAAGTTGCATAAACTCAAAGCATGCTTTGGCACTAAGTCACTCTGCAAATATTTATCAAGCAGAGTTCATCGGGGTCAATAGGATGAACTGCATGATAGTTATTCCTCATGCCTAGAATTTACCCACAACCCACACAGAACCACACAGGCACTATTTTGTTCTTAAAGGGATACTTAATTATCGAACTATGAATAGCAGTACTTTTCTTACATTAAATAGTTGAAGATGAGAATGGCAATAAAGTTGGATATGAGATCCAAGAAGCTGCTATTTGGAACAGCTGGAATTTACCCCCTTGGCTTTGGGACATCCAGCAGGTTCCCAGTGACAGTGACATCAAAAACAAAACTGTGTCCTGTCAGGAAACCCAAGTCTGAAACTATCTACATTATTCAAAAGTACCAGGTAAAAGCAAGGAACAGAAGAAAGAGTTGTCAGTCTACACAGAGTCAATCAATTTGTTATTAGGTAAATATTGCTTTAGTCATCTGTGATGATCATTATATGGGTCAACTTGGCTAAGCTCTAGTACCCACTTATTCAATCAATCACTCTCTAGGTGTTGCTGAGAAGGTATTTTGTAGATATGATCAATGTTTACAGATAACCTTTTTAAAGTATAAAATAAAGTTAATTTGGGGATTGAGTATGTAGCTCAGTGGTAGAGCACTTGCCTAAGTAGGTGTGAGGCTTTGGGTTTAATCCTCCAGGCTGCAAAATAACAATAACAACAACAATAATAATGACAATAAATTTTAAAAGTATTTTTATTTTATGAATTTACAGATAAAATTGTATGTATTCTGTGCAACATGATGTTTTTGAAGCATATGTATAATGTGAAATAGTTAAATCTAGCTAATTAACAAATGTATTACATAGTACCATTTTTGTTGTAAAAACACTTAACATCTAAAGCTGGGCTTGGTGGTGTATGCCTGTAATCCCAGGGATTATCCAGGGATAAATCCTTGGGAGGCTGAGGCAGGAAGTCAGAAGTTTGAAGTCAGCCTTAGCAATTTAGCAAGGCCCTTAGGAACTTAGTAAAACCCTGTCTCAAAATAAAACTTAAAAAGGTCTGTGAATGTAACTCAATGGTAATGTGCCCCTAGGTTTATTCCTCAATACCAAAAAAAGGACACTTAACATATACTCTGCATTTTTCAAGCATGCAGTGTATCACCAATAACTAAAGTCACCAAGTTGTTAAATAACTCTCTTGTGCATATTCCTTCTAAGAGTGATGATACATCCTTTAACTAACAGTTCTCCTTGTTTTTCCCACCAACAACCCCAGTCTCTGGTAACCATCATTTTACTTTTTAAAAAATATGATAAAATTATATATATAAATGGTATGAAATTTCATTTAAAGACAAATCATATGTCTATTCTCTACTCCTATGAGATTAACTTTTTCTTTAGGTCTTGTTATGGTTTAGAAATTAAGTGTTCCTCAGAGCCCATGTGTGAGACAAGAAGGTTTAGGAGGTAAAATGACTGGGGTATGAGAGGTTTAACCTAAGCAGCAGATTAATCCCCTCATAGTGATTAACTGAGTGGTAACTGAAGGCAGGCAGGGTGTGGCTGGAGAAGCTGGGTTATGGGGGGCATACCTTAGGAATGTATATTTTATTTCTGGAGATTGGAGACTTTCTACTTCCAGGTGCCATATCCCCACCTGCTTTCTTCTATCATATGCTTTCACCATGTTCTGCCTGAAGTCAGGTCCCAAGGAATGGAGTCTACCATCTATGAACTGAGACCTCTAAACTGTGAGTCCCAGAATAAACTTTTCCTATAATATGTAAGCCAATATTCAAAATATGTTGCACACTTGAATTTGTAGACTGAGATTCATACCTTCGGTAATATTATTATTACCTTTACCCTAAGTACAAAACTTTGGGGAGGCAGCTTATTCTTTGTTAGGTAAATATTTCCTACAACAGGGCATTAGACACCATATGCCCCCAAAAATGTTTCCTGCTAATGATGGTAGCCTCTGGAATCTGTCACTGGGCAGCATCACTGCCCTTCCCTTTGGAGAGAAAAGAGATTTTACTGTCTTTATGACAGAATCTACATCCCCTGATATTTAACATTCTCATTTTTCCATAATAGCAGAATTCAAAAATTTTAGCTTTCTTTGAATAATTTTTTTTTCTTGCCAGGTCTTTTTGGTCACAAAGATGAAAAAGTTGACTAACATAGATCTTGGCTTATCTTTCTGTGCCTGGTTTATTTCACTTAAGGTACTATAGGTCCATCCACGTTATTGCAAATGACAGCATTTCCTTCTTTTTAATAGCTAAATAGTATCTCAATGTGTATGGTGTGTGTGTGTGTGTGTGTGTGTGTGTGTGTGTGTGTGTGTGTGTACAATTATTTGATGTGATATAAAGGAGATCTGTCACCCTGGATAATCTGGGTGGATCAGATCCAATAAGCTAAAAGGCCATAAGGACAGAAAGAAGCAAGGTTTTTCTGAGGGAGAACTTTTACCTGAGGATGAGAATGAGTTCCTGCTTAAAGTTTTCAGCCTGTCCTACAGAATATGGACTTCCCTAGCCAACCCCACAATCACAGAGGTCAATCCTTTCCAATATATCCGTCTCCATAGATAGATGGATAGATACATGATTGATAGATATACACACACACACACACACACACACACACATTTAGGGATGTCTCCTATTGGCTCTGTTTCATAATAGAACCCCAAATGATACCAGTACATCATCTCCTCATTATTTGTAGATAGTAAACAGCCAACATAGTGACTTTTTTTCACTGAATCAAATTCATTGCCCAAAGGTAGTATGTAAGATTAGTAATGACCTTCAGGATAGGTCTCCACCTCAACTACACAGAATTTCTATCTATTCTTTTTTTTTATTGGTTGTTCAAAACCTTACAAAGCTCTTGACATATCATATTTCAAACATTAGTTTCAAGTGAGTTAGCAGAGCCAGAGACCTCCTACTAAAACATAAATTAGATCCTATTACTCCACTGTTTAAAAATCGTCATGGTTTTCTCTCATACTCCCAGTAAATGTCAGGATCCTAACATTATCCTGCTGGGGTTTACAATATCTGATCTTGCTTCCTTGAAACATTGCACCTGCCCTCTTGCTTTTGCTCTGTTGCTCCAATAAGCTTTTCTCTTCTTCAGGAATGCAAGGCATACTTATTAGAGCCAAGGTTTTATTTCCTTTTGCTTATTCTTTTTCTTGATAGCAACTACAACCATTTGGCATATTGGCTACTTACTGCTATGTTGAAGACCTCTCTCCTCTAGAATGCTAAGCTCCATGAGCACAGGGATATTTTTCTGTTTTGTTTACTGCTATCTCCTTGTAAAGGCACAAATTGGGGCAACTCATTATCATCTATCAAATGAATGAATGAATGAATGAATGAATGGGCTTAATTCAGTGGTGAAGTCACCCAATTAGGTGAGTTGATATTATTTAAATAAAATAATTGATATAATGAATTTTGGTCTTCTACTAGATATCCTCCACCTCTGCTGCCCCTCCCCACATACTGTGTCATGGAGCACTTGGCCTTGTGGCTTATTCTTTTTCAGTCTTCCTCCTCCTCACCCTTTCTGCAGCAGTGGGTACTTAAAAGTCATCTCTTCTTTATTGAGAGAATAGAGATAACTCGTTAGAAGTAACTTTACCAATTCTGCCCCATCCATCTAATAAGATCATCTCTAGAGTTATCTTTTCTATGTTCCTCTTGGCTGGCCTTCTTAGACGTTATCTTGGTATCTCCCAAAGTCCTAAAGCATGTGTCATCTTTGCTGTTCTTGTGCCATGTAGCATTAGTTTCCTCCTTCAGAAAGTACACATCTCAATACCAATGAATTCTGGGCAAGTGAACTGTGCCTTACACATCCCTGAATCTTGAAGCAACCTGCACAGTGGCTTGTAATGGAAGATTTCCAATTCCTACCTGCTGAAGAAATGCAGGGTAGATGCTACAGTTTGGATAGGATCTGAGTGTATGCCCCAAAGGTTCATGTGTTAGCAACTGGGTCCTCAGATTGTGATTTGGGAAGGTAATGGAATCTTTAAGAGGTAGAATCTAATGTGAGGTGATTGTGTTATTGGGAATGCCGCCTTCTAAAGAGATTGAGGTAGTTCTCACGGGACTCCCCTATTGTTCTCAAGAAAGTAAATTGTTGAGAAAGCCTGCCCCAACCCTGCTGTCTCTCTGGCATTCTGTATCATCCTGGAATGATCTTCTTCTTATGTGTGTACCTGCCATGTCATATCCACCAAGTGATACAGAAAAGAGGACTCTCATTAGTGCTGAACACATGTTAGCACCATCCTCCTGAACCTCCAAAATCATGAGCTAAATAAAGCTATTTTTTATAGATTGATTCTAGCCTCAAGTATTTTGTCATAGCAACAGAAAATGAAATAGTACCATAGGTTTCCTTTATACCCGTAGATCACTGATCTGCCTGGTCAATGAAATGACTGAAGATGGGGATAACAAATTGAGATGAGGAGAAAAAAAACTAAGAAACAGAGGACAGCAAAGAGACAAAATACTTCAAGCCATCTTCATAGCACCCAAGAATGAAGTCCAATGCTTTGATTGATAAATGGAGATTCCATTTGAAAAAGGTCTTCAGCTGTTGTCTCTGGAATATTATAAATGGGAAATGGGGGAACAAAATTGCCTTTTTTGTGTCTTTCTCAGGTTTAACTTTTCATCAGAGCATTTTTCACCAACAATGGTACACTTATCTATGTACTGGCTGGAATGTAAGGCCTACAAAAGTGGAGACTGGGTCTGTTTTATTCAACAATGATCTCCCACTGCAGAGAACAATGTCTAGCCCCAGTAAGTGCTCATTCCATATTGGGAATGAATGAATGAATGTGATTAGCAGTATCAGTTTCTATCCTTCTATGTTTATTGTTTTGTTCTGTTTTGTTTTTAGGACAGAGATCGCTATTCTTCCGTTAGTCTGGTTGGACAGTTCTTTGACTCAGTCACGACCCATTTATGTGGTGACACAATCAAATCCCTTCTATACTTCAATTTCAGGGCCAGGAGGCAGAATCACTCTGGCTTCAACATCTGTAGAGAGTGATATAATGTTTGGTATATTTTCAAGCCTTGACCTGATTAATTTTCCTAGAGAAATTTTAAAAGGTTTTCAAAAGCATTTTTAGAAAGCAACTAACACACGAATGTGCTTACTGCAAATGAACCAACAATTAAAAGTGGCTAAAATGGTGAGTTTTGTGCAAATTTTATTTTATCACAATTAAAAATCATTCAAAGTTTCTAATTTTTTTTAAAAAATTAAGCCTTTTGATATTGCCATATATTTTTCGTCTGTGTACAGGAATGAATAAGAATGAATAAGTCAATAATAAATCAATAAAATTCTTGTCAAAGTGGACAAGAAGCAAGTTTCCCTTTTGTTTGCCTCTCTATCTGGGCTGCAGCAAGTCTCTCTTTACTTCCCTCTTCCTATTGCTGGAGCTCACGTTTCTTTCCCCATCTGACCCCAGCCTGAGATATAGACATGCTATTAGAGAATGCCTTGAATTTTCAAAAAAACGAGCTTGATAAGTTTCTACAATTACAGTTCCCATATTGCATTCATTTATTTTCCAAATACTCTTGAACAAAGAGTACTGCCTCATATCATTTTCATGTTCAATAAAAGGACTATGTAGTAGACTTTGGAGCAGTCCATCATTTTGCACTGAATGCTGCCATCGGAGGGAATCACAGCATTCTTCCACTGTTATTTATTAGTTCCTACATTTATTGCTTTTTCGAAACTCAGAAATACTGGTGAAACTTAAAACAGCTTAATTAAACTTCAGATGTGGGGTTCTGATAAGGCTGGCATAGAGCCATGGCATTCCAAGATTCTCAAATAGCATAATCTAATTGATTTTTTTTCTAGAACATAGAGGTCATAAACACACAGTAATCTGAAACACTGAGTGTCTTGCCAGCTGGCATCTCCTCATTTCCAGTTTCCCTGCACTGTAATTTTGCTCCCCATTTGTGAGAAACTGTGGATTTCTCCACTTTGGTAGATTGTATTAAGTTACATGCTATTCAGTTGAGGTATTTTTTAATGAACTAATTACATGTTAGTTAATAATAGAACATTGCTTCAACAGTCAACTGTGGAATATCGCTTTTAAAGAAATTACCTCAATCTTGTAGTAGGAATGTCTGGGAACAAAAATGACCTATGAAAATAACGTGATTACCTAGCAGTGAGTTACTGAGTTATAAATAAATGTATGAGCAGTAGATATCAGTATTATTAGTAATGACAACATCAACAACAAAGACAATGTCTATGAAATGCAAACTTGACAGATTTTAGGGGTTTTTTTTCCTGTCAAATTATTTTCTATTAAAATTGTCCAGGCTTAATTTTTATCAGTGCATAATAATTAAAAGTGATGAGTCATGCTAGGTAGGCCCATTACTAGACTCTAATCAAAAGTTCTGACTATTGACTTGATGGAGGTGTTTGCCCTCTATCATCTCTCATGCTTAAAGTCAACTCTTAATTATACCACATCTAATTCTAGAACTAATGAATAATCATCTCAGGGTGCTCGGACCAGTGATTATTTAGCATATACTGATGATTATTTTTTTGAGATTTGTCTTTCTGGGTGTGCTGGTTCTAGAGCTGTCCCAAGATTCATTTTTTTCACCCTTACTGGTTCTGTTTTGTTGTGCAGGGCTGGGTTTCCCTGCCTCCCATGTCAAGCATGTCCATCTGGACTCAACCCATGAGAAAGAAACACTGGGAGGAAGTCAGAGAGTGTAGAAGAGGTAGGGGGAAATCAGGACATTTCTTTCTCTGCCTCTGGTGGTGTTTCTATCAGCAGCTGCCTCTCTTCCACCCACCAAGGCTACCTGTAACTCCTGTGTCCAGCTCAGAGATAGAGCATCTTCCTGCCTTTGCTAATTTCTGACTCGCTTCGCTGTCCATTCAGCTTCTTGACCTTCTATCACCATACAACCAATTCCCTATGTTCAAATTCTAATATTCTAACTAGCCAATGGTTTGTATTTTCTAGAAGTCTATGACAGAGATACCAGACTAAAAATCACCATCTCCTGGAGCTATATCCATTTTTCATTCTTTTCAGATGCTTATTGCTTCACTTTAAAAAAAAAATCACATCTTTTTGATATAGAAGTGCATAAACTATTTTTCTTCCTCTTTTAAAGAACACTTCAGATTTGGGAGGTGAGAGAAAAGAAAGAAGGGGGTGGGCAGCTATTTATAAGGTACTTTAATTTCGGACTAACTTTCTGTATCCCAGAGTTCCACTTTTCCTACACAGCAGGGCACACATTTTTGGTGAAGTCACACGCGCCCAGGGACATGATGTCATCTTGCACATTGTGTTACAAACAGGTTTAATAATGCTTTGTTGCATCTTAAACCCTGAGATGGAATGCTCTGCTCTAGCAGCCAAACCCAGGATCCATCTGGTAGACCAGTTACTCAGCGACCCCAAGAGCTCAGCACATTTCTCCCTGTTGAGATAGAGCAGAAATGACTCTCACAGATTTAAAGCCCAGTTTTAAAACACAGCAATGATGTCATCAATATGAAATTCTTTTTTTCCTTTGTGCCTCTTCTTTCTCTACCTCTGTTTATTTCTCCTCTTTCCTTCTCCTCATTCCTGCCTTTGAAGCCCTACCTGAGACAAAGTCGATTAAAAGTAGCTGGAAATTTGATGGCATTTTTCACCAATCAAGCAATCAGGAACTTTGCCTAGCCCACCCAACTACAGACTTGCAGTAACAGAGAAGGACACATCTAAAAGAGGGAACCTAGACTCTTGTGACCCACGTTCAACTTCTATTGTGGCAAAATTGTGCCCACTCATCATTTCCTGAATTCTCCATAAAAGTTCTTACATCTCTTGTGACAACTTGTGTTGTGCTTTATTACTGCTTTCACTAAAAGGTCTGACATTGTTTAAAATCTTTCACAAACGTCACTTACTCTGAAATCAACTCAGATCTTCTAGAGGAAAAAAAGCAGATTAAGACTGCTAGAAATTATTAAAAATGCTTAAAATTGACCCTAAATCAATAGTATATATAAGTATATGTATGTGTGTGTTTGTGTGTATACACACTTATATGTACATATATATATATATATATATATATATTATATATATATATATATATATATATTTGTTTATATATATATGTTGGTTTTAATCTTGTCTCTTAGGTAACTTGTTTTTCCTGTTCTCTACTCATTTTTCTAATTCCTTTGTATACCCTGGGTTTTTTTATTTATTGAAAAATTTTAAATTTATTTTTAATACACACACACATATCTTCAAGGGTAAGAAGAACAAATGAAAGGAAACAAATTTGGAAGTGAGAAAGCAGATGGATGGATGGTAAATGTCTTAGACACACAAGGAATAGACTACTAAGCCAGTAGGAGAAAAATCTGGAAACCAATCCAGGTATATACCACATAATCCCCCAAAGCTCAAGCCTTGTCCTCATCAAGTACATTGAGAAGTGCTACTGAAGGGAGTAGATAAAAGAAGGAAAATTGAAAATATTTTTAAAGAAATAGGCAGATGGCCAGTTCCTTGGCTCCCTGTGCCCAACTGTCACTCCCTAGTTTATTGTCTAGAAAGCACAAAACACAGGGTCTCATGTGGTGCAAGCACAGTTGTTGGTATAGATATTTTGCTGGAAAAAAGGAATCTTATGATACTGAAAGCAAACACCCCAGCTCTTTGCATCCACTGGTTCCCAGAGCACTAGCTGCCAAGCAGGACGTTGGAAAAAAACCTTCCATGGGAAACATTTCCTTGCCAAAAGGAAAGATATAAAGGATTGACAGTGGAGATTCTCTATTAAAGCTGCCCAGCCAAATCAGTCCACAGTCAAACTTACAATTAGCAATTCTCTCTTGTGAACTCAAAATATCAAATCACTTTGTGAATTCTCTCCTCTTAAATATAAAAATTTCCAGAACATTAAAGATAGCTTCTAAAATGAAACTTATAGATCCAAAAAGAAACTCCCTTCCCTCACTCACTTATATCACACAAAACAAATTAGTTGAGACAAAGACCTGCAGAGAAAAGACTTTGATAACTAGAATGGTTTTAAATTAATAGCATTAGGGAGCTAAAAAGATTAATGAACCCGTGTAATAAGAACCAAAGATGACTTAAAAGAGAGAGAAAGGAAGGAAAGAAGAAGTTGTCAATAGGACAGAGAAAGAAAGAGAGAAGGAGGGAGGGAGGATGCCATAGGATCGATAAAGTGGTCCAAAATCAAAAAAATAAAAACTAAGAGTTTCAGAAACATTAGAGAAATTAATAGAGGAAAGGAAAAACCAATAACCAAAATGGAAGGACAAGGTTGAAACCATATGTCCAACAAGTTAAGCAAAAATATAACCATATTAACTTATAACACTGTAAAATTTCAAAAACAAGAAGATCCTAGGTCACATACAGTAATAATAATAATAATAATAATAATAATCAGGAATCAGAAAGACTTTGGAATTCCTGCAACCTGGAAGATAGAAGGCAATTAAGCAGTGCCTTCCAAATTCTGAAAGAAAATGATTTCCAGTCTAGACGTCTAGACTCTGATAAACTGTTAACCAAGTATGAGGATAGAATGAAGATATTGTTAAATCTGAAATGTCTTAAAACCTTATCTCTGCATTTCTTTCTTGCAGAAAAGTACTAGAGCACATACTTGCCCAGAAAAGACTGTGAAGTAAGAGAAGATGTGGGATCCTTGCAATTGGAGATCCCGGGCAGGAACAAGGCAAAGAGAATCTTTTGGTTGTACAAGCAGATCTCAAAATGGAACTGCACTCCAGGCATAGCAGCCATAGTCTAGATTAAGCAGAAAGTTTGGAGAAAAATTTAAGATGAAATCGAATGGCAATCTAATGACTCTGAATGTTTTAAGTAAAGATTAAGATAACTGATAAAGTGTTGAGGGTTGAATTTGCCAAGATAAGTAGATATAAAATGAAATAAATTTTAAAATGAAAAGCATATTAATTTAGTTCTAGGCAAAA
This sequence comes from Ictidomys tridecemlineatus, assembly GCF_052094955.1. NCBI lineage: Eukaryota > Metazoa > Chordata > Mammalia > Rodentia > Sciuridae > Ictidomys > Ictidomys tridecemlineatus. The sequence goes on along the minus strand of NC_135486.1, from coordinate 45,293,405 downwards.
TAAAAAGTATGCAAAAGAGAAAAAGGAACCAAATTTACATGACTTTACTGAGAATATAGTTTTCGTAACCAAAATAATAGAATATTTGCTTTATCTAAAATATAATTATATTGGGAGGAAGGAGGACAGAAATGTACACATATGGTGACAGCAAATAGAGATATATTCTTATCTTCCATAAGGGGAAGTCAATAGATAAAACCTAAAACCGAAAAAGTAAGAAACAGCATTTAACCATACCATTAGGAAATATGAAGATTAAATTAAAAAAAAAAAACAAGACCAAAACACAGTAATCAGCTAATAGAGGTAGAAGATGGTTGCCTCTGGGGAAAGATAAACTATGAGACAAGAACTACAAAATTCTGTGTTTAAATGTATATAAGTTTTGGCACAGGCCTGTAATCCCAGCAGCTTGAAAGGCTGAGACAGGAGGATCACAAGTTCAACGCCAGCCTTAGCAAAAGCAAGATGCTAAGCAACTCTGTGAGACCCTGTCTCTAAATAAAATACACAATAGGGCTGGGGATGTGGCTCAGTGGTTGAGTGTCCATGAGTTCAGTCCCCAGTATCTACCCACAAAAACAAACCAAGCACCCCCAATCTTATAGAATTATTTGAATAATTGAATAATAAATGATATAGAATATTTGTTTTTAAAAAGAAAAATCACTGTCAGGCAAATTGAGAGTCTCATTTCTCTCTGGCCTCAGTTCATTTTATGACTACAGGGTACCATTTATCATGTGGGTCATGGCTACCTAGATGTCCATCTCTAATAGATGTGAGTTCCTGGAGGTCAGGAACTTGCATTATTCATGTTTCTTTTCTTGTTTAGCATGATGTTTAACCCTGACATTCAATACATACTTATAGAAAGATTGTTGTAGTTATTGCCCTTAATTTTACAATATGATATTATAGGAATAAAATGTAATTCTTCTTCCAAGTTAGAAATATCCAAATATTTGCACACAATGGTCATATCTGCTGTTGGATCTTCTCTTCCCTGGACTAAAAATCCCCTATGAATCTCTTTTTGTGTTTCACATTTAAAGTTCACTCACTGTTTCGATCATAGACTTCCAGTTAGCTCTGATTAGTCTTCATCCATCACAAGCACTGGATAAAATATTACAATGTGTGATCTGACCTGTGTGGATCAGGTAGAACTCCCACTTCCCTAAATCTAGATACCATATGTCATTGAAAGAATGTGCAATCACATTAAATTTTCTATAAACCATCTTTCTCTTTTGTCACATACTTAAGCTTAGAGTCTACTATAAATCTTCAAGTCTTTTTCCAATTCATTCCTGGCAAGGTTCCTCTCTGCCATTTTCTATGGGTACAGGTGATTTTAAGGTTCTACATTAGACTTCATGGTTTTACTTTTTATGTTTTTTTTTAAAACCTCATTGAGACTATTGTGTTAAGATCCTGTAAGTTGATGCAATAACCTTTCTTTTCCAACTTCCCACGATCTGCACATTTTATTTGCACACCATTATAAATTAATCAAAGACATTAGTTAAAGATGAAGACTGGTTTGGTTGTGAGGTGTCTCCCCAAAAGCTTGTGAGAGACATGCAGGAAGGCTTAGAGCTGAAATGATTAGTTTATGAGAGCTTTACCCCAATCAGTGAATTAATCCCGTGATAGGGATTAACTGAGTGGTGACTGTAGGTAGGTAGGGGTGGCTGGAGGAGGTGAATCTTGGGATGTGCCTTTGGGTCTACAGTTTGTATTTGGTGAGTGTAGTCTCTCTCTCTCTCTCTCTCTCTCTCCCTCCTTCCTGGTGATGTCCTGAGCTGCTTTCTCTACCATACTCTTCCACCATGTTGTTCTGCCTCATTTCCAGCCCTGAGGAATGGAGAAGGCCATCTATGAACTGAGATTTCTGAAATCATGAGCCCCCAAATAAACTTTTTCTCTTCTAATTGTTCTTGTCAGGTCCTTGGTCACAGCAGCAAAAGCAGCTGACTAAAACAGGCACATGCATACTGATTTGTGTGTTTTTGTTACAGTTGTTACTTGGACCAGACATTTGTCAAGGATCTCCGTATCTTTGTAGACACGGTGAATATCTATGTGAATGACATAAAGAATTCAGGGACTTGGAAATTGGTTGAATAGCCAGCCTTGGGGTGTGCTCTCTAAGAGATGCTGTCACCCCAAAGGGGAACAATTTTTTAGTTTGAGATAGGGTCTTGGGATATTGCTTAGAGCCTCATTAAGTTGGTAAGGTTGACCTTGAATTTGTAATCTTCCTGCCTCAACCTCCCAAGTTACTGCAATTACTGGTGTGCACCACCATGGCCTGACTGCCCTATAACTCTTATTGGGGATAATATGGAATTTATGCACTTCCTAAAACATCTGTGCATACACCTGATCCTACCTGGAGATTGTTCTGAGGAGCAGTCTGTCTGAGCAGGATGTTAGCCTTCTCAGCTTCTAAATCCAAAAGCAGACTTTGAGATTTAAATGTTGGAGTAGGAGAGTTGCTAGTCAGGTTGTGTTCAGCTGATTAAATATTTTTTTTAAATTTTTCATCTAATTAGCAGCGGTGGGGAATATCAGTTTCCCTATACAGCCCTTGAGCATGCAAAATCGAGCAAAGAGGTGGAGTGGAGTTGCCTGGTCTTTAAATTGGATGGGGAGACACCTCTGTGGACAGGCTGAGCGTTCTGGTTCCATGATTGCTTATAAACATTATTACAATCACTTCAGGGAGATTATTTTGGCTACAGAATCACAATCTCAGAGACTGAAGCATAATCACATCCGTGAGCTATTTTAATAATAAATTATTTGCTCTCATTTCAACTCAGAGTGGTTGGATTTGGCCTCACTTTCAACTTAGCAAACATCTCAAACTGGTTTTCAAATGCTTTTGATCTTCTATAACCAAAGTGTGTTCAGCTAAACATTACCCCTTTGGTTTTTAAAATCCACACGTACTTTATAGAAAATGTTACTAACAGTGTTTGGACTCATTTACATGTTAAATCATCAAAATATTGTTTGGGAAGGGTGTTCTGATGTCCAAGAAGACTTTTCAAGCATTTTTATAAACAGTTTTTCTTAAAAACAGGAAGCTTCATTTTTGCCAAGAATAAACAATCTGAAAGCTCAAAAGGTAAAAATGTTGCTTGAGAACTCCAAACCCGCAGCGGGAAAAGGGTTCTAAACTTGGCAACACACCTTTCCTCATCCTTTTGTTTAATGTGGTTGCTTATCTTCCTCTCAAAACCAAATCCCTAAAGCCAGGCTAGGATGCAGGATAAAAGGGCCAACAGGAAGAAAAAATAAACAAGCAGTAGAGGTGAAACTTAAGCCAGACTTTATTTCTAGGCTTCTTTCAGAGAAACCAGTGACATTATGTGCCAGGGGCACCACAGGTTAGTTTTGCTCTAAGTCCTCATGCAAATTTAGGTCCAAGTCCAAGCAAATCAAGAAGGTACCCTTCTTAGCTGTTGTCTCCTGCCCTTACCCTCAGTCCTCAGCCCTCCCCATGTCAGAGAGGATGTGCAATGCATGCCCCTATTCAAAATAGGAGCCTGTTCTAAATCTAAGAACCATTGTAAATCAGCGAGCCTTGCCACTTCCAAAAACCAGAAAGGACCACATCGTGCAGTTTTGATTGCCAAAAGGACTTTGCCCAGTTTTGATTCTGTTTGGGTCCCAAGAACATTTGCAATGGTGTGTGTGGTAGATGGCAGTGTGGGTGGGCAGCACTGAACAGCCCTGTACCATCCCACAGGCAAACGTTTTTGGCTCTACTCATAGCCCTTCCCAAGTACTGGCAGATTGCTTTGCCTGGTGCTTTGGTTCCCAGAGGTAGGCATCTCTGAAATTTAGGTCCACTTCCAAATCTTCTGAACAAAATGCAAAGCTCTCCCTGGCCTGCATATTTGAGGCAGCGGATGCCAGAGACTTATCTGCATTTTTCCCCAATTGTATCCTGATTCTGAATTTAGTTTTCCTTTTAAATTTGGCCCTCAAATCCAAGAAAAGGAGGAGGTTAGAACCTAACAACAACAACAACAAAAAGCTACTTAATCTAAGTTTATCCACATTTAAACAATGAAATAATCATTTTGGTGATTATTAAGCTGTTAGATTCACATTACATGCCATTTCTAAGCAACATGACCATGAAGCTGAAAAACATTTAATATTTTTCTCATCCCCTCCTCCACTCCAAATCCAATCCTAAATTCTCTCTTTCTTTTAAAATCATAAGACACATAATTTATCTCTCCTCTCAAGATGTCTCTGAGCCAGTCAAAAATTCCACCACATTGAAAATGATCAAATATGCATACGGAATTTTCATTAGACATTTAAGGGACATGGTTATACTCAAATCCAATTGCTAGAGCATGTTTTCCACCTGCTGCCTCTTATAACAATCTCAATCCACCCCCTAGTGCTTAAATTATTGGGTTAGTATTTGTACCCTAACTTCTTAGAGAAGATAAAGAAGCAAAAACAGGATGTAAGTATGTTTTGACTTTTGTGGTTTTTCACAAACAGGGAATATATTTTTTCCTTTCTCGAAAAGCATTTAAGAATTACAGACAAAACTAAGCAGTACATGTGGCAAGGAAAAGCCTGAAGACTTTTAAAAGACTGTTAAAATGCCTCTGAAGGGGATAAAGTTTTATTCCCTTTATCTTAATGTTCCTCCTTCCCCTTTAAAGAGGCATAACCCTCTAAGTTAAGGCCATTCTTATATTGGAAAAGTAACAACTGAACAGTTCACCAAGCATGTCCAGAGAGACAACTGCAGTTCAGGGAGTTTGGGCTAATTAACAACAACAACAACAAAACTATAGCTTGGCAGAATAGGAAGACAGAGGCCTTACATAGCAAGTGGAAATCAAGCTGAAGGGTAAGCCACAATTTGTTGAACAGAGATCTGCACTGAAAGGAGTATTCTATAATTGTAACCCATCTTGACCAAAGATGGACGGTGGGCAAGAGAAATTGTTTATATTTCAGTAAAATTTCCAAGACCATACTAATTATTTTCTATGATTGTGTGATTGATAGATTATTTGGGTGAAAAAAAAAGTTTTAAAAACAAAATGTTTCTTTTAAAACTGCAAATTTAAATAATAATACAAATTCTAATCTTAGCTTGTAAGCAATTTAATACAGCACATACACATTGGTTTCCTTGATAATTGATAAACCCATCCTTTTCTCTCTGATTTAAAACATTTTGTGTCTGGATAGAAGCAACCCCTTTTCTCCTCCTCCTAATTATTGTCTTCTAACAGACAGCTCTCAACTCACAGAGTTCATTATGTCCCCATTCAAGGCAATTTTTTCTCCAAACTTCCCTTTTCCTGTCCACAGCATCATGGTTCTCTCAATTACTCAAACTGAGTACTGTGAAATCACCTCTGACACCCGCTTCCTCTTTCTCTCCCACCACCTACACTCACCCTACAGGGGCTGTCAGTTCATCTCTTCCGTGTGTCTCCAACAGCGACTTCTTCCATCCTCATTGCAGTTGCTGGCTCCTCCTCACTCAGCCCTAATCATCCCAAACCTTACCTCTCGCCTGTGTTCCTGACTGGGATTCTTTCTATTCTTTTCTCCATCCAATCAAACTGAAATACTCTAGCCAAATTAAACATTTTCTGGGGTCTCTTTTCATGATTAATGCAGAATGTTAAACTTTAAAAACATGTGTGCTGTGAAGGATTATCAATCTTTGACTCAAGAGCCCTCTTTGACTATCCTACTGCCCAAAGAAAGTGCAAAACCTTCATCTGGCATCAGATGCCATGAATTATCTGGCCCCTTTAATTATGTCTAAACTCATGTCCCATGCTTTCTTGAAAATGTCAGTGCTAATCAAATTAATGTCTCCACTGCTCCCCTCAAAAATCAACTAAAATCCCAGCCTGGAGCTGTGGCTCAGTGGTAGAGTGCTTGCCTGGCACTTGTAAGGCTCTGAGTTCGATTCTCAGCACCACATAGAAATAAATAAATAGAATAAAGGTATTGTAAAAAATAATTCTAAAAAAAAAAAAACACAATAACAACCAAAATCCCCTCTGAATATCTTGGTTCACTCAATACCCTAAGCCTATAAACATCCTTTGTCTTTTTTTCTTCACTACCTCACCCTACACATTTTAACTTTCTCAGTTTGATTAATACCTTCTTCAACAGACTATTGCATCCAATAGTCACTAGCATATGCTCTTCTGTATAGCTATCTTGATTCTCAGACTATACTAAAATAATGATGCTGAGAATTCATTTTTCATAATCACCTCTTTACTAATTAAAATTAAATCTATGCATATTCCTTCATATAAGAAATATAATCTTGACTTCAAATAAATCAGAAATTCAACTACATTTAAGGAACCAGGTTCAGAGCCAACCTCACATATTATCTTTATAGCAACCCTGAAGGAACAGTTCTTCCATTTAGCAAACCAGGGGGCTGGGGCTTAGTAAACTTGGGATAATTTCTTTAAAAAAAATCACAATTGAGTAGATGCCTCTACTAGAATTTATTCAAGGAGTTCCAAAGACAATTAATTGAATTAGTGCACAGGTTCAAAGTGGAATATATAATTAATACATGCTAGGTAATATTAATGTGTCTGGGGCTATTTTGAGGTATGTATTTCATTTCCTCCAGGAAAGCAAAAGTACCTAAATTCTTTCTGGATTTTTTCCCCTTAAAGTTTAAGCTTCTACAAGTTCTCTGATGATTTGTAAAAAGATAAATGAGAATTTTGTGAGGAGGGGCAGAACACAGTTGAGGAAGGGGAGAATAAATTTTGTCTTGCTCACCCAATAGAAGGTGATATCTGAGTTGGGAGATAGGGATGGGAAGATTTAAAGGATAAGATGGACCTTGATCAATTTTGAGACTGTGAAGACCCAAGATCTGCCTACTGGGAGAACTGCAAGAGTCTATTAGACAACCAAATAGTAGTAATTTACCAGCTTATAATAATAACCAACTTATTCTCTCCATAGTCTTTCTTATAGGAAAATACTCCTTTTATTGGAGTCATTTTGGTTTCCCTCAGTAGCTCACATCCCATATCCAATCAATCAAATTATATCTTTAGTTCTACCCTCAGAATCTGACTAGATTTCACCAGCTTCAAATGGCTCAACAATGCATTTTGCTGTTGATTTTCTGTTCCCTAACTTTGCATTCTGAATTTTGTTCTTTTTATTATTAGTTTGCACATGACGATACAATGATCTTGACATATCATACATTTGAATCAAATGGGGTATAATTTCTCATTTTTCTGAGTGTACAGGTTGCAGAATCACATTGGTTATACAGAGACGTATATACATACAGCAATACTAGTGTCTATTTTACTCTGCATCAATTCCTATCCCCCCTTCACCTCCCCTCCCCTCCCATCACTTCTCTCTACCCAACCTAATGTGGCTTCTGAACATTGTACAAATAAAGATTTGGGGGTTTTTTTCATGACCTTACCACTATAGCCTCCATAATAGCCACTTACTAATATTTATTTGATGAATGAATGAAATTGTAGTAAGGTACTGGATGTGAAAGATTGTCAGATATGAAAATAGCTTAAAGAATGATTCTAAAACGGTGACACAAAAAGAGCAAAAGCTAAGAGTCTAAGGAGGCCATATTATACAGGACAATAAATACCTGTGGCTACAGATTATGTGACACTTCTCCCATGGATAGTGGGAGGCTAGGATCCTCCCCTTGAATCTGAGCAAGGTGAGCGGGCTTTAAGATGGCTTCCAATTTTCCTCACTTCTTAGTATCCACACCCTTATGTAATCTCTTCCCCTTGCATTCAGGTGGAATTTACACCTTGCTTCTAATCATTGGAACACAGTACATATGTTTATGGTACATAGGATTGTAATGTTGGTCTTGCCAGCAGACTCTCTCTCGCTGCCTCTGATGAAGTAAGTAGCTGTACTGGGGAGGCTTATGTGGCAGAGAACCAGAAGCAATAACTTCTTAGCAATAAATAACCCAACAAGAAATCAAATCTCAGACTGAGAATTCAGAAGGACCCGAGTTCTGTCAATAACTACATGAGGTTGGAGGCAATCCCATCCCTAGTCAAACTTTCAGATAAGAATTCAGCCCTGGCCCACACCTGGATGGCAGCCTAGCAGACGACCCAGCCAAGCTGGACCTCAGTACCTGCCCCACACAAATGGTGAAATAATAAATGCACTTTGTTTTAAGCCACCAAATTTGTGGCAATATTGTTATGCAACAATAGATAAGCAATATCCTAAGTGAGCTCTGTGGCTATTCTGATAAGTAGAATATGGAGGTATTTTTGAGACAGTTTCTCAGCTCTGACCTTAGGAAACAGGCAACTTCTACCCTCTGTCTCTGGGAACACTCTGTGATCCCTGGGCCACCATGTAGAAGTCTGGTACCCCGAGGCTGCTATGATGGCATATGTAGGTTAATAGTTCCAGTTGAACCCAGCCTTCAACAACTGAGATTCATACCATCTTTATTATTATTACTTTTACCCTTAATACAAAACTTTTGGGAGGCAGTTTATTCTTTTTTAGATAAATATTTTCTAGAACAGGGCATTAGACACCATATGTCCCACAAAATATTCCCTGGTAAAGATGGTAGCCTCTGGAATCTCTCACAGTGCACCATAACTGCCATTCTCTTTGGAAAGAAAAGAGGATTCACTGTCTTTATGACAGAATATGTATTCCCTGATTAACCTCCTCATTTTTCTCTAATAGCAGAATTCAAAAACTTTAGCTTTCTTTGAATAGTTATCTTATTGTGCATTTAGTATACCCCAAGTACTACTGTAGATCTGGTGGTAATAGTATGGACAAGTCAGGATTACTTGGCAATCTTGCATTTCAGAGTCTCATTTGCATCTAATTATGGCCACAGAACCTGCTTTAAACTAACAGTATATAAATGGAAAAGTTAAGTGGAAGTTTCCACATACTAATCTCCTTCACTCTGCTATTGGGTTGCAGGTGTGATTGTTGGACAATGACCACAATAATGTATCATCAGAATGAAGTTCACATCTCTGTGTTTTTCTTAAAAAGAAGCTCCTATTTTTTTGATATTTGAAAAGGTATTTGTGCCCAGAATACAAAACATACCTGAATCTCTTACATTTCTCTTCTCTTCCTCAAATACTCTCCCTGTTCTCCTCCCCAAAAAGTGGCTATTGACAGTTCTAATGCCATATTTAACTGAAAAAAGCTTAGGCTATTTACATTTCATAGACTCTCAGTAGATATGATAAATTCTGCAAGATTAAAAGGTAATAGATATAGTCAATTTATAAGACTTATGCATGATAGCTATTAAATATTTTCTCTTTGTGTTTCATTGTTTTGTCTAAACCTATCATTTCTGTATATTTTCTATGATACTAATATTATAAATCAAAAATATTACTCAAATTCTTTTATAGATTCTTAGTTTCCTGTCATAGTCCCAACTATCTCTATATCCTTGATCAAGTATGTCATCTCTTATATTTTCTACTAACATCCTTTGTTCTATTTGTTTATATTTGAATCTTATTTCCATTTTGACTTATTTGGATATAATTTGGTACTTTGTTTTGTTTCATAAAGAGCCAATTATGCCTTATTTATTACATAATGCGTTATTTTTCTACTGTGTTGAAAATGCCAACCTTATATTAAAATCTCATATATGGTCTGGAGTCTACCACTGCACATTCAATTTGTTCCTCTGATTTATTTTTCTATTCTATACTAACAAAATGTTAATATTACATTAATTTGATTAGAGGAGGAAAATTAAATGTAATTTAAAATGTTGAGTTATTTAGTAAAGTTTAAAATTCCTTTTTCTCTTTCTGACACTCTTATTGTTTACATATTTAAATCTCTGAATCTAAACTCAAGTTGTTTTCTCTCAATATTTCCATCTCATATGATTTTTTTTAGACTGCTAATTTAGGTCTCCAAAGTGATCATCCTCATCATCAATGACTATGTTATATGAGTTCAAACATTATATATATTTTAGTTCTTGAAAATCTGCTTTGTACTTTTCCTGAACATTCCTTCTAATTGTTCGTTTTCCATTTTTTCCCCAACAGTTCTGTCCAAGCTGTGTACTTCATGTTGATTCCCCCCGCCCTGTACCTTCTTCAGACCAGTGGAGTTAGACTCGAGTGATACACATGTGTTAGGGTTCCTATAGGTAGGAGCCACAGCAACAAGCAGGTGACCAACCCCTGTGGAGGGTGTGAGGGAAATTTTCTCTGCTGCCCAGCTGCCTCAGCTAAAAAGGCTTGTGCCTCCCAAGTAGCAAGGACTCCACCTTCTAGATGATCCTCAGTTCCTTAGGAGCAGAGAGAACACGCCACCCCTATAAATCACTGTTACCTTTCCTCCCAAAGGCTCAGTGACCACATCTTCCCATGATTCACACTCATCACCTTCTCATTTTCACTGCAGGACTCTAATAGTCCCCCAGCTCCTGTCAAAAACAAAGGAGAAAAAGTACCACATCTTTTCTTCAAAGCTTCTATAAACCTGGCCAACACAGACATTATTTTCTCCCCCAAAGTCTGCCAATCAGCTACAAACTGTGACTAATTAGATATGGGTGTATGAATTAGTTAGTGATGAAAGTAGAGGAAATTGAGGGGCACATGAACCTAATTTTCCCTGAATTCTAACCAGGAGTTTAAGTTCTGATAGTTGAATTAAAATACCAGACATCCAAGTGTAGATTCTGAGTAGGGAACTGGATATAGCAGGTGCTATGAACTAAATGCTTCTATACTTCCCAAATTCATAGATTGAAACTCTGTTCCTCAATGAGATATTGTATGGAGATGGAGCCTTTGGGAGGAGTATTTGTGCCCTTATATGAAGAAATTAAGAGATGTATTTTCTCTCCTCTCTCTCCCTCCCTTCTCCCTTTTCCCATCTTCTCCCTCCCCCCGTCCCTCCTTCATGCCAGGATGCAGGAGAAAGGTATATGGTTGCAAGCCAAGAAGTAGATTCTCACCAAATGCAAAAACAGGAACTGCCAGTGCCTTTTCTTAGACTTTCCAGCTTCTAGAACTGTGAGAAATAAATATCTGTGGTTTAAGAAGCCCAGTCTGCAATCTTTGTTGGAGCAGCCCATATTAACTAAGACACTAGGGCTTAATTGAAAGATCTAAGTTTGAGAGCATTCACAATAACTGAAGATATGGATTCAGATGGAGGGTACAGTATAGAGTGAGAAGAAAAGGGACCTAGGATTTAACCTTGAGAAACATTTATGTTTAAAGACCTGATGAGGGTCTCTCAGTTAAAATAGGATGCCGAGAGCCAGGACAGGATCAGAAATAGAGAGAGTGGTAAGTCACAGAAGCCAGTGAAGAAGATTCCAAGAGGGAGGGCATCCTCAACTGTGACAAACACACTGTCCAAGGCTGTTGAGAGATCCAGGCCTGAAAAGAATAGATTGAATCACACAGTATATATACATATATATGACCTTACCAAGAACCATCTCGAGAAAAGTGAAACTCAATAATAAATTTAAACAATTCCAAGCATTTCATTTTTATAGAGTTCATGTCTGAGACAAGCCATAATTGGGGAGTACACGGGAATCACAAGTCAAGGAAGATGTAGATGGGTTATTAAACTTCAGCCATAAGTTTGGCCTCTCATTCATGTAATTGCTTTTTCCCAGCTGTGCACATATTCCACTATCTTACACATGACCCTCTGATGTCCAAGTTTTTTTCTAAGTTTGGAACTTTGGATAGAGTGACTTGGGTAAAACTAGGAGTTGATTATTTGGCTATTTCTAGTTGGATGAAGTGGTCCGTTTTAAGAAGTTTATTTTTTTCTAATTTTTTTCCTCCTTAAGGTCTTTTCTTTCTTTACTATCTGAATAAATATACTTATGCTAATAGTTAAGGGGATGATAGGGGAGGACTCATTCCTCCAGAACAAGTCGGGTGCTGAAAGATATCACATTGTTATACCCTGCATGGCACTAAAACAACCAATACATTTCAGGCAGTTTATGGAAATAATTGGTCACTGCAGAAAAGTCATCAAAGCAGTAGTATTTAGAATCATGAAGGCTTTTTAAATAAAAGAACAATCAGAATGCTTCCAAAAGATGTGACTGCTTCTTCTACAGGATAACTCTAGCATTCAAATAAAATAAAATACTTGAGTTTTTATAATACATAGCCCCCAACATTGAGAGGTTAATGAGTCTGAGGTTCTAATACCTTCTATTTCCAGTGAGATTAAAATGTTCAGCTCTGTGTGGGTGTCCAACCTAATTTTTACTAAAGTTTCTGACAGAAGTTATATTTACTTTAAAATGATAATAATCACAGATTCAAGTCTTTGTGTTCCTCAGTGTAAGCCCATCAACAATGTAGGAACACGAGAAAGCAACGAGGAGAATTTTCACAGGCAGGAAAACCATCCAGTGCTAGTAAGAACATGTTTATGAATAATGACAGACCAGTGCCATCATTTTGTCAAAAAGGTGTCAGCATAACGGTAGTAATACTGTCAGTGATACTGGTGAGAAGACTGGCAATGGTGTTGCTGCAGAAGCTTGCCTAGAGATGAGGCAGAAAGGGCAGAAACCAGCTGTTCAAGTGGATGCCTTTGATTCACCATCAGTCAGGGGAAAACAAATGCAAGTTACATAGCTCTGAACTCTCTGCTGGAAGCAGAGAATCCCCACCACATCATTGAGCAAACTGACCATTTATTTTGTATTTATCAGCTATCAACAATTTTTTTAAAAAGGAAAAAATGTGGCATATATACACAATGGAATTTTACTCAGCAATAAAAGATAATAAAATCATGGCATTTGCAGGTAAATGGATGGAGTGAGAGAAGATAATGCTAAGTGAAGTTAGCCAATCCCAAAAAACTATGGGTAATGGTTTTTTGCCAAATGTTTTCTCTGACATAAGGAGGCTGATTCATAGTGGGACAGGGAGAGGGAACATGAGAGGAATAGAGGAACTCTAGATATGGCAGAGGGGTTGGAGGGGAAGGGAGGGGGCATGGGGTAATTAATGATGGTGGAAAGGGATGATCATTATTATCCAAAGTACAGATATGAAGACACTAATTGGTGTGAATATACTATTTATACAACCAGAGATATGAAAAACAGTGCTCTATATATGAAATAAGAATTGTAATGCAGTCTGCTGTCATATAAAGTTCGGGGGGTGGGGGGCGGGGAAGGTTCCAAAAATGCATTCCCTGAAGTTAGGAGTGTGTGATGTCAAGTTGCAGTAAAATGACATGAGTCACTTGGAGGCAGAATGATCAGACTGAGCCACTAGAGTTACTCTGCTTTTCCATGCCAAATAGTTCACTGAAATAATATTTCGAGGTTATTCTTCAGCTCCCTGCTAGTACATTTGCTGAGAAAGGAAGGGCCTGCAAAAATGTGTGGGTCTCAGTGTTCCTGTTGCAATTCTCCTAGCCACTTCTGACTGGCTTTTTGGGGGACCATTGGGTGGTGAAAATCAATGGGATTTTCACATTGATGCCTTCACTTTAGAGACCACAAACAGTTGTTTCAATTGAAAAAGCATCCGAGGGCTGGGGATGTGGCTCAAGCGGTAGCGCGCTCGCCTGGCATGCGTGCGGCCTGGGTTCGATCCTCAGCACCACATACAAACAAAGATGTTGTGTCTGCTGAAAACTAAAAAATAAATATTAGAATTCTCTCTCTCTCTCTCTCTCTCTATTTAAAAAAGTAAAGAAAAAGCATCTGAAAGGTAAAGCCGAAAAAGTCACTCTGACCTTTTGCTACTGATGAACGTGGAGAGAGATACCCTCTTTAAAGAAGGGCAATAGACTAGACAAACAGGGAGAAAAAAATTTGAGAATATATGACCACGAAGAGAAAGAGATGCAAAAAAAAAAAAATCCTAAAGGAATTTTTAAAATTGCAGGTCCATTTTATTTTCTTGAAATGCCATTTAATTATGCTCCTCTTTATTTAGGCCTTGATTAGAAAACTGGTTTGTGACATGATTCAAGGCACTCAACAGAAAGGAAACAAAAGGACAGTTAATGTTTGTTTAATGTTTATTACATCCCTGGCAATGTCCTAGGTATTTATGTCAATTTTCTCATTTAACTCTCCCAAAAGAATCATAAGGTCAATACCATTATTATTCTCCATTTATAGACAAGAGAGCAGGGGCATTGGTCCAATTAGTAAGTGAAGGAGCCAGAATTCAATGCAAGCAGCCTGACTCCAGAGTCTACCCTCTTAATCACTAGCTCTGTGCTTGTGTAAACTCATCAAATCTCACTTTCATCTATCAAATGAGGATAATGGTACTGACCTTACTCATTATGGGATTAAATGTGTTGACATATGTAGAGACACCTTGTAAACATTTTAACTCTACATGGTAAGGTTTTGTTTTGCTTTGGTTTGATCCTGTTTAATCAGGCATTCATTTTTGTCATTAATCCATTAAACAATTCATCCGAAATTTTACAAATATTTATTGAGCTCGTATATGCTGTATATTGTGATGTGATACATGAATGTGTGAGGCATTTATTATAAGCATATCTATGAGAGGATAGTTGTGTATTTTTTTTTATACTGTGGGTTGAACCCGAGGTACTTTACCACTGAGCATTATATCCCCAACCCTTTGTATTTTTTTTATTTGGAGACATGGTCTCACTAAGTTGCTTCCAGTCTCCCTAAATTGCTGCAGCTAACTCAAACTCAATCCTCTTACCTCAGTCTCCCATGTTACTGGGATTACAGGTGTGTGCCACTGCACGGGGCTGGGTATTTCTTTTTTTTTTTTTTTGATTAATTTTTTATTTATATATGACAGCAGAATACATTACAATTCTTATTATACATAAAGAGCACTTTTTTATATTTCTGATTGTATACAAAGTATATTCACACCAATTCATGTCTTCATACATGTACTTTGGATAATAATGTCCATCATATTTCACCATTTCTTTTTTTTAATTTTTTTTATTTTTATTTTTTTATTTTATTTTATTTTTTTAATTGGTTGTTCAAAACATTACAAAGCTCTTGACATATCATATGTCATACATTAGATTCAAGTGGGTTATGAACTCCCAATTTTTACCCCAAATACAGATTGCAGAATCATATCGGTTACACATCCACAATTTTACATAATGCCCTATTAGTAACTGTTATATTCTGCTACCTTTCCTATCCTCTACTATCATCCCTCCCCTCCCCTCTCATCTTCTCTCTCTACCCCATCTACTGTAATTCATTTCTTTCCTTGTTTATTATCTACCACAACCATAAGCCCTCTTCAACCTTGAAGATGATAGTAAACAAGAACAAGAAGGAAGAGGATGAAGAGGAGGACAAGGAGGAGGAGAAGGAGGAGAACATTTAAGAAGAGGAAAAAGACAAGGAAAAACTTATTAACACATCAGAATTGTAATCGTATAGGTCATTTTTATCATATCACCATTAAAACTGTTGAAATTTAGCTCGGCACTGAGGTACACTCCTGTAATCTCAGTGGCTCAGGAGGCTGAGGCAAAAGGATCACAAGCTCAAAGCCAGCAACCTATTGAGGCCCTAAGCAACTTAGTGAGACCCTGCCTCAAAATAAAATAAATAAAAATTTTAAAAAGGGCTGGGCTGGAGATGTGACTCGGTGGTTAAGTGCCCCTGGGTTCAATTCCTGGTACCAAAACAATACTGTTGAAATTTGAACTTCATAGGGATATGAAGTATACTAGCTTTTGAGCTGATGCCAAAAATCTTACCATTCCTTTTAGTACACTGGAACTAATTACTACATGTAAAATTACAAAATTGAAAAGATTATAATTGTGTTGTCTTTGATTTTCCTAAATTTTAGCATTAATTTTTTACATTGGAAGATATTTCTTTCCATTGAGCTTACACTTTGTTTTCCTTAAAGTTGTTAGAAAAGTGTAGAAGCTGAAAAATGGGAGATGGATTGACTTTATGATTATTTAGAAATCCTGATAGATTATTCTAAGAATGAGAGTACTCATGGCCCAGTATTCCAGATCTTTTTTCTTTATAAACCACCATGTCTAAATCCCTTATATCCCTTCTGATAATACATCCTTTATATATTTACAATTTTGATGACTTAGTTTTTTTTCTTATTTCTTTAGTTGTCAATGGACCTTTATTTTATTTATTTTTATGTGATGCTGAGAATCAAACCCAGTCCCTCACACATGCTAGGCAAACACTCTACCACTGAGCCTCAACCCCAGCCCAGACTTAGTTTTAGTACAGTTAGTGAAGAGCATATTTTGATAGTGCCTCCTTACAAAATATATCAGGAATCTATAGCTTAGTCTCCCTGATTGAACTTGGTGGTTTGCAGGTGTCCACAAGCACCCATTTTCAATATGGTCAGTTGCTAAAATTCTACTCCATAAATACACGATTTGACCTGGCAACAAATATATCAGTTAAAGTGTTTGAGGTCATAAGAGAAATAAAACTTTACTCAAACTAGTTTAAGCAATAGAAAATCTTATCATCTCATGTAAGTCATAACCTAGAATTTGAGCACAATTTGTTCAGGGCATCAATCATGTTTTGAGTTATAGCTTCACTTAGCTGCTTCTCCAAACTGGCTTCACCTGAGACCAGCTTCCTTCATGGTTAAGAAAAATGGCAGCTGAAATTTCATGACTCACATCTGCAAAACACACAGAGAGATTCTCTACTAAACAAAAATGTTGAACATGTGTTGTCATGTGGAACCGGGTTGGAGTTGCATTACTAAACATGCTGAGTCAATCACTGTGTCCCAGCAGGGTGTGAGACAAAGTTGATCAGGTTGCTCTAATTGAAGCACACTCTTGGAAAAGAAGATGGGAGTCAAATGCATGGAGATTCCCTGCACACTATAGAAAGGTGGGTCAGGTGTAATGGTTGCACTTCTTCATTACACAGCATCCCTTCACTCACACCCTACTTCTGTACAGATGTTTTCAAAAATTCCATGACATAAACTACACATAGCTTTTCCAGAGAGGGAGACAAACCAATTCTTAGCAAGCTAGTCAATTTCACTCTGAATCTAGAATGATTTGATGATAGATACCTAGCAATGCCCTTACCATTCTGAACTATTCCTAAAAAATAGAGTTTTTCCGACCTTCTTAGAGACTGCCTCAGATCATCTCAACCTCACTTGCCTTTGCTTCTTTTGGCTGTTACCACCATGCTGCATGTTTTAGTCAGCTTTTTCACTGAGGTGACTAAAAGACCTGACAAGAACAATTTTAGAAAATAAAAAGTTTACTTAGGGAAACTCAAGGTTTCTGAGGTTTCAGTCCATAGATGGCTGACTCCATTCTGTCTCCCAGTCCCTTGTTTAATGGATACAGTCTTATTCTTGTCCTGTGCCTTGAGGCAATTGGAAACAACATAGTCATGGAAACATAGTCTTGGAAACATAGTCATGGAAAGATGCCCTAGTGGGGCTGGGGATGTGGCTCAAGCGGTAGCGAGCTCACCTGGCATGCGTGCGGCCCGGGTTCGATCCTCAGCACCACATACAAATAAAGATGTTGTGTCTGCTGAAAACTAAAAATAAATATTAAATATTAAAAAAAACTCTCTCTCTCTCTCTCTCTCTCTCTCTCTCTCTCTCTCTCTCTCTCTCTCTCTCTCTCAGAAAAAAAAAATCAAGACAAAATTAAAAAAAAAAAGATGCCCTAGTATTTATTGTTTATATTTAGATCACTCTCTATCTGTGTCTTCACAGCATAACTATTTCCTTTGTCTTGCTAAGAATGCTTAGTAGGAGGAGTTTGGAAGAAACCTGATCTAACAATTATCTCCTGCTTATTTATTCTCCCTGCCTCAGATGTCACCAACTTTGACTGGAAGAGAAAGTATAGCATCTTTATCCAGTAAGATTTCTATCCAGTAAGATTAGGTTAGTGGTCTCTCTAGCAATATGCCTCTTTATCTCTTCTTTTTCTTGTATTTCATATCTAATCCATAAAGCAACCTGCCAGCTCTACCTTAAAAAGATGTTCCAAACTGGAAAACTTATCACCCCATTGACAAGCAGCCTCTAGATGGTCCAATTAATCCACCACCATCTCCTCTATAGATCCCATAGCCATTTCTTAATTTGGCACTGCATTCCCTTTCTTGCCTCCTCTCAAGTTAGCATGCTTCAACTTTAATAAGATGTCTCCTTCTAAGATCTAGATGAAACCATGAAACTCTTCCGCTTACAGCTCTCTAGTAGGTTCCTAACACAACTTAAACAAATTCTAATGTCTGTACCTTTTCCTAAAATCCCCCACAAGTTCTGGTCCACCTCCTCAGATCATACCCCTGCCTCTTGCTTGTGATGTTTCTGCCACACTGACAATCTAGCTTGTTATTCCTTCCTTGAAATACTAGCTTGCTCCTTGCTGGAGCAATTGAAATCACTGAAATCTAGCCCAGGAACCCTCCTCAGAAGAGTAAGTTATCCTCCCTGTAAAAAGAACATGTGTTCTACTCCTCCATCCTGCTTCCCTTTATTTAATGACTTATTTCAACCTAACTTTGGGGACTATTTTTTTCTAATAGCCTATGTGTATGAATTAGAATGTAAGGTCTAGGTGAGCCAGGACTTGTCCATCATATGTCCTCTGATGAGGACAGTATTTGGCAGAGTAGACAATAAGTATTCTTTCAGACATGTGGCTTTCAGCCTAAGCTAGTCTCTTATACAGGATCTTTCCGCATGTGGAGGAAATAGCCTATCAAGTCCCCAAATGCTATGACTACATCAAGACTTAGTAATGACACACAAAAGCCACAACCTATATACATGTCTTGCCTGTACATGAGAAAGATTTCCAGATTCTTACTCTGGAATAAGGCAGGGGTCCTTGCTGTTCTCCCTCCTCTCTCTCCTCCACTCAGAAAAACCTTTGGAAGATGTAAGTAAATACCCACTGCTACCAAATTCTGGTACAAAGATATATACCCATTAGGATGCTTTGGGACACAAGCAACAGAAAGTCCAATTCGAATTGGTTGAACAACAAAGGGGATTTTTTTTTTTAATGGAAGTTTTACTTCATAAAGAAAAGTCTTCCAGAGACAGGTGGCTGTAGAAATCAGCTGAGTTCCTACCACACTTCTCTCATTTTGTTTCATATTCCCTACTCCTCCTGGATTCATTCTTGCTCCCAAGTGGCTGCTCTTACACTGGCATCCTGGCTGCAGTTGTTCCGGGCTCCAAATGTGCACAATATCCAATCTGTTACTTTTAATATTACAGACGTTTTTAAAGAAAATGTAATAAATTGCTTACTCCCCTGCACACACTACTCCATGATTTGGCTACTGCTACTGATTTAAGAAATCCCTTTGTCCTCTGTCAGGTCAACTTGTTAGCTGGGAGTAAAATCTCAGATTTTTACTGAGTTGACTTTAATCAAGTTGATTAAAATCCTTTTCCTCAGATTTGTTCCACTCTCAATCTTCCTCATTGCACTTAATTGTTCTAATTGTTCAGGACAAAAATCCTTGGTGTCCAACCTGATTCTCTCTCTCTCTCTCTCTCTCTCTCTCTCTCTCTCTCTCTCTCTCTCTCTCTCTCTTCTCTCTCTCTCTCTCTGTCCTACACTCCCTCCCACATTCTCTCTTTCTCTCTCTCTCTCTCTCTGTCCTACACTCCCTCCCACATTCTCTCTTTCTCTCTCTCTCTCTCTCTCTCTCTGTCCTACACTCCCTCCCACATTCTCTCTGTTTGACCTTTAAAATAGAATCTGAAGACTTTTAAACACTTTTACTTTTACTACTGCCATCTCACCCCAAACACCATTACTTCCCTAGAATTATTACAATAGCTTCCAGCTTCTGCTCTTGTTCCTCTGTTATAAATTTCAAACACAGGAGCAGGTTAAAACACTAATCAGACTAGGTCACTCCTTTACTAGAAAACCTCCAACGGCTCCCACTTCAGCCCTTCCCACCTGGTGTTCCCTCTGCCTGGAAAACTCTTCCCCCAGAGAGCTACATGGCTTGTTCCCCTACCTCTTTTAATATGAGACTTTACCTCAATACGTTGTTTTCAATTCAAGTCTTCTCAACTTCCCTATCTCCTTCCCTGCTTGACTTCTGTCCTTAATATGTCTCACCTTCTAATCACATCAAATTATTTATTTTATTGTCTATCATCTCCAAAAAGAAAAAAGTTTCATAAAGGCAGGAATTCATGATTCATGTCATTCACTGCCATTCACTGCTATATCTTTAGCACTTCAACCCATATCTGACACCCAAAACGTTGCATTCTCTCTCTCTCTCTCATACACACACACACACACACACACACACACACACACACACACACACACACAGTATATGTGGATCAAGGAATCATGAAACTCAAGAAGGGGCACTGTAAAGTACAAGGAAAGATCAACAATGTAACAATGTCAAATATTTCAGAAAATCACATCAGGTAGAATGATTGATAAATGTGCAAAGAGGAAGGTGTTCCTCATAAGAAAGAACCTCACTAAAATGAATGAGGATATAAAAGTAGCAAGGTGTCCCTAAGGAAGACAAGAATGCGACCTAGAGTGTAAAATGGGATATCCAACCTTGACGATTGAAAGGATACTCTTCCAGCATGACAAAGTAGAGAAATGATAGGCGTGGTCACAGGAAGCCCCCCCAGATCAGAAGTTGATGGCGAACTCATTGCCAGGTATCTACCTTCTCTGTAAAGTAGGAAATTAATTGAGAAGTTAACTCATGAAAAAGAGAGATAATGGGTTATTATATTTGAGGAGCATGGAAATGGTAAATGGCCACTAATGGAGCATGAGAGAAGAAGCTAAAGGGAATCATAAGGGTGGCCTAATTATTCTGTATAGCACAGCTTTTTGTTTAGTCTTGTTTTCCTTTTGAAGAGAGGTTATCTGGGCAGATGAGTTAATAATTTAGTATTCATGGCTTAATGTTCACTGTGTACATTCAAGCCACACATATATGTGTGGACAGGTGCATAGGTGTGCAGCTGTTTGTGAGTATGTAAGAGTAGTCTTTTATGCATTGATACTGTACATCCCACACATTCCTATAGACACCTTTAATCAGTCTTATACCAAATATAGACGCTCATTTTCCCATCATGCAATGAAGATTTGGAGCTATTACATAGAATTATCTGTCTTCTCTATCAACCAGAAAAATGTTGCATCTCAACTGCCTGTGCAGTAGTTCCTGCAATTATTTAATATGTTACCAAATATTGATCTTATTATTACATTAAAATGAGTTGAAATGGAGAAGGTGGTGGTGATAACTAACAAAATAACAAAGACAAGTGAAATGACAAAGTGTTCTGCAGCTGCAGGTCTCTAGACTTGAGCACATTCATTAGCAAGTGTGGTGTGTGTTCAAGTACAAAAACAAATGAACAAACAAAATGAAATCCAATTAAATTATACAACTTCAATTCTGAAAATATGTCCCACTGGTAAATAAGGAAAAACTATTTATGCTCATTTTAAGGATTTTAAATTCCTGCTTAAAGTTCAAATAAGGAAATGAGGAAGGGGAGCAGCTTCTCCTTTCTTTCTTAGAGCCCTTTGATTCTGCTCCTTCACATTTCTGAGATTCTTCGCAACTTATATGAGCTGCCTGCCAAAGCTTGCCAAATCCTTTGAGCTGCCTGACAAAGGCTCTGGGTTCCAAGTTTCATGACTGACAGTTGCCCTTGAATCAGGAAAACCTGCGTTTTGAACTTCAGGACTTTGCCAGGAGGATTCATACACACGCTCCATTTAGCTGCCAAGCTCACGTTCGTCATGGCCATCCTTTCTTCAACCTTGACCTCAGACCACGTATGAAGCCAACCACAGTCAGCTGTTTCTTGTATACTAGAAGACCCAACTTGTAATCTGGACAGGAACAAGCTATCTAGAAAGATCATTCTGTGGTCCTGTCAGTGTCTATCCTCTGAATTTAAAGGCACTTATTATTTTGGAAGATCAAGCAAGAATTTATCTTTGGGGAAGAATCTGTACTTCTACTACCAGTTCAAGTTGTTTGAAGAAACAAACTCAAGACAAGGATGAATCACCCTCGTAGTTTCTTAGATACTGCTCAAATTGGCATTAGTTTTACTTATATAATCTAATTAATGAAATAATCAGTATAGTTTATTCTAAATCACCTAACTTTAAAAAAAAGGGATAGAAGAAGTAATATTTGATCAGGTGAAAAATGAAATGACTCCCTGCTAATGCAAAATGTTCTGATTAGGTGGTCAGCAGATGGTAAGTTGTTCATCCATGGTGGATAGAAGACAAAAATAGACATGAGGAATGTATGGAGCACGCATAAACCCATAGATCCATGTGCATCTAAGCTTCCCTCTTTCCCCTTCTCAATATGGTGAGCATTACTTTCCAACCTGGAACACCTTTAAAAATTAAAAAAACAGAGTGCTACAAATAATTAATATCAATTGACCTCTATAACCCCTGTAAATCGAGACTACTCCAGGCAAAATAAGATATATTGCCTCCCTTCCTCTTGGGCCTTAGGTCCACTAATGAAGACTGTGTTGCTGGTTTCCAAGCCTGTCCCTTTGAAACAACAGCCTCCTTCCTGGATGCGGCAGACTACTGTTCAACTTCCTCAAGGGAATAAGTTTATTTACTATGGCAAAATGTAGGGTTGGCCATCTTAACACATTTACCAGTCTATGGAGATCTAGTGGTGGCTATTCAACACACACTTTTAACATGAAAAACAAGGAGCTCAGTATGCAAATACAATATCTAAACAAGTTTCCTACATTCTTTATGTCATCTCTCCCATCAGCTATGGTGCAGAGAAGTATAGATAAATGAATTTTTCTTTCATGTGTTCTTTAGAGATCAATAATTTTTAGAAAAGGATTATAAAGAGGCAGGTCCTTATAACTCATTGGTATAAAAATAGTTGACTTTTTTCATTTATTTGATTAGTTGATTAAATGAACATTTAATAAGTTCTTACCATGTGTCAGGTATTCTTCCAGAACTTCCAAGGCTGAAATCCACATACTGTTAAAAATAGGATCAAGTGAGTCATGTAAATCAGCAATTACAGTTAAGCATGGTCAGTGACATGTGATGGTATAAACACAACATTGGGAGGGCCTGTAAGGTTGACAGAGGATGGAGAGAGTACAATATTGACAGCTGATGGGTCTCTCAGGGACCCTAGAGAGTGTACTTGAACTGACCCTTAAAGGGGCAAGAAGAGTTGATTAGACTGAGGAAGGGAATCATGGCAGGGGAGAATGAGAATGAAAGGCTGGGCAATAGTGTTAAAAACGTAATAAGTCTATGGAAAAGGTGCTCCAGGGACGTGGTAGGAGATGGGGATAGACATGTAAAATTAAAAAAAAAAAATCAGGGGGTAGAGAGAAACAGCTTCTGAGAAAATAAATTCACAGAGAATGTTCTAGCACATCTTGGCTACACTTCTAAATTCTTAAGGAAAACAGGATGATTCCAGGTTATTTAGGTTATTACTATAGTCAGCTTATTATCATACTCATTTACTCATTTTACAGGTTTCTTTAAAAAAAAGAAAGAAATGAAAAGGTAGAGGAGTTTTCTAAATTTATGAAATATAAATTACATTTACAAGAGGCAACTGAGGGATAAAGAATATAAGTTTTGATTGCACAGACAAAATTATCCATTTGTTAAATATCCACTGAACCTAATAAAGAAACATTTTATCTGGAAAACATGTCATCTCTCAACTTTCTGTCTCCTAACAAAACCTGAATCACCTACAAATCTCTGCTTCATTTTGCAACATTTAGATACAGAACAAATATACATACTACTCCAGTTTAAAAAGTTTTACCCCCAAACGCAAACATTTTTCACCAACCCCTGCAAAAATATGACCTTGAGATTTTAATTGTTGACTTGAGGTCTTAGGGTATTTCATATCTGCAACAATTGAAAGAATGCTATTCATGTTAACCACAAGAGGCTTAAGAGAGTGAGCTAACTGCTGCATCCGCATTCTTGGAGATGTCTGATAGCAAAAGAGGCTGTTCTGAGACTTGATGGCAGCAGGGGACTGAGGGCCCTCTCACAGAGATTTTCAGGCCAGGAGGTGAATCATGGGGCAGCACCAGAGCTTCTGAACTCATCCACAATTTCAAGAATGAGGAACTCAGTGCCCACGGGGAATGAGATCAGCTGCTTTTAAGGACAACCTGGTTGTCGGGCTCAATGGACACCCACATTAAACATCACTGGACATGCAAGAAAAAGGACATGTGGTTCCTAGGTTGTTTTGAAATTCTGGCCCCACAAGGACACTCAGAGACATATTTTCCCAAAGGCTTTCCAAGGAAAAGAAGAGCACTTGTTTTCCACAAATTCAGTTGGTATTATAGCATCCAAATAAAGTCACCCTCCTCTTGAATTTGAATTTGTTCTAAGGTTTTTTTGTCCCTCAGATATTAAAATTGTCTCCTTTAAAAGAGACACATTTTTCTTGCTCAAATATTTAAAGAAACATACCTTAATAGTTATTTCACTGTTTTTAAAGACTTTCAGGTTTCAGAAACCATGTCTTTGGACATACTAACATACCCTAGGTACCATATCACTCATGGTCTTGTGAATATCAAGTGATTCATTAAATTGTGAGTTATTCTTGTTCTGGGTACAAAAGGAAAAAAAGCATAGCTTATAAATTTTCTAAATCTATACTATATCAAAAATTTCATACAGCTCTCAAAATTTATTGAACATGATTTTTAACTGAATGGGTCAAACAAAGCAAATTGTATTGTAGACGCAGTGAAAATTCGGGGGACCATGGATCATGTCCTTTAACACTGATATAACCTTTGACCAAGGCTTAGACCTGTCTTTGGAGGCCAATCTTCAAAAACATGGCACAAACGGCCCATATAATCATAACCTCATTGACTAAATATTCCTTAATGTCAGGATCAATGTTAATAATCTCATGACATGAATCTTGGAGAAAATGTCATGAAGCAGATCCATCATTAATTTCAGCCTGCCATTAATACAAAATGAACAGTTTTTATCACATGACAGCTTCATACAACTTCTATCTGGATTTTTATGTGGAGAATCCCTTTTCTCTGTTCTTGGTTACCCCAATTTCATCAACTCGGACCTGCACCTAAGATGACTCATACCTACCTTTTGCTCAAGAAGCTTTTTGGCCAACACAAGCTGAATATTAGCCCTTGGAAAGCAGCCTGGCTACCAAACCTGGCGGTTATGAAATCTGACTTGTGTCTGCATCTTGTGGCTTTCATGCTCCAGGTCTTTAACTCACTTGTTTTGAGAAACCATCAGATTTTATATTGACAATCACAGTTTGCATATTTCAAGCCTAATACTCTTAGAGCATTATAATCGTACCTAAAATTTGGGTTCATTTTGACAAAACAATGCATGCAAGGAATTTGATTTTGATCCTCATCACCCTATTTTCCCTTCTCCCATTCTCCTTCCTTTCCTCTATCCATCTTCCTTTAACTCCTTTATTTATTTTTGATTGGTATTTTCTACTTATGCATACAGGTAAAATTTCCTCTGGTGTATTTATATATGTGTACAACATGATTTTGTTAAATTAATTCCCTATTTATTCCCCTTTCCCTTCTTTTCTCTGGCCATCTCCTTCTCCTTCCTCTACTCTACTGATCTATTTATCCTATGACATCCTATTCCCTCCCATACCACAATATTTCTCTTATTTTGCTCTAGCTTCCAAACATGAAAGAAAACATTCAGCTCTTGATTTTCCGAGTTCGGCTTATTTCACTTAGCATGATGTTCTCCATTTCCATCCATTTACTGGCAAATGCTATTATTTCACTCTTCTTTATGGTGGAGTAAAACTCCAGTGTGTATATGTACCACATTTTCTTGATCCATTTATGGGAATCTGGGTTGATTCTATAATTTGTCAAGCCTAATATTCTTCACATAGATGGAGTTAGTAATCTCATCTGTACTATACATAACTTTTAAAGGACTTATATTCAGGATCTCTGATTAATTGCATGGCATAATTACACATTATGATTTTAAAAATTAGCCCGTTTCTAATCAACAAAATGATATCCTATGATGTTATTTTGAGGATTAAATTAAATCACAAAACTTTATATACAGGATGAGGGTTAAGGTTAGATGACCTGTTTAATAAGAAGAAATTTCATGGCATCTGATGTGCACAATACATAAGGTTATGAAAATAGATGTCCCCATATGAACCTGCATATTTAACACAGATACATCCTATTTTTAATTAACCTCTTTTATGTTATATCATGGCAGATATATATTGGAAGAATTTTTTTGTTCTTCCTCTTAACACTTAACCAATATCTGCTCAAGTGAGTAGTCAGTAAATATCCTGTATGCACTATTCTTTATATTCCCAATATATTATTATAAAAATTACCTTGAAAAACAAGTATGATCAGATACCTTTATAGAATTGGGATGACAGGTTAAGAGACTGTGAAGAGCCACATAACTTGTGTGTGGTGAAGCCAGGATCCTGAAGAAAATTTATGTCTCTCAGGAACTGAGATAGACTGGGTGTGTCCCACTGGGATCTCTTACCCCATTAACCTGAATCATTAATTGAAATGATTTGGATATCAAGAAATGCAAAAACACTCCCAATTTTAAATACTAACTTTAATACTAACTTTTTAACTAGACTATAGATGGAATTTAATCCATCCCTATGTATATAGCTTATGAATAACACTAACTGAAATCTTAAAAAAACTGAAATCACCAATGCCATCACTATTGACTAATCAGTATAGTACAGAGGATGGCTGTTAAAACATCATAAATTGCTATATTAAAATGTTTAAGAAAACATTCCAAAAATATTTGCTCTGCATAGTATTAGTATCTGTTAAAAGTGCTGTCATTATATAAATGTGTTAGTGGAGGTACATTTGAGAGCAATTAAAAATATAATTTTTTAAGTTTAAGAATCTTGCTGTTCACACTAATTCAAAGATCAAATCCATTTTCTAGATGTAAGATTTATTGCTAACAACTGCAATAGCATTTGACCATTCACATGTGTAGGCCAAGAACTGTATTTCTAGACACTAGCATTTTTATTAGCCCTGCAAAAAAGGGCAAGCTTCTGTTCCCTCCTTGTTTGTAATTTTGACACTCATTTTGTCTCGAATCTCCATGTGCACAAACAAAATTTTCAGAGGAAAACACCATTAGCCACGGTTAGAGAGTCCTAGCTCCAAGTCAAAAATTCTGTTATGTTTTTTTCTAAACAACAGATGTGTACAGTGCCACCTTTTAACAATGGTTTGTTCACCATAAACTTGTAATTATCTGCAGGTTATCAGATGTCCTCTTGGAGCAGGGCTGCCCTGAAAGCACATGAACTAGCTAATTGCTTCTGAATTCCCTGCTCACTGTTTCCTTTACCCATCTGGAGGATCTTGTGGGAGTACACAAACAAAGCCCCTGGATTTCCAGCAAGACCAACAACACCCTCTACTCAGAGGTCATAAACTGTCCACCAGAGTGTGAATCTGGCTCCCAGATGGTTTTTGTTTAGGGGCACAGTATTTGAACTTGGTTGATCCTAGTTGTAGACTATTAGTTCAATGAGGCTAGCCATGAAAATCAGTTGGAAGTTTCCAATGAATATTCATCCCTGAGCCCTGCACCTGCATTATTCTAATTTATTTGGTCTGAAATAGGAACTCCACACCCCAATACTGCTTAAGCTCTCCAGCTGGTTTTATGATCTGCCACGGTTGAGAATCACTTCAGTCTCCATTTAGGAATTGACATCATTATTAACCAGAGTTTATGGCATAAACAACAAGGTGAAACTGGGAAATCTGGAGATGAAGAAAAGATCCATTCTGGCCCACACTACTGATGGGTGGTGAATAATCCCAATGGGTGCATAGAGAGAAATCAAAAGACAGAACCATGCTGTTGCTCAGATCCACAAACTCTTAGACAACATTTTGAAGATAACAGGTAACAAAAAGATCTAGAATTTCTGTGAGTAAGCTTTAAAATGCCAAGGCAAATATGGCCAATTCTCTACCAATGGAGGAAGCACTGGGCCAAATGAAACAGGGGTTTAGTGAAGACGGCCTTAAGGATAGAAAAATAGAATTAGGGAAGCAGAAAAGGCAAGAATCCAAATGGTGAAAGAAAGCAAGCCACCCAAAAATGGAAATGTTAGGAATCAGGTTTAGTAGAAGAAGTGGTTCAGGTCTGAGGTGTAAGTAATGAGAGTTTGGTCACGTTCTCTATTCTCCCAGTGCTGTGTGTGTGTTCTGGGAGTGGTTATTTGCCACTCAAAACTGCATATAAATTATACAAATAATCTGGACTCTGAATCAAAGCAACAGATCTGTTGCAATGGTTTCGTATCAGTAGCAACAAAGATAAACAGAACATCTGTTTCCATCAGGGCCCTGGGCCTTCTGAAGAGCTGCTAGTGAGACTTGTGTCTTGGGTGACAGGAGTAGCTATTAATGGAGACAACATCGTATCAGTGATAAATGTTTGAATAAGTAGATGATATACCCTCAAGTCATTAAATGCTAAGCCAGAAGGACAAAGTCTAAACCTCAGCAACACCATAAAATCCTTTTGATGAGGAAGAGAGGGGACCTGGAAGATTATGATTGTTATTATTTTTGTTATGTGGTTGCATTAGTTAATTATTGCATCACAATGAATTAGCCCTAAACTTTACAACTTAAAATAATGAAAATTTATTTTATCATAAGCTATCTGAGGATCTAGGACCCAGGAGTGGCTTAGTTGGATATTTCTGGTTTCATATAAGGTTGCACTCAAAGGTATTGGCCAGGGTTATAGTCATCTGAAGCCTCACTTAGGCTAGAGGATCCATTTCCCAGCTTATGGCTGGCATGGGTTTTTGTGCTTTAAAACGTGGGTTTTTCCATAGAACTTCCAAAAACATGGTAGTTGGTTTCTCCTAGGAAGAAAAAGAAAGCAAGGAAGGAGAGGGGTGGGGGAGAGACAGAGAGAGAGAAAAAAAGGAAAAAGAAAGAGAGAAATCAAGACAAGCCCCATATGCTTACCCAGCAGTGGTGATGACCCCCTGAGCATAACTGTCCTCTAGACTGAGTGCTACTAGTGACTGGGGGAGAGCCCACCTCTAAACTCACCTCTTACGTCTCACCATGGGCAACTCCTCATTCATTCCCTCCCATAGTCCTCTAGGCTGCCTCTTGGCTAACCTAAGTTCTCTCTCTCTCTCACCCCAGACCTAACACCCTCCAAACTTATCTGTTTGTGCAATCAGATCTGGCCTCAATATCCTTTGTACTCTAAATGGCTGCTGAACAGCACTCTAGATCCCAATATTATCAGGGACCTTTTCAACTATTGTGAGTGTTCAGGAAAATGGAAAGAGATATCATACATTCAGGCCTTCTCCTCTCTACATTCTAAGCTCTCTCTCTGCAATCTTGTTCTCCCACACAAGTCCTCTTAGCTCTTACCTCCCCTACAACTGCTTCCAAAGGGATAAAAAAATTCTGCCCAGGACTCCTCCTGCTTTGACCCAGCAGATGAGCCCCCCACCCCATACCACAATTCTCTTTCTAATAAAGCCACCGCAGCAACTGTCCCCTTGGCCCCTCCACCCTTCTCTCCTTCTGCTACATGCTCATGGGCTGCAGCTGTCCAACCCACATTTCTGTGTCCTCTATGTGAGGTGGCTGGGTTAGATAGTGTAATCGGGGTCCATGTGCCTTTTTCTTTGTCACATCTTTCACAGATAGAAAACCTGCTTGGGTCTTATACTTCAAGCCCCACCACATATATCAGAGTTTCAATGCCTGACCCAATCATATGATTTGACCTTCCACCATGCTCATATGATCTTGTCTACCATCCTCCTACCTGAGGAGCGCAGGCAGATTTGGGAGCAAGCTAGAAATTAAGCTGATGAGGCACATCAGACCTCCCCTGCCCACCTGGTTGGCACTGAAGCAGTCCCTGGTCGGGACTCCAATTGGGATTATAATTGAAACCCATTCATTATTTGTCTGATGTCAGGACTTAGAAAGGCAGCCCATAAGTCCATAAATTATGAAAAGGTCCAGGAAGTCATCCAAGATAAAAATGAAAACCCTTCAGCATTTTTAGATCACCTAACCAAGGTTTTATGACAATATACTAATCTGGACCCTGAGACTCCAGATGGGAGACAACTACTAATGACTTATTTTTTCTCCCAGAGTTTCCAGTATATTAAGGCCAAACAAAGGTGCCTTGAGAGGGGGGTCCTAACTCCCCAAGCTGAGATTCTGGAAGTGATCTTTAAGGTGTATAACAGGAGAGACAAGAAGGCCCAGAAGCAGAAATATCAGATGTTCACTCAAGCCATCTGTCTGACCTCTGTCCCCGATTCCACAGGCCCATGGAAGGGTCCCCCAGGACCACTCAGACCCTGTTTTAAATGTGGTCAGATAGGTCACGAGGCTTGTACTTGTCCCAAGTCCCACATGCCTCCAGGCCCTTGTCCTGAATGCCATCAGGAGGGACACTGGGCCATTGACGATCCCTGAGCCCATAGTGGCCACCTGCCATCCAGCCCTTTTGGTTCCCCTTTCCAACTCTTAGGACTGGCTGCAGAGGACTGACAAGGCCCAGGTCCCCATCACCCCATCACTACCATCACTCCACAGAAATCCAGGATAACTCTGTGTATTTCTGGTAGATGTCTCCTTCCTCCTGGACACCAGGGCTACATTTTCAGTCCTCAAGGAGTTCTGGGGGCCTGCTACCAATCCTTACAGGCACCTAACCTTGTTTGCACTTTTGCCTATCTAATTTTTTACCCACTCCTTTTTGGTCATTCCACAGTGCCCCGTTCCCCTTATGGGAAGAGATATCCTCACAAAGTTGGGGACTACACTTTCCTTCTCCCCTCCTTTCCATCCAGACTCACCTGCCGCTCCCCTGATCCTTACCCTTATCTTAGGACCATCTCCTATTCCATCTTCCAGTGTCTTCCCATTACCTCCTTCCGAGCTGAACCCTACTGTCTGGGATGGTTCAAGTCCTTCTATCACCTCACACCTTGAGCCCACTTACATCCATCTCAAAAATCCCCTCCACTTTCTGGCCCAATCATAATACCTGCTCTCCCTCCTTGCTGCTGCTGCCTCTCTCTTTTTGCAGAGCAGCTTTGTACAATAAACCCACTTCTTACCCCAGGTGTGTGTGTGATTAGTCCTGTGCCACTTTTATTTCATTGATGCCAGAGACTCAATCACATTCTCCCATCAGCTTTGCTCTATCCTCCAGGGATCTGAGCTGCTTTGGGATCCTGGCCTGAGGGCCCAAGACAACTACCACACACCTTCTTCCATTCACCTAGTGCTCTTCTTCTTCAACCACACTCCAGCCTCATTTGGGTAAATGACTTCTGACTTCGCCCTTCCTCTCCCCATCTCTTCACAAGTCTCTTCTGTAGAATTTAGATTTTGGTCCAGCACCAAGATTCTCACCCATCCCTTCCCCTTGGCAAGTTCACTCTCAGGTCTTGGTTCTCAGCTCCTCAGCAGAGCTCATGAAAGCCCTGGCCAGGAAACCAAGACTTTCTGGGCAAAGCCCAGGACTAGGGAAGTAGTGGGTGACTCCCTTCTCTCAGTCCCAGACTCCAACTCACCACGGGGAACTCCCAAATCCCATCTGACTCACCTCTCGGCTGTCTCCTCACCCACTTAGCCCCACTCCACTTGTCTCCTGTAAAGACCCATGGACCAATTCAACCTTCCAATCTTCATAACATTTGTGAGTGCTCAGGAAAATGGAACCAAATCCCTTATGTGCAGTCTTTCTGCTTTCTCCACTCTAAACCTTCCCTTTGCTTCTCCTGAAAGGCGAGTGACTCACCCGAGACGGAGATTCAACCAAGAGATTTTATTGAGGGGGTTTCCCAAAGGGGAAGAAAAGGAGAGACAGAAAGAGGAGAGGAGGGCAGAGAGGGAGAGGAAGAGAGCAGACAGCAGAGAGAAAGAAGAGGAAGAGGGCAGAGAGCATGAGCTCGCAGGTTTCTGCTTAAGAAGGGATGCGTGGGTGACATGGTGGATGCCGATCGGCAGAATGACTCGGGATGGGTGAGCTGACACTGTGTCCCGTGGGGATTGGTCGAGAAAACTTTTGCATTTGGTGCCCCTTGGAGAGGAGGGGTAGGGGGTAGGGGATGGTATTCTTGTGAGACAGACACACCCAACACCTCTTGCTCCCACTCCCAGCTTCTACTTGCCACTAAAGCTCCCTGGATTCCTCCAGAGACCCTACTTCTAGACAAACAAGGGACCCAGAACTCTCCTACATGGTAAAGCCCTAGGCAGCAATCTCCCTGGCCAAGGCCACACTGAAGCTAACATTGAAATACAAAGGACAGACTCAGCAGGCTTGATAAGAGGCGGAAGGGGGGAAAAAAGAAGAAAAGGAAGGGGGGGGGAGTGTTAATTTAACTTTTCCCTTGGCTACAACACAGAAGGATGACTTCAAAACTCTGTCTCTCTATCTTCCTGATCTCACATGCCATTTTATACTGCTAAAAAGCAGAGATTTGCTCTAGGGGTCCTTGAACACATGCTGGGGCCAACCTTTGCCCTTGTGGCTTATCTATCAAAGGGTCTTGACCCTACTGTTCAGGGATGAGCCCCTTGCCTATGAACAAATTTTGGCCACTCCCTTTCTACTCATTAATAGGTCAAAGAAAAAACTCACCTGTGGGGCCCCTTTCACCATCCTGGCTCCTCATCACCTAAAGGAACTCCTCACCTACAAGGGCTTGCATTCCTTGCCCCCCTGTTGTCTTTTATCTCTACACGTCTCCTTTGTGGAAGATCCCAGTCTTACTTTGCTCACCTTTAAACCCTGCTACTCTCCTCCCCACTCCTCAGGACTCTTCCACCTCTTCTCCTCTTACCCACTCATGCATTGAAACTCTGGAGGAGCTTCTTCCACATCCAGCTCTGGATTCCTCCAGAGGAAGGAGGCCCCTTGCTCCAGGCAACATACACAGGGTTCACAGTACATACACAGTGTCTCCCCCTTCCCAATAATACATCCAGTCAGCAGGCTGAACTCATTCCCCTCATCAGAGCCTTCACTGTGGCAAAGGGAGCCTCCCTCCATGTCTACATTGACTCTAAATATGCTTTCCATATACTTCTCTCCTACTCTATTGGAAGGAGTGCAGATTCCTTACCACCAAAGGAACTCCCATTACTAATGTCCCCTTTATCTCTAATCTCCTTTAGGCCTCAAAGCTTCCCAC
This sequence comes from Ictidomys tridecemlineatus, assembly GCF_052094955.1. Lineage (NCBI taxonomy): Eukaryota > Metazoa > Chordata > Mammalia > Rodentia > Sciuridae > Ictidomys > Ictidomys tridecemlineatus. The sequence goes on along the minus strand of NC_135486.1, from coordinate 45,259,948 downwards.
TGCCATTGGAGCTGAAGGTTGACAGCTAAGTAATCCCCTTCTTCAGTGAGCACTTCCTTTCCTGACCTCTCTCCTTGTCATAGGCCTTTTGCTAATGCTTGATCCCTGCGTCATTAGATTTATTCAAGACCAGATTCAAAGGATCTCTAACCAAACTGCGAACCAGCTTCTGTTACAGGACTTCCAACACCTCACCCAAATCAGGCCATCCAGAGTCAGCATTGCCCGGCACCTCCTGACCATCACAATTGCCTCCATGACACCTCGTGCCCCTAACAAGGGTCCAGATGCTGCCCCTTCTCAGCAAGAAGAAGATACAGAAGATTGATCTATGCCCCTATCCCTTAAGGGGCCCAATAACAAACAAAAGGGTGGGGGAGAGTTAAGGACCTTGCTTAGCATCTGTATGACCATTGTAAGTGACAGCTGCCATTTTAAGAAAAATTTCGCTTTCCAGCCCAATGACATTTCTAGAAAAGTCTCACCACTGCTTCATACCAACCCAACCCTTCACCACTGCATTCTTTCCTGCCCAAGAATGTATCACCACTCCTTCATACCAACCCCACCCTTAACCACCCGCATCAGGACCCACCAGGCTCTAATCCCTGGAACCTGCCCCATAAAAGTCCCAAAGTCCAAGCCTGTTTTGCCTCTCTCTGCCTATGGAGAGATGTGCCTTCATTTGTCAGCTCTGACAAATCAACTCTCATGTTTATCTCTGCCTAGTCTCAGTCTTTTATTTCTCACACATCCGTCTCCTTGTTCCTCGCTTTCCTTTCAGGTTTTCTTCTCCAACAGCACTAATCCTATTGATGAGGACTTACCTTCCTCACCTAGTCCCTTTCCAAAGGACCCACTTCCAAATACCGTCTCTTTGGGGTCACCTTTAAGCATGCGAATTTCAGGTGGGGGGGCATAAACATTCAATCTATAGCAATAACACACCCTTTATTAACCAATTGCCAGTTGCCCTTTCTGCTACCAAAAAGAATCAGGGAAGACAAATCTTCAGGTCAAACCTATGAAAAACAAACTCTTGTTCAAAGACCAGGACTTTCAAGAAAGAAAGAAAGAAAGAAAGAAAGAAGGAAAGAAGGAAGGAAGGAAGGAAGGAAGGAAGGAAGGAAGGAAGGAAGGAAGGAAGGAAGGAAGGAAGGAAAGAAGGAAAGAAGGAAAGAAGGAAAGAAAGAAAGAAAGAAAGAAAGAAAGAAAGAAAGAAAGAAAGAAGGAAAGAAGGAAAGAAGGAAAGAAGGAAGGAAGGAAGGAAAGAAGGAAGGAAGGAAAGAAAGAAGGAAGGAAGGAAAGAAGGAAAGAAGGAAAGAAGGAAAGAAGGAAAGAAGGAAAGAAAGAAAGAAAGAAAGAAAGAAAGAAAGAAAGAAAGAAAGAAAGAAGGAAAGAAAGAAAGAAAGAAAGAAAGAAAGAAAGAAAGAAAGAAGGAAAGAAAGAAAGAAGGAAAGAAAGAAAGAAAGAAAGAAAGAAAGAAAGAAAGAAAGAAAGAAAGAAAGAAAGAAAGAAGGAAAGAAAGAAAGAAGGAAAGAAGGAAAGAAGGAAAGAAAGAAAGAAAGAAAGAAAGAAGGAAGGAAAGAAAGAAAGAAAGAAAGAAAGAAAGAAAGAAAGAAAGAAAGAAAGAAAGAAGGAAAGAAAGAAAGAAGGAAAGAAGGAAAGAAGGAAAGAAAGAAAGAAAGAAAGAAAGAAAGAAAGAAAGAAGGAAGGAAAGAAAGAAAGAAAGAAAGAAAGAAAGAAAGAAAGAAAGAAAGAAAGAAAGAAAGAAAGAAGGAAAGAAAGAAAGAAGGAAAGAAAGAAGGAAAGAAAGAAAGAAAGAAAGAAAGAAAGAAAGAAAGAAAGAAAGAATAACTTAAAAGTTGTAAAAATTTTTAGAAATAACAAACATTTTAAAATAAGCAACAATCTTTTCTGTTTTGTTTTGTTTTGTGTATTGGTGATCCATCGGTGCCAAGGCCTTCTCGAAGTTCATTTTTGGCTGAATTGTTTGTGATTAAGAAAAGCAAAAACGTAGGAAAAGCAAGTAAAACAAAGAAAAAAATAAAGAAGAAAAAAGGAAAGAAGGAAAGATGGAAGGAGGGAGGAAGAGAAGAAGGGAGGGAAGAGCGTAAGAAAGAAAAAGGGAGAAAGAAAAAGAAACTAAAAAGGAAAGGCAAGAGATCACACCTTCCTCTCTGAAGGTGTGGCGTGAATAAATGAATCAGTCCTATTTGGGGGAGGGAGGTGCCAGGATTTATAGCCAAGGCTCTCCTCACCTAGGCAACAGTTGGTAGGCAGCATTTGTGGCAGTGGCTAAAAGCTGTTCCAGAGCTTGGCTGGGACAGTATCTGCTGAATAACTAGGCCAATCCTGGAGCCAAGATCCACAGCTCAGCTGCTGTTACTGCTGCTGAAGAAGGCTCAGAGATCATTTTTGCTGAGTCAAATCTCTCTTCAGGGATTTAGAAAACAAATGAAGCTCTGAAAAGTGGAAATTCTTTCGGGGCAATTCTCTGGGAAATAATGCAGTTGGATGTATGGATGTGTGTGTGTGTGTGTGTGTGTGTGTGTGTGTGTGTGTGTGTGTGTGTGTGTCTGTTATTTTGTTCTCATATAATAAATTCAGTTAAAGGTGGAAAGCTCATCTTCTTGATAGATGTAGAACTCACTCACTTGGGAAGAAACTTCCCTGGTTTTAGGCAAAAAAACAGTGGGATTAGTGGAATGAAAAACTGAGAAAAAGAATAATAAGAAAAAATGCATTTAGACATATATTTCTAAATGAAAGACAGATGCATACAATTTTCCATGCCAGCTAGTCTGCTGCGTATAAATAGGAGGAGCTCAAGGTAAACTACCAAGAAAATGACTCATCTGGGCAAGAATAAGAAAAGAGATCAAGTGTTCCTGAATTATTAGTAACTTGAAATTACAGCCGTATGCAGAGAATCTTCAAAGCAGCATTCTCCAAGCTCTGACCTCTGGTGAATCCATGACCCAGCAATGACTTTATATAACTAGAGCCAGGATATTCCAGGGAAAGTTAAATATGTCTGGCCCACATAGATTTGTTCATTTTTTTAAGATGTAGAAAATATGTTAATCATTTCAGAAAGTGCTTTAACTAAACTATGGATATTTGAAAAAGAAATTCTTTTTGTCATCTCATCAGTACCGGAGCAAATATTTTTTGAGATCCTACCATGTGGAAGCCACCATTCCACACTATTAGTGGGAATACAAACAGAAAATGGCTCTCTCCTCCAGAGTTCTGTTGTCTAAAACGGCATGTAAAAAGGCCCAAATATGAAAAAGGAGAAGTGGAAAAGAAGGAGGAAGAGAAACAATATGGGATATTGAAATTCCAGTACTTTCTCCCCCTGTCCCAGAGATGATATGAACACAACTCAAACTGCACTGAACTCAAGGTCAGGGTCAAAGTCAAAGCACACCATTAGGCACTAGGTCAGACTTGGCTCATAAGCACATAGTGGCATCTGTTTACAATGCATTCCACTTAAAAATTTCACTATTTTCTTCTCCTAAACTTTAACCCTAGTTAATGTCTGGATGTCATAAAGTCATAACGACTCACAACCTAAAATATATTAATATCTTAATATATATTTCCAAAGGTATCTCTTGCCTGAATGTTATTCATAGACAGATATTTATTACTGAACGTTAATTGGTACTTCAGGGTTTCTGCTTACCAGTAAGCAAAACTTGCCTTGGATTCTTATTGTTCCATGGCTTCTATCCTCTTATTTTTTCTGAAGCCTCATTTATTGCCTTTAATCTGCAGTTCTCCTGGTTTCCTCATGGCTCATCTGTCTGCTGACCTTTCCTCATACTAAACCTCTCAAAAAGGACTGACTTAGCCATTTATTTTACAGATATGTGAAAGTACATCAGGGAACATTGGCCCAAACACACACATATTGCTGCCTTTGTCTTGGATGCTTTCTCAGCTCAAATATATGGACACCCATGTACCAGGTAGTGAACTCACCTGGTGAGAAGAGTATTAGTATAAGCAGGAGCCACCGCCAGTGGTAGCCTTCCAAAGCAGAGCCATGTGCATGACACATATCCACAGATCAGAGTCTATCTCAGTATTTTCATTAAGAAACAGTTTACTTTACCACTTAATCAAGTGGTCTCATGTGCTCTAATGTTAATTGTACTCTTTTCTTTTCCTATGTAATATCACTTTTCTTGGAATAAAACATTATCTTTACCAATTTGTAGAATGGCAACATTAAAAAGAGACCATTAAGTTCAATTCTTCCATTTTTATAAATCAGTTCCTGGACACCTAGAGAGACTCAATAATCTTATCTAGTTCACATCTGGGAGTAAAAGCAGGACCTATGGATTCCCTTATAAATGCCCTTTCTATTATATACTCTTTATCATGTGTGGTCTTAAGCCAATTTGCTAAAATACAGTGCAGTGTACTTAGTATCATGATGCCATTACTATCATAACTCACATTTTACAAAACAATTTCTTCACCAATGCTCATCTATTCATAAATGAGTAACAAAATATAGTATTACAATAATTATTATTGGTTAATTAAAAAGGATTGGAGCCCTGATACATGCAAACATATAGAGGAACTTTAAACTCATCATTAGCCATAGGCTACATAGTACATGATTCCAGTTCTGTGAAACATCCAGAAAATACAGATATATAGAAACATAAAATAGATTAGTACTTGCCAGGGACTGGTAGTAAGAATAAGAAGTGACTACAAATTGTCACCAGGAATCTCATGGGGATGTTGGAATAATTGCAACTTTGGATTGCAGTGATATTTGCACAGCTTTATGAATTTATTAACTTGACTAATTTAATGTGTATTTAAAATGAGTGAATTTTCTGATATGTAAATGCTGTCTCAATAAAGCTGCTAAAACAAAAATAAAGCATAGCTTAACATAATATTTTACACTAAGATTTCCTATTTTTTCTAGTACCAATCAGTTAATTATAATACCAGCAACTTCAGTACCACTAAAAATTTAATCTCAATGAAACAACATGCCAACACAGGCAAAATAATTCTTCAGTGCCCAAAACAGAATAATATGTACCTGAAAACCTTTTAATTCACCATGAACCATAAACATACACTCCAATTGACAGGAGCCTGGATTCATTTATTTCTTTGATTATGGAACTGTTTTAGTTGGCCATATGAATAAAGTGATTTACCGATCTTGAAGATATCAGAAAAAAATTAATGCAAACAAAGTCTGACAAACACATTTAGAGCATGGGATTGAACAAGAAATAGAATAACCCTGAAAATACTTATTACATGTAGCTAGTAAAACATATACAGCATAAATCATTATTGGTTAAGGTATGTTATTACATGTAAGTTTAGGTCTTTGAATTAAAATCACTCTCTTTGCAGTTTTATAGAGGCAGATAACACTTCTCAAAGGAAAAGTGAGCTTTAAAGGATGTGAGTCTAAAGCAAAATAATTTACTGAATTAAGAGAGAAAAATCTAATTTTGAATTCAATAAAAATGAGGCTTTTATCTTCATCTAAGTGATTGCCATTTTGTAAGCTAGAATCTGGCATTCTCCATCCCTGGTGTCTGGCATTCCCTGGATTGGAAAACAAAGCAGCTATTCCAAGAACAGGTTGGTTTCTACACATGACCACAAAATAGTAAAGCCTTCTTTAAATTGGTGAAAACATCAACTTGCTATGGAGATAAATTATGTTTGGAAAATTTTCTTTTAGTCTTAGGAATAGGACTAAACCATCTGAACTGCTTCTAATTTATATTTAATCTCTAGGATTTAATGCATACATTTATCATCAGGAAGATTTAGTTAATTCTTTCATCTGTCTTTTACCCATTATCTAGTTTCACGGCCTCTCTCTTTTAAATTGGTGCATTATCATGATACATAATAGTGGAATTCATATGTGCATACAATAGAACTGTTTATTTTGATCAATTTCATCTCTAGAACTGCCTATTCCCTGCTAGTTCCTCTCTAGCTTCCACATAAAAAAAAAAAACATGAGACCCTTGACCTTCTGAGTTTGGCTTATTTGAGTTAACACACAATATTCCCAAGTTCCAATAATTTTCCTAGAGTTGACAAAATTTCATTCTTTATGCCTGAAAAAGACATTACACACACACACACACACACACACACACACACACACACACACATGAATGTGTATATATATATATATATATATATATACACACACACATATATATATATTAAAATACATTTTATATAATGTGATACATATTTTTATATAACATGATATATATATATCACATTTTCTTTGTCCATTCATCATTGACAGACACCTGTAGCCTCATGGACTCTTTAGAAGCTCACTGGCTTTAAAAACCTAGACCTAATTACAACCACCACCAATGCTGGGTTATGAACGTGGTAGACACTCAAAACTGTCTCAAGAATAAATGAGGTGTGAAGAGAAACTTAGCAGTTTGTTTTTTTAAATGTTCTCTGTGATAGCTTTCCAGACCAAACAATGGATGCTAAACTTTGTGGGCTACACCAGGGTTTCTTAACATCTTCATTACAGACATTTGAGACTGAATATTTCTTTGTTATGGAGAACTTGTGCATAATAGGATGGTCAGCAATATCTGTGGCCTCTATGCATTAGATGCCAGGTATACCCACCACTGGGAAGGCAGCACAGCCAAAGGTGTCTCTGGGCATTGCCAAATATCTGCTGGGGAAGTGAAAATTTCCCCATTTATGAAAACCAAGTAGTCTAAACAGCTTGAGTGATCGTAACAATTGGGAACCCCAAGACTGGGACAAAGCTTCTAATCACATAGAGAGCATTCGTAGTGATGGAACTACACAATCTCCTAGACTATTTTGATTGATTAGAAATGACACCTTGGTTACAGGCCTTCTCTTTAAAATAACCTCAGCACTATGCTAGATTCATCAGATGCATTATTATATTTACTCTTTGTAGTAACTATAGATGTTCAATTTGCAGAGGAAAAAGCAAAGTTTGAGAAATATAGTATACTCAAGGTCACAGGACTATATATCAATTAAATCCAATTCTTGATTATTTCATTATCCTTTGAAAAACCAGTCAGATGGACGCAGAGTCATAGACCATCACTAATTCTAGATGTATCTGACTGGTCATCAGGGCCTCTGATTAAAAGTATGGATGACTCAGTGCCAGTGCATTCCCATTGCAGGAAAACTTTCCAAGGCTATGATTTACTAAAGGTGAGTCATTAGAAACACACTCATAAAGAAAGAAGAAAATCTATATTTCACAGCAACATGGAATAATAATTTCCACAATTATTCCATGTCAGATGACACTTCTGATCATTTTAGAAACGATCAGAAGAATAACACTGGAAGAGAACAGTAGGATAACAGTGGGATTTTCTCCAGGAAAAAGGTGAAATAGAATCAGAAGGAAAGAGAGTGCTGTCACTTTCATGTTTGACACTCATAGGCTGTGCTAAGGAAAACATTTCTGGAATACTTTTAGGCTTATTATGGAAAGTGGACCCTGCTGGGTCACATGGACAAGCTTCCAATCCAATAAGAGTCAGAAATGCAAAAGAAAAATACCCTGGGAAAGTTTTCCCCTGCTCATATGTAGCAGAGAATATAGTGCATTCCCCTGTCCAGCCTATAATTAAGATGAAAGGCATGTTCCCCTCCAATTTGCCATCCGGTGGCATGGTTAACATTCCATCCTGGCTACAGTGGCCTGATTCATCTAATATAACACATTTTTTTTAAGGAAAGAAAGAAAGAAAAATAAAAAGCAAAACACACATTTTACTCTCTTAAGTGTTTCATAGGATGAGCTATTTCAGTTTCATCTATTTTTAACTCCTTTAACAGAAAATATTTTTGACTCACCCATTTCTTACAGGAACTAAAATATAAGGCTGCCTGTCTTGAAAGTCTAGCTGTCCTGTTTGCTTCAGGTGCAAACCATTGCCTGTGATGGGTCAGCCTAAAAAAGTTTGGATGGAATGGTATGTGCCCAGAAGTTCAGATGTTTTCCTCGGCCTCTTGGGTTATCAAAGCTTGGCCAAGAAGTCTTTGAGAAAAAGGCTGTTTGTGAAAATCTAAATTCCACAATTACTGAAAGTGGCATGAGAACAGTCCTTTCTTGTAGAAGTGCCTCCCTTTCTACCTTCCCTTAAGCCCTGAAAGCCCAGGAAGTCAAATAATAATAAAGCATGTCTACATGGAAATCTTGACCTTGATCTACATAGATAAGCACATATATACATTGAAAATATTACATACAGATATCATTTGTAGAAGTCTTTGTGTATATTAATGTCTGGAATGTATACATATGTAAATTTCCAAATTTTCTTTCAGTCTTCTAGAAAGATCATCAGTGAATTGTCATTCATAGGGAAACAATTTTTTAGTGAGGGGGTGGTATTGGGGATTGACCTCAGGACCACCCAACCACTAAGCCATATCCCCAGCCCTATTTTATATTTCATTTAGAGACGGGGTCTCACTGAGTTGCCTAGTGACTCGTTTTTGCTAAGGGTGGATTTGAACTCCCCATCCTCCTGCCTCAGCCTCCCAAACCCCTGAGATTACAGGCTTGTACCACCATGCCTAGTTCATAGGGAAACATTTTTAAACAGAATTTACTTCACTTATAGACTAATATTATTTGAAATACAATCATAGTATGGTTATTCATATTTGGTGATATGGGAGTCAAAGCCCACATTCATAGAACACTCTGTCTCTAAAGAAATCTACATTTTAGAGGGCTTATAAATGGATGAGTCTGGCCAAGTTAAGTAATTTCCACAGTAGCCACATCCCATCAACCCCAAAGAAAATTCATATTCAATGAGTAATTGAATTGCTTCAAATTCTCCCAATCAAAAAAGGAAGACATGAGTTTTAAAGTTTTGACTCTCATAGAAGTGTGGGATGACTAGATGAATCTGCCCAGTGTACGTTACAGCATTCATACTAAGGCAGGTCCCGTAAAAGGTCTCCAACCCTGTACCTAAACTTAATGCCTGGGGCTTTTTAACCAAACAATCCTCTATTCTTTTTTCCATGTCAATATATGTTAGCACCTAAATTTTCAAGCATTCTAGGGTTCTGCTTATAGAGTTCAGCTATATTTTCATGTTAGCCTTTTTAAAAAACTTTTCTCCTGCCTGATCTGGATCACACCACTCCAGCTCATTCCTGAATGAGTCATGAAGCTCCTACTCACACCCATCCCATCTAAAGTTCTGTAGAGCCTGTTGTTCTGTGGTCTTGCTTGGAGACCACCAGCGACTCTGACATGAGGAGGAATCAAGAATTCCCAGACCAATCCTTACAAAGATGAGTTCAGAGACTGTTCATAAATCAGTGTGGTTACTCTTAAGTGCTGCCTCTTTATAGTTCTGACCTGTGAGATATAGGACAGCAAGAGAGTAAGAAGGATTTGTTTCATACAAAGATGTGTTTTATAAATGCTAGATATTGTTCCCAAAATATTCTCTTGCAGTCTTCTTATAGGTGAGGTGAGCTTTTAACTAGTTAATTATATGAGAAATAAGAGAAAGCTAACCATTCCTTTTAATAATCAGGAAAAAAACAACCTTATTTGCAATCACAGTTATTAAGTGTGAGGTTTTGCTGGAGGAAGGATAGAAGTTTTATAACTTGCCCAATGGCTAACATTAATCAAAGATTAGTCCTTTGACAACAGAGGGGCTCAGAGGAATACAACAAGCAACAATCAGCAAAGAGACTTGCCCTAAAATCCAGTAAATCCTTCCTGCACATGGTATGCACTGTAGTTCCTATTGGCTCTAACACAAACCACTGGAAGAAAATTCCTTTTTGTTTAGGCTCATTGCTTCTAAAGTATGCAAAACTGTTAACTTACAATGGGAGAACAATCTATGTTCTCGCTGGCTCCTGTAGATAAAAATTTGAATTCAAAAAGATCCCTATTAATGTGAATGGTGTCTCTGCTGGCCTAGGTCCAGCAATAACAAACTTTGTATGCAACTGGTCTTGGCCAGCTTGTTTAATAATCTTACCTCCAGTCCCTTGGAGTGTTCAGCCACCCAACCACAGTAAAAGTATAATTGCTCCAGAAATGAGGAGAAAGATGATCAAAGAGAGGACCTCCTAATGCTTCAGAGAACAGACCATGTCCAAAGGGTTTCACCAGAGCCAGACCACCCTCTTCACAGGAATGTGAGAGAAGAGACCAGAACAATTGGTAGTGGTTGTGTGAGATAAGCTTTAAGATTTCTTCCAAACTTGCAACTCTGAAAATGGCCTTATTCCAAGTGATTGCTCAACATTAGGAACAAAGTATGACCTTTGAATTAATTCAAAAGAAAGTTCAAAATGGCACCTGGCTCAGCTGAATGTTAATAAATAAATAAATAAATATAACATTTGCCTTAAGGTGTCATGTGGCCAAATCATCATCATCATCATCATCATCATCATCATCATCATTATCATCATCATCATCATATCCAAGATCAGTCATCTCTTATTCATGTGGTTCTGTGGAATTCATTTTTCTGTAGAGCAACCTACGTAGTTGTGTTTTATGTAATAGTTTTCACTATCATTGAGGGGAAAAAATACTAACTAGAATGAAAAAGCTGACAGTTCTTAGAGACATTTGAATTTTACAGAAACGGTGTTATTAGAAATAACAGGTGGGTCATCTGAATAGCAAATCATTCCAACAGTTTCAATTAAGAAGAAAATGCCAATAGAAAATGTCAGTAGCTTTTATTCTGATGAGGGATGCTTACAAAAGGTAAGCTTTTCCAAACACTTCCCAATGACTTTGGAATATTATCTTTTCAAGAAAAAAAAAAGGTATTGGAGAGTTCACAGAACCAAAAAAAAAGGGGGGGGGGGATAAAAAGAGAACCTCTAGAAAGCATAGCCAAAATTAGAGGACAATTTTTTGGTGTATATACAATTCATATTCCTTGCTTGTTTTTGCCTCTAGGACACAAGGATAAAATGTTAGTCAGTTCTCCATCATTGGGACAACGTACCTAAGGGGGTATAGGGGGTTTATGTGGCCTCCCAGTTTCAGTGATTTCAATTCATGGTTTGTTGGCCCATGGCTTTGGGGCCTGTGGCAGGGAGCATGGGCTCAGGCAATGCTGCCCTTCTCATGGCATCCAGGAAGGAGAGAGAAACAGAGAGAGAGAGAGAGAGAGAGAGAGAGAGAAAAGAAAGGTTAGGTTCCAATGTTTCCTTAAAGGGCAAGCCCCCAGTGACCTACTGTTGCTTTCTACTAGTCTCCACCTCCTAAAGGTTCCCCCACCTTCCAACAATGCCACAGCCTGGTAACAAAACATTGAACCTATGAGCCTTGTAGGGCACTCCGGATCCAAACTACAGCAGGTGGCAACCCAGAAGTACCAGCAAAAATGGCCTGAATTATCCTAGTCATGCCCAGCAGTGTACAGAACTCCTAGCACAGAGCAAATACGATGCCAGTGACCTTTCATTTTTCAAGGTGTAATCATTAGTGTTTGTCCTCGGAGAAAACCTAGATTGGTATTTGAAACAGGCAAGACATTTGATGAAAGTAGAGATAAGAAAAGATAGAATTGAGGTTACCAAAAGATATAGAAAAAAAAAAAAAAAGCAAGGATTTCCAGCAACCAAAGGAGTTTTAAGAACAAAGATGCATTTGGCAGTTGAAGAAGGCAGATCATTCCAACCTGGGACAAGACCCATCAGGGCTGGCAGTGGATAATTTAAAGGAAAAGGGAAATGTTGGAGTGAGAATGGAGGTAAGGTGGAGGGTGAGATTCCCCTAGGCCTTGCCAAGACGGGGCTGTTACCAGATATCTGTCCACAGAAGCTCAATGCCAGGAAGGAGAATGTCTGTCAGAATCTGGGAACTCAGAAGAAGGCGTGGAGCCTGGAAAGTAGGTCACACTGTGAGTCACACTGAGCAGGGCTGAGCAAGAAGTCAGCCGTGGAGTGAGCAAAGGTGGAAGATCAGAGAGTCAGAGTGGAAATGTGGTGTTGATGGACTGGCATAAGGTTAGCACCGGAACATACCCTTGGCCTACCAGAGGTGCTCAGTACTGCTGTTGCCCTTTCAGCCAGGGCCTGAGAAAGTAGTAGCTGATCAGTTGGATATATTTTATATGCTGTCACCAAACACAACACATGGCTAAAATTATCTGACATTTCTCATGTTCTGGGTTCATTATTCACTGAACAGATAGGTACTAAGTTCCAACTGTGTACCTAGCACTATGCTGGGTGTTGGGGCCACAGGTAGGTGGAAAAACAATCTTAAATCTACCCAGTCAAGCATGTATATCAGTGTGCAAACAGCAAGCTATGGAGAAAATTATCTTATAAATGTTTTTACATTTTTTTATTTTAATTATTCAAAAATATAGTAAAATATTTGGAGAGGGATTTGATAGTGAACTTAGCAGCCTAGAAATGGTAGAATTAAATGAAATGTAAAACATCATGTGGTCTGTAAAAAAACGAGGGGGAGCAAAACCACACCTCTTATTCTTTGAGGGATGAAAATGGCCATGTCTTTTAAAGATAAAATAAATACCAGCCTTAACCAGTAGAAGCTGGAAAATGTCATCTTCTCCACTGAGTCATAAATAAATACACATATGGCCTAAAAACTACTTAGCTTTTACTATTATTCATTGGTAATGACAGACTTTATTTAAGTTAAAAAATTAAAGCATCATTTAAAACTAAAAGGAGGATAAAGCACCAACATTATTAGTTCATTCATTACCTTGAAGGCAGAATAATGTAATGGTCAAAAACACAAACTAAAGAGACAGGCTGCCTGGATGCATATCCCAGTTTCACCTCCTTGTGTGCTTTGGGACCTTGGACAAGTGCCATCAATTCTTTATAATTCCTGCATCTATAAAAGATAAATGATAACACACTCAACCTCTTTGGGCTGTTTGGAGGATTAAATGAGTTAATGTATGTTAATGAATTAACAGATATCAAGTGCCCAGGACACTCTTTGTCACATTAGTGCTCCAATGTGCTAGCTCTTAGTGTTTATCGAGTACCCTCTGTTCTGGAAGCATAATATGAACAAAGAAGACAGTTCCTGTGAAGAAGCTTACATTCTAGTGAAAAAGAATGACAGTAAACAGATAATTATACATTATGATAATGAGAAGGATGAGACTAGATGAAGAAGGGCAGGAAAGGACCGCATAATTTTGTAGGGTAGACGGAGTGACGATTACCTTAACACGAAGGAGGAGAAGACAGCAGTGAGCAGGCCAGAGGGGAGTCATTCATCACAGGAAGAAAGTTGGTGGGTTCTGGGAACAGATGGAAGTAAAAGGGACCAGCACACGGGAGAGCAGAAGGACAGGACTCCCTGTAGTTAAGATCCTATCAGGGCCAGGAGATGTGTTTGGAAACTATGAAGTCAGATGTGCTATAATGAAATGTGCACTCAATTTCTATTCCAATGATGTGATTTTTTAAAAAAATTTATTCTGAGATGGGATCTTGCTAAATTGCTGAGGTTAAGAGCTACATCCAATCACTCAGCCAGTGTGGGTGCTGCAAAGGGAACCAATATCATTTCTTGCCTGAAAGTCTTAGAAATGGTGCCTACACTCTTGTTTTATTCCAAGGATGTAAGTGTACATACAAAAGCAAGAACTTCTTAAAATGTAAATCCTCAAAACTAAAAACCTCCAGTCGCTTCCCATTCCCACTCATAATAAAATGTAAACTCTTTCCAAGGTCTTTGAGACCCTACAGTCCTCAAAGACTAGATCTGGTCACTGCTTTCCTATTCTGAAATCTACCTTTACACTCTTCCCTCCTTTACTAAACCTCAGCCACATTCTGTTGCTTGGAAAGTGCGAACTCATATAAAGTCTGTTGTACTTTGCTGCACCCACTGCCTAAAATATGACTTCCCCGGAACTTACATGGCTTCCTCTTTCTTGCTCATGTCTATGCTTAAGAGAAATCATTTTACTATGAAGTTCCAAGTAGCCTCACATCCCTACCCCCAGTCATTCTCCATATTGTATGCTGATGTTTTTTTCTCCAATGAACCTATAACTAACTGGGATTACCTTGTCTAGTTAATTATGTTTTATAAGCAAGCAGCTTTGGAAAATACAGATAGCATCTATCTCCAGGGTAGAGAGCAGATTTGTCCAGAATACTAAACATAATTTCTACCTCTAAGGGAAAAGTTCAGCAAGTTCAATAGCAACCATTTTTAGAGATTAGATTTTGCTAATCTGGACATTCCTCAGCTATAACATTTACCTACTCTGTGCACATCTTCTACCTGAGTACCTCTGCCACCCCATAAGGCTGGGAGACGAGAAGAACTGAGGACATAAAACTTGTGCTGCTTTCTCTGCTGAGTAATAATGTGTAGCATCTCTGCCTCAGATGAATTTGTATTTCTTTTAACATGCACACAACTATGGCAAGTGATTTATTAGCTTAAAACCAGGTAAAATCCAAGGTCCTTAACCGTTCTTCACAGTGGAAAAAAAATCCTTGAAGGTTCTCTTATTTTCTATAAGTTTAGCAAACTATCAAAAGATATTTCTAGTTATTTTATACCAAAAGGTCCATCCAAGGTATGTATTCCAACATCCCCGAAGTAGAGCTATTAACACTTATAAGTGCACTTCCCATGACTAATAATAAAGTTGTATTAAATGAATCAAAACACAAATGAAAATAAAACTGTGTAAAGTCATAGCAAAACCATAATACACCAAATTTAATTAAACAACAAATTATGAACCTTTAATTATTTCAGCATTTGAATTATAGTGAAAGAATGCCATACTCACATTTAACTTATAAGATTCAACTGCATATGCTTGTCAAAAAGAAAAGTCAATCTAGATGGTAAAAGTGATTTTGCCAACTGTTCTGAGCTAAACAAGTCTGTACCCTATTGAGCTGTACTATTCTATCAGTTACTTTCATTCCCAGAGGTCAATCCTCTTCTATGAGTAGGACTTTAATAGTTCAATAGACATATTTTTTTATAAAATAATAGACCTTCACCTAACATTTGAGGCTCAAAGCAATGGAGGCCCATAATGCATATCTTTAAACACTTAAATTATAAATTGAGTTAAACACTGTTATATTAAATGAAAATCTATCCTCTAAACCTTGAAAATTATACCTTCATATTGACAAAAGTTAAAAAATAAATGTAGGCAAAGCCTTGTCTTTTATAGGACTGAAAGTTGGCCAAACATCAATGACAACAGAATTTAATTATTACATATATAGTGGTGTACTGTTTATAGGTTGGTGATGTCTTAATGAGTAATAAAGACAGAGAGCATCATGAATTATTATCTATCCCATAAAAATGTTTCCTTTGTTTCAGCAAACTTACTAATTATATTTTTATAAATAGGATTTGCATGAAATTTTTGTTTTAATATAGTGTTCTAGCACAAAGAAAAATGTGAATATATACAAAATATGTTATAAATGCAAAAGAGAAAAGTTGAAGTTATTTTTATACATATTTTGTTATTTTGCTAAAACATTAAAATATACCCATAATTCAAAAGCAAAATATAAATTATAATTCACGTTTATCTGAACTTCAAATCAAACATTCAATTAAGCTGAAAAATTTTTCAAACTTACACAGTATTAGGGTTTTTTTAAAAAAAAAATAGAGAATTTTAATATTTATTTTTTAGTTTTCAGCAGACACAACATCTTTGTATGTGGTGCTGAGGATCAAACCTTGGCCATACGCATGCCAAGCAAGCATGCTACCACTTGAGCCACATCCCCAGCCCACACAGTACTAGGTTTCTAACATATAAAAAGACTACTTACAATTTTAGTGTTCAGTGTTCACCTAGCTGACTATGCAGACTCAATATCACATTTGAGTGATATTTTGAAATATATAATTTCAAAATATCACTCAAATGTGATATTTTGAAGCTCATTAAAGCTAGACCTACATCTTAGGAATTTGAGAATAAAATTAATGTTTAATAATGTGAATATGTTATGCAGCAACTGTGTTCACTATTGCAAATACTACACTAATATCTCCAGAAGCATGGATGGGACATGAAGAAAAGCAAGAACATGGATGCAGGCACTACTTGGAAACAATTCTTTATTATCCAAGATCTCCTTACATCCATGCTACCTGTGAGGGAGGATCTGACAAGTTGATTAATTTAAACTATCTTTTATTAAAATTATTTTATGTTTTAATTAGTTATATATGACAGTAAAATGCATTTTTGCACTTTGATATATCATACATAAATAGTATATAATTTCTTATTTTTCTGAGTGTACATGTTGCAGCATCATATTGGTCATGCAGTCACATATATACATACAGTTATAATGTCTGTTTCATTCTACTATCTTTCCTATCCACACTACCCCTTCCTGCTCCTCCTCCATCACTTCCCTCTACCTAATATAAGGTAAAGTTGTTCTTCCCTACGACCTACTCCCGGCCTTATTGTGAATTAGCATCTGCATGTTAGAGAAAACATTTGGGCTTTGGTTTTGTGGGATTGGAACTTATTTTGTTTAGTATGCTCTTCTCCAATTCCAACCATTTACCTGCAAATGCCATAATTTTACTCTTCTTTAAAGCTGAGTAATATTCCATTGAGTATACATACCACATTTTCTTTATCCATTCATCTATTGAGGGACACCTAGATTGGTTTCATACTCTAGCTATTATAAATTGAGATGCTATAAACATTGATGTGGCTGCATCACTATAGTATGCTGATTTTAAGTCTCTGGGTATAAACCAAGGAGTGGGATAGCTGAGTCAAACAGTAGTTCCATTCTAGATTTTCTGAGGAATCTCCATACTGCTTTCCGTAGTGGTTGCATCAATTTACAGTCCCACCAACAATGTATGAGTGTAACTTTTTCACCACATCCTCACCAACATCTATTATTGCCTGTATTCTTGATGATTGCCACTCTGACAGGAGTGAGATGAAATCTTAGAGTAGTTTTGGTTTGCATCTCTATAATTGCTAGATATGTTGAACACTTTTTCATATATTTGTTGATCGATTGTATTTCTTCTTCTGTAAAGTGTCTGTTTAGTTCCTTAGCCCATTTGTTGATTGGGTTATTTGGGTTTTTTTTTAATTTTTTTTTTTTTTGGTGTCAAGTTTTTTAGTTCTTTTTTTTCCATTTGAATAATTTATTTTTTATTTTATTTTTTTAAGGTGGACCTCACTTTTATTTTCATTATTTTTTTTATTGGTTGTTCAAAACATTACGAAGCTCTTGACATATCATATTTCATACATTTGATTCAAGTGGGTTGTAAACTCCCATTTTTACCCCAACTACAGATTTCAGAATCACATCAGATACACATTCATGTTTTTACATAATGCCATATTAGTGACTGTTCTTTATATGTCCTAGAGATTAATTCTTTATCAGAGGTGTATGTGGTAAAGATTTTCTCCCAGTCTGTAGGCTCTCTCCTCAAGTTATTGTTTCCTTTGCTGAGAAGAAGCTCTTTAATTTGAATTTATCCATTTACTGATTCTTGATTTTACTTCTTGCACTTTAGGAGTCTTGTTAAGGAACAAGAACAGAGACCCTGCACCTAATAGAAGAATAAACTCTATCTTAAGTGTGTTGGCCATTTGAAATTTTCTGCATACCTGGAGACACACACATGCGCATGCATACACACACACAGACACACACACACCCACCCCCACACACACACTCTGAAGCAAAACTTCTCTCCAGAGAGGCAGCAGTCTCTTAAGCCTCAAACCTTCACATTTGCACACAGTGAACATTTGTTTTAAAGACACAGGTGGAAAATGTAAAGTAGCAAGTCCCCGATGGGTGGTGCAGATGTTTAAGGGTATGGTCTTTGTGGACTTGGAACCAATGTAATTACATAGGGCTCTTACTCAGAAGGACCCTTAGCTTGGGCTTTAATGTTCTGTGGATGCCATTTTGTAACTGTTATTTAATTTTTTTGTAATTATCTTTTTGTCTTGTTTTCTAAGTAAAATCTAACAGGACAACGGTTCATGTGTTGGTGGGTTATAGCTTCCTCATCTGGAGCCTGTGTCCTGCAGTCTCTCTGAATGATTTTCTGCCACTCACTCTCCTAACCACTGGCATCCCAGCTCTCCCCCATCCTTGCCTTGTGATCTATCACACCTTGGCAGAGGGCTGGGAAAAGAGGGCGGGATCATGCTCGAGTGCCTTGCAGTAGCCAGCCCTATAGTACACTGAACAGCCAGGTGGAGTGAACATCCCCTCAGAAGCAAGCCTCTCATCAACCCTGACCCAGGTACACAAAACCTCGTCATGCAAAGTTTCGAAGATCCTAGAGGGGAGGTTGCCCATTTCCCTTGCATCAGGGCCCAGTACTGGCAAGAAAGGAACAGAATGGGCTCTACTCTCCAGGATCTGCCCTGTCCCTGGTTCTGCCCACGTCTCCAGAAGGCAGAAAGAAAGGGCAAAACCCAGCTGCTCTAAGGCCCCAGGGATTGTGTGCAAGGTCTTCGCTGAGTGACAGGGCCTTCCGGACACGACTACAGGGCTGCCTTCCCAGCCAGTATCTCTGTACCAAACACTTCCTTGGCTGGCTCCATGTCTTTGGAAGGAATCTTCTTTTCCTTCTAAACTTTGTCAGTTTGGCTTGTATCCATTTCTTCTGGCCAGCTCTAGGGGTTGAGCCACAATATGCAGATCCTGTCATTTCAGTGAGTCTGCATACATGTTAAATGTGCTCTGATGTTTGCATTTAAAATGAGCATTGAACAATGTAGAAATAAATAGTAAGATTCATTCTAATCATTTAAAGTTTTAAATATTCTTACTTTAGGAAGGCATAAAAGAGCAAGTAAAAAAACACCCTTAGATGTGAGAGACTGCAGAAGGAGGAAAATATGTCTTCATAGGCTTCTTCACAGCACTTTCTCTTACTTTTGTAATAGGGTCTATTTATTTTGTATTAGGTCCTACAGATTTTATAGCCAGTTCTGCTTATGGATTCTGCTAGGTTAGGACTGAGTAGTGGACTGAAAGTGACAGAAACAGTTATATATTTTTAATACATTAATTTACTTTTAAAAAAAACTTTGTGATATTCAAAAATGCTGTCTAAAACTTGGGATTTAGGCCAGGGTCTCTTGTCTAGGTCCAAAGACAGCTGAACCTCTGTACCTCAATCGCAAACTGGCTCTAACTATTGACCCATAAAGAACCAGCAACTTTCTCCTGTGCTGGAGGAAAAACAAAACAAACAAACAAAAAAATCTGTTTTGGTCATATTGTGAGAAAGTAGAAGGATAAACAACCAAAGAAGAGATGGAATTTTACTTTCTTTTTTTTTTTTAATTCTGAATTTAATCCTCCTTCAAGATGAATGTCTCCTTAAGAAACCTTACTTAAATACATTCAACATAGATAGAATTCTTAAATGCAGTATCCATCTAGAAGAATAGCCACTAAAGTTTTATAAGAGTGGCTTACTTTTTATTTTTCTAAAAGTCTTTGATTTGGATATTTGTAAGATTTGTAAGATTGGCACTTCTTAAAGAATGTATTCTATTTATATGCCCCAATGCACATAGCATAGTAACTTTTATTAAACATTCAGTATTTAATATAACTCACTAAATTAAACTTTCTTTATTTGGGTGATTGAAATATTAGTATAACTCAATTATGAAGAAGTTTTAATTCTAGGACATCTTTCCTCTGACTAGATTAACTCAAATGTTTCTAAACAATTGAAATTATTTGTTTCTAATGATTTTTAGTTTTATCTTCATCTCAACCTTATACTACCCCTCCTCTCCACCTCTCCAAAAAAATCACAAGTAGAAAAACAGCTCATGTAAGAAGGCAATTGAGTCTTCAAATTACAAGGCTCCATGGGCAATTATTGAGTCCTGGAAATTAAATTCAACTCTGCTTACTCTAAAAGTGTTTCTGACACTTAAGTGGCATTGCTTCAGTGAAATAATAGCTAAATAATAGGACCTAGTGTTGGTTATGTTTTTTTAAAATATGCCATTGTTCTTTCCTTAAATTCTCCATCAATAAAGGTGAAAAAAATCATCTGCCGCTTCTTTCTCATTATCTGAAATCATATTCTATCACTTCTCTCACATAAGGTTCAGCTTCTCTGGCTCACAGAAATAATTCCAACTTTATAATATTGTGATTTCAGGGAAATATGTGAAAGGAGCAGGCCCTAACCTTCTGGTCATCTGCTCGAAGTCCAGGCAGTGTGGACATAGAGGCTCCTTTCTAGAATAGTTATATCACAAGTGTATTTCCAATAGAGATAATGAGTTGAGCCACTGTTCCAAACAACATTTTACATTATTTTGACGGTCTGCCCAGCAGAGGGGTGCTTAACTAGTTCAAAATCAGGGTCCTAGTCAGACCCACCCCAATGTTCCCATGCCTCAGCCGTTACTGTCAAAGGAACCTGTCTTCTCTCCATATTCCCATCAGATAAATAATGGAAGGCGTTTGGCTCCATGGCCATTTGCACTCCAACTTTTCATAGGCTCTTAAGGGAAACAGGAGCAAATGATGGATGACATATTAAAGAGATGGATGATGAGTAAATGAGGATGTCAGCTAGGTTTTCATACTCTATAGGGCATGGTAAATGCAGTGTTTTGTTTGCATTTGTTTTTTTGAAAAGCATATCCATCTGTTGAGGTTCAGAAATTGATGCATGGACCTCCAGACACCATGCTGATGTATTTGAGGTCAGGTTGATGAAATTGAATAGAGCTTCAGAATTAGTGTTAAGATCCATGAGGGCCAAACTTACACCCTTTAAATCTGTCACGTTTAGCAACTATCAGCAGAAAAATGAACTTTCAGTTGTCTCATGGAGACAATTAACTTATTTTCACTGTCCCAGATTACCTGGCTCCCTCCAACCAGCCAAATCCTATCTCCTCTTCAGTCTCTTTTCCCTAGAACCTCTCCAGAACACTGCAACCAACAGCATCTTCCCCTTTTCCATCTTTGTTTTCTGTAATACTTAATGAGAATTAACCTTCAGTGCTTTGTTTCAGTTAGTTGATTATTATACTTAGTTTGCTTGAAACTTTTAACTATTTTAGTTAACCTCCTCAAATCATGAGTTCTTCAAGGAAATTAATGAACTCTTAACACTTCAATAATATATCATGTGTCACATAAACATATTTTGTATTTGTTTATTTATTTACTTATAACCCTCCTTTCTATAATGTAATTCTAACAGGCCAGTGACTTTGTCCTTGTTCTTATTGTGTGTGTATGTGTGTGTGTGTGTGTGTGTGTGTGTGTTTATTGCCATACTGGTGATCAAACCCATGGCTTTGGGTGAGTGCTCTTCCACTGAGCTTCACCACAAGCCTTCTGTATCTTTAGAAGCATCAAGAAGGATACCTATCAAATAATAGTTGCTCAATAGATATATTGAGTGGATAAATGAATAAATGAGTGAATAACTTATGTGTTTTCTCCTTAATTTTAAAGAGCAACCTTTTTGTCATTTACATCAACAAAGCTGGCATCAATCAGAATCTGAGTAGGGTTTAAAAGTTTAGTCTTTGTAGGTAAGCAGTTATGAATTCAAATCTACTTCCTTGTTGACTCTCATTCTCTGCTACCTGGTATTGGTCAAACCATTAAATTTAGATCTCCAAGTCTCAGATTTATCTCCTTCAAACTTAGGATAATGACATTTCATGATGATGTATTAAATAAGATACAGTCAATAAAATTCCTGACATAATAATTGACTTGATGGTTTTGCTATACAAGCCTGTATTGATCACTTATAATGCCAAGAGCATAGTAGTAAAAACAAACAGAGTGCTCAATAATGACACTATTATAATTAGCTGTCGCCTGGCAACAAGTTTCTTCCTGAACATTCCCACTGTGCTTTTCAAATGAGTCATCCAAACATAGGTCCATAATTTCATGCTAGAATCAGCAGAAATAAATTTCATGGCATTAATGAGATGAACTGGGATGTCAGTGGTGATAAATAGAAGTTAAAGTATGCTCATTACCCAAATATAGTGGGTGTTAGAACCAAGTAAAAAAATATGGGTAATAAGCATATTAAAAGAAAGTATAAGGAAAAGCAGGAGGCCACATATGAGAAGAAAAACAAAAATCAAGGGAAAGAAGAATTAAATATTAGTCACCCCAGAATGCCAATATGGTCCCTTTTACAGGTGGCTCCTACGTAGGGAGAAGTCCCTTATCAGATGCATTTAGGATTTCTCAATCAACAAGTCAGCCAAAGTGAGAAATTCTTAAAATTATATATTTAAGTTAAATTTCATTTTAACAAAAACTTATAAGTGTACCAGTCTTTGAGCTTAGACTAACGACCTCTTTTAAGTATAAATCCATTGGTGTCCTATTTATTCTTTCTTGTATAAACCATATACTACATTCATATATGAATTATAATTTCAAGTTTTACTTTCTTCCAAGTGAATCAGAAATGTAAGACAATTGCAAAGCAATGTGAATATGACTTTAAAAAAATTTTTTAAATCTTTTTCTCAATTTTGTTTCCCCAAAAACACTAGTTAGAAATATTTTAGCACTTCTTTCATATTTCCTAGAAATAATAATTCTCAACCTTTTGCACTCTATTTAAATTAGCTTACATACAGATTAGTTAAACTGCATAATCACCATAATAAGTGTAGCTCATATAAAATCATGTTGGAATTGGAACTTGGTAACTATTGGGTAGAAGCTGTTGGGCAGAGGTGAGGGGGCAGGTTGAATGATGGAGAGCAGTGGACCAGCTGTGTGAATGTCAGCATTAGTTATTAAGCTAATACTCTCATCTCTCTGTAAAGCATATCTAACAAGTTGGCTAAATGGAGGCCACTTCTGTTCTACCTGGCGACATGTAATTTGGTTCTACTTCTAATCAAGTTCGCTGTCATTTTGAACAATAACAACAACAAAAAAACTGTCTTGGTGATATTTCCCTCATTCCCCCAAATTCTTAAAGAATATCAACTTTTAGAAGTACCAATACAGAAAAAAAATAAAGGGGCTCAGGACTGGGAATGTAGCTCAGTGATAAAGTGCCCTGAGTTCAGTCCCTAGTACTAAAAATGAGGTGCCAATTATCAGCGTACTCCAGGTGTGCCCAACTGCCTTGGCTCATCCTTGTATGAAGCTGAAAGTCCAGGTAAAAACTGGATTCAGACAGTCCAGGAAAGGCCACTAATGACCCTGGTAACATCTCTGTCCCAGGCTATGGCTTAACACGTCTATTCTGAACAAGGGACTAGTCTCAGGAAAACCATGTTAACCCGAACATAAATGACACTCCATTGAGGAAAGGATATGTAGATAGAGATAAGAAATATTTATTGAGCTGGACATGGTGGTACATATCTGTAATTCCAGCACTTGGGAGGCTGAGGCAGGAGGATTGTGAGTTCAAAGACAGACTCAGCAATTTGATGAGGACCTAAGCAACTTAGCAAGGCACTGTCTCTAAATAAGATATACAAAAAGGGCTGAGGATGTGGCTCAGTGGTAAAGCCCCCTGGGTTCAATCCCCAGGAAATAGAGAAGAAAGGAAAGAAGAGAGGGGAGAAAAAAAGGAGGGTGGGTGGTTGAGGTTACAATCTGATTTGTGGCTTTTATTGAGTTTTGTGGATTTGTGTGCATATTTCCCTGAAAACTCTCATTGCTTGTTACTCGCTTGGAAATAACGCAAGGGACACAATTCCTTAGGCAAGACAAATACAAATTTAGTGAATATTATAATTATTTAAAAATGTTTTGGTTACCTCTGTACCATGATATAAAATACAATTTAAATTAAAATATATAAAAATATAAAGTTAAGAGAAAAATTAGTCTGTTCAAAGGTAATTCCTGAGGCATCCTTGAAAAGAGTTATATTGATGGCCCACCTCCCAAGGCCTGTCAATTTCTCCCACCAAGAATGATTCTGGTACATTTTTTTAAGCATTTGTATTGTTACAGTCACCAATAAATCCTAATTCTTTAACAGGTTAGGTGATAATCATAGATGAGAGAAAAGTTAGAGGAATTCTCAAAATAGGCAAATCAATTTTGAATTTTCCATATTGACTTACAATATCTTGACTGTCCCAAGACCATAAGTGGGGAATTATATTCTTCCGTTCTCTTTGGAGCTGCATCTTAGTATTCAGTATCAGGGAAGTATAAGATTTATTTGCTTTAGATGAAGTCACTTTTAGGAAAATTGGTAGGTATGTGAAACGTGAGAGTGATGATTTTTTTTAAAGAATTCTTGTTCTGTTGCCTTGGTAACAAATAGCAATTAGAATGAGATTTTGACCTAGTAAATACATCAGTAAGTCACCTCAATAGATATACTTTACAAGCCAAGCAAGCAGTGCCAGTATCTTCCTTCTGAAAGTCAATGAAGGTCAAACTCACTCTAGTAAACAAGTGAAAAGTGCATCTGAGGACCAACAAATTAACAACATCACCTCCCAAGTAAACATGCCAAACAGAGATGTCAACCTACTTAGATCTCTGAAATGCCACCAAATCCTGAGCTATGCTTCCAACAGTCCATATGAGCTGAGCAATCTGCTGAACAGTGTGTCGTCCATCACCCTGAGACCCAGTGATAACAGAGGCAAAATAACTAATGATTACTTTACCTAAATTATTTTACACAATGCTAACCATATGTGGTGACTATAATAATATTATTCCATTAGAAAAGGAGTGCAGTAGGCATCAGATTAAAAAATTATTGAACACTTACTAATTTCTAGCCTAAGTGTCTTAGGTTTTTGCTGCTGTTGTTGTTTTCATTGGAGCCTCACAATTTCCTCATAAAATAGTCTCCTCCTTGAGCAATTCACTCTATGGTGCTTAGAAAGATTAAAACCATGACTCAAATTCATAATTTCTAATTACAGTCATGATCCTTTCCATACTGATGATGGAGGATGCAGGATTAGGCCAACAGGAGCTGAAAGTTTGCGCTTTGTTATTTCTCTGGGATTTTTCACATACAGCTAGCTAAAAAGTTCAGTTCAAATTTTGATTCATATCCCCAAATAACTATTTTTTTCTTCTATTTTTAACATTGAAAATGATTTTCAAAATACTAGATTCTAATAATCTTATAAGCCTGGGATAGAGTTAAATAGTGAACTTAATAGAGTGTATTAGAAAAAGGGACTTGCTTTTGTAATTTTTTAAAATTATACTGGACTTGTTAACAAGGACTTTAAAAAATTTTAGAGGTTTTGTATTTATTTGAAGGTTCTTTGTAAGATATGACATTTTCTTTGGAACCATCCAAAACACTATCTATATATATACTGTTTATATATACTACTGCTATAGTTTGGATCCTAAGTGTTTCCAAACGTTCCCCAAAAGGCGTGGTCCCCCAGGGTGGTGCTATTAACCATCTCAAGTATTTCATTATAGTAATGGAAAGCTGATTAACACAATTACCATTGCAGAAAAAGCATGAAAAGTCTTATCTTTTTGCTTATCTATTTTTATTAAAAAGAATACAACTTAAAACTTCTTTATATATCATTTTAATGCTACTTTTCTTCCTTCCTAGATAAATTCAAACAGAAAAATTAAAATGGAAAATTTTAAAAAATTGATTAAAGCCTTCTGAGGAACAACGTTTACATATTTTCAGTTTTTCTTATTATCACCTCTGAACTTTAGATCTGAAGAAACTACTACTACAACAATCAAACCAGTAGGAATTTGAATTCATACTCTAAAGCTCTGCAATGTGCTTTGGCAGCAACTACCTCATCTTTTCACTTCCATATAAATATATTTATGAAAAATATGTAGGAAAGTATAATAATCATTAAACACATTAATCATACACAAATTCCTTAATGGATTTTCAATCAGTTTTAATGTCAGCACCACCCTTGCTCCCAGCTTCTTAAATCCATTGCTTTAGTGTTGATCAGTTTAATTCTTTCCTTTTTTTCAGAAAAAAAGTGCATCTTATAATTGAGTGCAGCACACGGTTTTTTAATAACTTTTTGTTTTGAAGGAAGTATGCATACATACTTCAATGCATTGAAGTGTAATTTTCAATGCATATATAATGTATGCATTGAAAATTACAAAGAAAGAATATGTACAGGAGTTCTGATATATCTTTCCACCAGTTTCCCTCAATAGCATACATGTTTCTCTAGGCATGTATATATCCCATGCAATTTTATCACATGTAGATTCCTGAAACCACCATCATTTATCAAGACAGAAACTGTCCAATTCTGCAAATAGTCTTATATTAATTCTTTATAGTCACCTTCATACTGTCCCCCACTCCTAACCCCCGTCAACAATTCTTCTCTATCTCCATCTATTTTGTTGTTTCAAGAATGTTGTGTGAAATCATACAATATATCATATGAAGATTTTTTAAACTCAGCATCATTCTCTTCACATGGATCCAAAGTTTTGCCTACACTGATCCCTTTTATTGCTATATAACCTTCCCAGGATGGAAGTGCTATAGCTTGTTTAACCATTCACCTGTTGAAGGAAAGCTGGGTGGCTTCCACTTTGGGGCTACCATGAATAAAACTCCCATGAACATTCATATACAGGTTTCATGTGAACATAAGTTTTCATCCTCTGGGATAAATGCCCAAGACCACAACTGTCAAATTCTACGTAAGTGCACACTGAATTTTCCAGAGAGGTGGTAGTTCTTGCATTGCCACCAGCAATGTGTGAGTGGATTTGTGTCTCTGCATCCCTATGCACATTTGTTATTGTCTCTATTTTTAATTTATGTATCAAAAGATACATAGGGATCTTTTCTGGTTTTAATTTGTACTTCTCTAATAACTAATGATGTTGAACATCTTTGCTTATTTACCAGCTATATGGTAATACCTAAAGGGATCAGTAGTTAGACATTTGAGCTAATCTTAATGTTGTCTAACCTGATTTATCTATGTCTGGCTTATTTCACTTAATATAATGTCTCCTAGGTTTATTCATATTGTCACAAATGATGAGATTTCATCCAGTTTACAGCTGAATAGTATTCAATTGTACATATGTACTACACTTTCTTTATCCATTCTTTTGCTGATGAATACTCCAGTTGAATTCATTGCTTAGCTCTTGTAAATAGTGGGCAATAATCATGGGAGTGCAGATGTCACTTTGACATACTGATTTTATTGGCTGTGGGCATATACCCAGTAATGGGAAGAATGAATTATGTGGCAGTAGTGTTTTTAATTTAATTTCCATGCTGTTTTCCATAATGATTATGCTAATTTATATTCCCAGAAATTGAGATTAGAAGAATACCAGAAGTTAGGAAGTCTAGTGAGGAGAGAGAGGTGGAAAGAGGTTGGTCAAGAGATACAAAACATCAGTTAGATAGGAGAAAAAGGTTTTAGCATTCTATTGCATAGTAGGGTTACTATAGTAACGATAGTTTACTCCACTTTTCGGAATAGCCAGAGGAGAGGATTTTGAATGTTTCTCCACAAAGAAATGATCAATGTTTGAGGAGATAGATATGTTAAATAACAATTTGATCATTACATAACATAATGATGTATTGAAATATCTCATATTGTACCCTATAAATCTGTCATTATTGTATGCCAACACAAACAACTTTTCAAGCATACTTCTTAGTAAATTGTGCTTTCCAGATTCCATATTATTGACCCCAACCAAAGCAGTATTCCTTCCAAATCCCTGTTTTAATATGCTAGGTAGGTTCTGGATATCAATACCAAACACTTAATTGTAACCTCGTTGCACACAGGGGATGTCATGCCAAGGAAAAGTTAATGCCAGAGACCTTCTCTGAAAGGTCCTTTGTGTATTTGAGTGCACACAACAGTTTGTATTATTTGGACAGCCTTTTTGATAAAACACTAATAGTTCCCCATGAAGAATGACCCTGCTGGAGGAGAGGTGAGGTAGCTCAGGGCAAAGGGTGCAAATGCAGGTTTTACTTTAAAAGCCATTTTGTACAGTTGCGGAGCATTAGAAGAGTAATCTCTTTCACCCAAAGTGTCTTATAAAAGGGGATTAAATGCAAATTAATAACATGTAGTTGTAGCTGAAATTTATTGGATGATATTTTATCTATAAAGAACAGAAAACAGGACAAAAAAATCCAATTCAGAGATAATAATTTTTTTTCTATTGAAAAGAAAATAATACCAGAGAATGAAGAGAAACTCTATGTCTCATTTAGGTGAGAGGGTGGCATTCAGTAATATTTTTTCTGGCTCATGTTTGAGATGTTTGAGAATTTCAAGGATCAACCTTTCTTATTTTTAAAAAAAAAAAGGACATCAGAAATATTTTTTGGAACGTGAAGCTTCATGTTCAAATAATAACAATAACAACAACAATAATAAAAGACACGTCTATTTCAAAAGCCTATTTAACCCTTAGCTATGTTTTGAAATGCATGAGCCCAAGTCTCAGGAATGCAATACAGTTTAGATTGCTCAATCTCATTAGCAAAGACATTTCTCGAGCAATTAAATCGAGCCTAAAGAAAACTACTGCTAAACACTACGAGTTTGGGCTTTGAGTCAAATGAAGGATAAGAATAAGAAAGAAAACAAAATTTCAAAGCCTGTGAAGTGTTTAAAAGATTACTCTTTATTTCTGCATTGAAAAGGGCCAATCCCCAAATATTGTACTATTTTTATGGACCAGCGGCTATGCATTGGGATGGTAGATGGGGTATATGAGTCACTAATACATGTGTGATTACAACAAGGCTCAATTGAATACTTATGTACTTTTTGAGTATAGATTATCCACACATGTTTAGTTGTAGATAGACACAACACCTTTATTTTATTTATTTATATTTAGGTGGTGCTGACGATCAAACCCCGTATCACACACATGCAAAGCAAGCACTCTACTACTAAGCTACAACCCCAGCCCTTATCCACACATTTCATATAACAAATACTTGTTCAAGGTTTTTTCCATCAGTTTCTTAGTCCTCAAGGGCAATGCTTCATCAAATGTCCACAATGAATGTGGTAGATTGCATACTCCAAATAGCCATGACAAATGTATCATATTCATAATTCTCTTCTTACAGCTGAACTTTAATATGGAGAGCGTGAGTCTATGCCTTTCCTTTGAGAGTGGACATGATGCAACTATATAGTAGTAGTGATATGTGAATTCCAAGGCTAGGTCATAAAAGGGCACGTGAGGAAGCTTTGGGTTTGCTAGATGCTCTTGGAGCCTTCAGCAACCCTGTCCATCGTGTGACTGGCCTGTGGCCATCATGGTGGGAGAAAGCCCAAACTAACCCAAGTGGGGAGATCATCAGGAAAAGCTCTGAAACAAAGAGTTCCTGGTCAACCTACAGCTTCTACAATATCCTTCACCCTTCTCTTTCAGCTGAAGCCAATATCTATCTGCAATCACATGAGAGACCCTGAGCCACAGGGACCCTGCAAAGACTTCCCCACATTCCTGACCCACAAATGCCATCGGAGATCATAAATATACATTCCCTTATTTTAAGCTATGAAATTTTGAAGTGGTTAATTATACCTCACTAAATAATCAGAGAACCTAACCAGCTTATTTAATCAAATAACTTGTTAATTTGCTTAATGAGAAACAATGAATTGATATGTTAACACACACACACACAAATCATGAATAATGTAGACTCTACAATATCAGGTCATTTCTCTAACCTTTGATTAAAATTTGAATTTCTTTACTTTTCTAATATTACTCCACTATGCCACTATAAGAGGAATAGGACTTCTTTTATAATTTTTTTCTTATCATTTTCCTTTCTTTCTTCAACTACATGAATTTGTTTCATCCTTCAGGCCTCAACTCAAGTCCCTGATCTTCTAAACCCTGTGGGGACTCCTCCTTGATTTCTCCATACTTCTGAATACAGAATTTACTTATCATTTAGATGTAGTGTGTGTGTGTGTGTGTGTTCACAATTTCTCTTTAAGCTTGCCAATGTCAAGAACCACATTTTATACTTTTTATACCTTTATATCCCATTAAACTACAGCATAGCATTTTATATAATTCCATGAGTAATTTATTGGATATACCATTTTGATAGCAAATTTCTTATTTCAACTACCATAATGTATGTTTACCAATCAATGCAGTTGATCTAGTCATATTGAGAAGACAGATTACTATGCATAGAGCAGCATATTCATACAGTCAAAATTATCCACTACAAAATTACAATTTAAGTAATATTGATTGTTATTTTGAAGAAAAGAAAATATTTGGTGTCTCAGTAACTGAAATACTTGAATTTTTCATATATATTTAAAATAATCATCACAAAGATAACACAATATAATTCACAATTATAGTTACAATCCAATATACAAAATTGATTAAGAAATCAATCTTCAATTGAGGCTATAATCATGGTTTCTCTTATTAAAGGATCTTACTACTAAAATAATTCTTATCTCCAAAGAATTTACCTCATTTTGGTTGTGAATGACATAGGGATTAAGATTTTATTCAGATCAGTCACAAAAAAGATAAAGCTCATTATTTTCATTTAAATCAATACATAAAATTCTTTCATTATTTTTGCATGTGACTTTCTTGACCAATTAAGCTACTTAAAGCAATTGTATTGGGTGGGGGGTTGTATAAGACACCACCTGTGTTCACTCTCTTACTCACTGTGACAAAAATACCTGACAAGAACAACTTAGAGGAAGAAAGATTTATTTTGGCTCAGGATTTCAGAGAATCCAATCCATGATCCACTAGTTCTAAGGCAAAAAACGTCATGGTGGAAGGGCATGGTGAGGAAGAGCTTCTTAGCTCATGGCACCTGGGAATCAGAGAGAAATAGAAGGAGGAGCCTCACACAAATAAGACCACACAACCTCCAATGACTTACTTCCTGCTGTCCACCTGCCTGCAATTACCACCCAGCAGTCCACTTAAATTATTAATCCATCAAATAGGTTAATCCACTGATGAAGCTACAGCCTTAACAATCCAATCGCTAAACAGTGCTATACTGCCTAACAACATGAGATTGGAGGGGGTAATTCCAGATCCAAACCATAACACCTCAAATCAAAGTCAATAAGAACAAGCATTCCATCTCAGTATTTGCTGACCTATAGGCAAAGTGTCAGTTGATAAACTGGGTTTGTTATTTTTCAACTAACTGAATTTGTATAGTTTGGCTCATTCTAAGATAGATTCATAAAGCCAGTTTGAGAAAGTCAGCTGACCTGCTCAGGATATTGACTTGGTGCCCAGGAGAGTAGAAGCAACTTCTGGAAAGACCTACCCTTGGGATCAGAGCCGCCCACTCAAGACCCCTTAGTATGAACTGAGAGTGATCCTGAGGTGGAAAGATGACCCCAGCTCCCAGGTGGAAAACAAAAGTCAGTGACTTAGAGAATGGAAGGTCCGTGGGGCAAAGGCTTAGTCACACTGTGTCAACAAACTAGCAGCCAAAAACAAAGTCATATGAGCAAATAAAAAAGGAAATAAGCAGTAAAAGAAAATTATAACAGCCTCACCAGTTTGGTCTTTTCTTCCATGGAATCCATTTAATTAGGGTAGTTACCATAACTATGTATAGATCATGTTTTAAAAGATTGTGTGAGTTTACATATACACATACAAATAAGTACACAGTTATAAGTGCTTAGAATAAATATAAAGTCAAAAATGAGAATCAGGATTGATACTTTCATCTCCTGTTTACAGTCTTCATTAGAGTCTTAGCAGTGATGTTGAAATCAAGTCACATGACCACCCAGGACTAGAAATAATGTAAATTATCTTTTACCTTTCCATGAATTTATCAAGCATTAACTCATAATCCCCAATCCTATGCTCTGTTCACAGAAGACCTCAGAGTGGCATCAAAGGTCAAAACAGAGGCAAATCCTCTAGTTTTATCAATGCTCAATAAGATGGGCTCAAATATATATAAACTGTCATACAAAATCTGCCATGGTGGCTCACACTTTTCAAATCCCTCTAAATGGAAGAATTGTTGAATTGCAAAGTGGTATTTAAGTGGTTGACTGCTTACCATCCAGAAAAGGGCCTTCCTGAATTCCTATTGTGATCAGAAAAATTATTCCAGAAAATTTAAACCGAACTAAGTTTAATTGAATCTAATCAAATTGAACCCTATGAAAATACCAACAAGAACTGTTGAAAAAAAAACACACTATAACTGCTCCCCAGAAAATAAGTTCAGGTTTTAATGTCAATATAGAAAGATCATTCAAAGCCAGCAACAAATCAACATGTACAACATGTAAGAAAGAGGCAACAGAAATACTGTCCACCCAAAAATATGTCCTTTGAAAATTATCTTAAATTCTATGATGAAAATATCAGTTGAAACTCCTTCAATTCCAAGTCCAAGGATTCCTCAATATCAAGCTCCAATTTCAATCCTCCAAAAATCAGGATGGAGACTAGTAGCTTCCAGGTTACCATAACTGGGAAAGCTAGTCATCTGACTCACATACCCATCCCTGGCACTGAGTGGGAGAAATATGGTCCCATATAAGGAAGAAGTTGTGTGAATAACACACACACACACACACACACAACACACACACACACACACAAAACACACACGTCACTGGCTAGTAGTTAAATCCAATTGACTTTAAAAGAGTGCATTTGAAGAGCCTCCCTTGGCTCTTCTGTATGCTAACTTTTTTTGTACTGCATTGGAGCTTCTTCCAACAGAGCCAACCAAAATTGATTGCCTGGGGACTTTATTCTCACTATTACCTGCTTTAGTCATCCCAGCAGAAAGAACAATTATCTTCCTCCATCACTTGATTGATTCCAAGAAAGGACTTTGGTCTTAGATGACTCAAGACCAGAAACCTTGAACTATCTCTGTTGCTAAGGAGATGAAGCACCCAAAGTTAACCCGCCTGGCTGGCTCACATCCTCAACTCTGGAATTCACTGAGTGGGGAAAGTTCAGCTTCCCAAAAAGAGATTAAAACACACATACATACACACACACACACACACACACACATTCTCACAATTAGTCATTTTATGCTTTTGAAATAATTACTAATCCTCCTCTTAGATTTTCTCTTTTAAGATAAATAATTCTGGAAAGTATATAATGAATTTAATAATCGTTTGTATTAATGAATTTGTTAAATACTTTAACAGTGGGTAGGAATTAGGGAAATAGGACAATATTGGGTATTAATAATTGAAACAAATTAAATAAACCAAGAATGGGAGGAGGAGCAAAGCCAAGATAAACTTTATCTTTGGTTTTTTGACAGCTTTGCCCTCAGGCATAATTTTGTCCTTCAACTTGGGGAAGATAATCCAAAGAAGCAGATTTCAACAGTATAAATGATAAATTGCAACTCTTTCAACACCAAAATAAACAAAGAAGTGTCAGGACATGTAGATTAAAAAGAATATAAAGAAAAAAAAAACCTCAAACTGACATGTTCAGAGGTTGCACAAATCCAAGACATCTAAAATTCTATCTTAATATTAAACCTTTCTGATCATCCAAAAATGACATAGCTAATTATTTTTTTAACCTTTTTCCCTCAAGGTTACCTGCAATTCCTATTTGGAATCAAGGGGAAATTAATTTGCCTAGTAAGTACAGCACAGCATAGTGACTACTTTTAATTGGGTTCTCCAATTTCTTTCCTAACAGGGAACTTGCAAATGAATGAGTGAGTGTCAACTTTCCTGACAAATCCTGCAAGTGGGTTTACAGAGCAACTTCTAAGCAAAACTACATTTAAGTCAATCTTCCAAACAATTGTTTTTATTATTTTTTGTTTTTTTTATTTGTTGTTTTTAGTTATACCTGACAGTAGTATGTATTTTAATATATCGTACATACATGGAGTATAACTTCCCATTGTTGTGGTTGTACATGATGCAGAGTTATGCTGGTTGTGTATTCATATATGAACATAGGAATGTTATGTCCAATTCCTTCTACTGTCTTTCCCTTTCCCATTCCTCTCTCTCCCTGCCCCCACTCTCCCCTGTCTAATCTGGTGAACCTCCACTCCCTCACCTCCCTGCTTATGGTGAGTTAGCATCCTCATATTAAAAAGAACACTTCAGTCTTTGGTTTTGGGGGAATTGACTTATTTTACTTAGCATGATAGTCTAGTTCTATCCATCTACCCTCAAATGTCATAATTTCATCCTTCTTTATGGCTGAGTAATATTTCATTGTGTGTATATATCAATTTAAAAAAATCTCCCAGGGTCAGGTTTATAGCTCAGTGGTAGAGTGCTTGCCTAGTATGTGTGAGGTACTGGGTTTGATCCCTGGTACCACATAAAAAATAAACAAATAAAAGTATTGTGTCCATCTATAACGTGTGTGTGTGTGTGTGTGTGTAAATCTCTCATGAATCATTTTACAGCCTATTCAAAATTCATAAGCTGAAAGATACATTTAAAAGAAATACTAACAAACACCTATACAATCAGGATGTCTGGGAGAACAGTAAACAAGTATGGATAGAACTTTGTAGTGGAAAACTAGGTTTTGGAATAAGGCAGGACTGAATTTTAATCTCTCTTTCACTGAACATTAGTTGTACAATGTTGAGCCATATACTTAATCTATTTTTTGGTCAATTAATGAATAGAGTTAAAATCCGTTCTCTGAAGAATTTCAAGAATAATACATTAAATACAATAACATGTAAAACCGTATCACATGTAGTAGGTGCACATGAAATGGAACTGTATTGCTATGCAGAGTTAGGATTGTCCAAAACATCTCCCTTGGACTTCAGTGGGTTTGAGGGGAGACCAGAAATAGTGGGAAAATCAACTTGCATAATCCAACAAGGACCCCAAAATACAATTCCTATCAGTGAATGTGATGCCCAGATGGAGAATTTCTTTTCGTATGAGTTGGAAAATAATTTGGATCAGTAAGAGTTTTTGTTTTCCCTATTTTTCGTGTGGGGACTGAACCCGGGGCCTCAAGATGGAGCAGAGATCTTATGAATCTCACTCACCACTAATTACCTTCTCATCTACTTTTTCTTGTGGCCACTCTCTGTTGTTTTGAGAAAGATGGTTTCTGAATGTGTATAGCAGAGTTCACTAAGACTTGCCTTCTTTGAAAGCCGTGTTTACCTACTACAAAGGACAAACCACTTGTAGAATATTTAAAACAAAAATCCTTTAGCCATAACCAGGACATACCATTCTATTCAGCATTAAAGGAAATGGCTTAATGACAGCCAGAGTTCCCTAACACTTCTAATGACTTTAATGATGATGCAAAGTAGGGTTCCATTTGCTCTCTTACAATTATATCCACCAGTCTAATAGCAGAGTGACTAGGAAACATTTAAAACTAATTATTGGTACTTATGTTTAAGACTTAGAATCATACTTTTGAAGGCATTCAGAACTGTGGATCATGGCTCAGACAATATTTTACTCCCTGTTAAACAGGCCTACCACTGTATCCTAATATTTTTTCAGAGCAGTAAAAACACACACACACTTAAGCAGATCCCTGTAATTAAACAACCATCATATTTAATTTTGCCAACTCTGGGGCTCTAATACATTTATCTCTATTTTCTCCCCTTGTCCTCTAAAACCTTTCTTAAAAGTTCTTATTTGATTTAATATGTGAAAGCTGCAGAGGCCTCCAGCACACAGTTTTCAATAGTGCAATTATGTAGGGTGTAGATTTTAACTACAGTGGTGAAGAAAGGTAGTCAAATTGATGGTTTAATCTCCAGTATTTTAGAATTTGAGAAAAAACGATGCTCGGGCAATTAGGTTTCTCCCCACCCCCAAGCCCAAGGTCAGTTTGACACTCTGAATGGTTAAATCATCCTTGGCAAAGAGTCTGAACTTGGCAGAAGCTTCATAATGAGAAATCCAGATGACTGGTATCATTTGTAATGTGAGTGCCCTGCACTTAATCTAGCATTGGTTTGTTTTTGTAAGAAATAGCAATGACTTAAAAGAAGTCATTAGGGATGTTTAAGATTTTAACTGCTTTGACATTAGATGTGGTCTTCACCTTTAATGGCACATTTTAGCATTAAACTATACACATAAATAAGCAGTGTAGGACTTCTCAGTTCAACTTCTGCTGTAGAGTACCAAAAGGATTCCATCGGCTTCTTGCTCTGCTTATGAAAAATGCAGAGCTTTCTCTAAAAAAAAAAAAAAAATAAGCTGGATATTTCATTGCAGAAGGCCAAGCGTGGAGGCTCACAATACCTGATCTCTTTTGAATTTTCAACTAATTACTTAAATATGAGCTCCAGAAATAGTGCAGCTTTCCATGGACTACAATAAATATCAGATGGAGATTTCAGGATCTTGGGATCAACTAATTTTTCTGCTGGTAATTTAGCCAATCCAGACTAAAAATTATACTGCAAGAACTCTCATAACTAGTCTTTATGTAACAATGCACTGGATTTACCCAGATCTGTGTGATCTAAAGCTTGAGTTTTTATATACCATACTTGTTTCCCTAAGTACTTTTCAGCTCATGGGGGAAAGTAACAGGCAAACAGGTAATTTTCAGTTGATCAAACTAGGAAAATTCTCCAGTCGATTCAAACAAAATAGACACCTCAGTAATTCCAAGTAGACCCAGTATTAATTAAATTCCTTCACTCTCCTTGTTTTTACATTCTTTCTCAACAAGAAATATATAACAAACTATACAAAGTGGTAAAATTGTTATGGTATATTAGCTACCTTTCACAAAAGAATATGACTTTGGTTTTTCATTTTCTTTTAGGAGTCTTAGTCTTAACTTTGTACTATAAATAAAGGAAGAAAAACCCTTTTCCACGAATCTCTGAGTTCAATACATGAGACCCATAAACTGATAAGTGACAAATTGTAAGAAAAAGTTTCTTGATAATATTTTATATACATGCCATAGACCTCACCAAAACACAGGTAGACTCAGAGCATATATACCATTTTAACAAAGCACTATGGAATGAGGGAAAGTGACTAGATAAAGGAAGGAGGGTGTTGAACTTCTAGAGATGGTAAATAGTGATGTAAGGAGCATGTGCCATAGACATACTGGCACATGCTAGGACTCAGTTGCTGGCCATAAGGAGCAGCAGCCATTGAACTGCTTAGTCATGTCTGCTTGCAGTTGATAAGGAGTTATAAGGGGCACTAGCCATAGGCATGCTTAGCAACGATGGGTTACAGTTGATAGGAAGCACAGCTCCATGAACATGCACAAAGAACATGCTCAGCTGCAACTATATCACCTCACTGGACATAACCAATGAACACTGACTTTCATTGGGTGTAATCTCTCGCCAGCGTATACCTGGTCTGCCACATTGAGGATTTTTGCTCCAAGGACATCGTTGAGACTGGCTGCCTTGCTGTCTGTCCCAGGACTGACTCCACCATTCCTTGACCTCCAGCTGTCGGCTGGAGAGAACTGCCAGACAAGGACAATATCTACTCTTTGGCTAAGAGAAGTCACGTGGCATTGGAGGTATTTGAGGGCTTGTGATTGCCCTAGGATTGTGTGATTTGCTTATAGTGTATAATTAGTGTGCATTGAATGCTAGTTGGGGTGCTCCAGCACACCTAACACTTTTGCATTATTGTTTATCTGCTTATAGTAGTTAATTAGTGTGCATTAAATGCTAGTTGGGTTGCTCTCACACACATAACATTTTTTGCATTAATTTGTATGTTTGATGATTGGTGTGATCGAATATACACTTGCATTTAAAGACAATCCACCTCCAAATAATTATTAATAGTGCTACTCGAGACACATAGAAAGATACATATGTGGGGAAACCAATGGAAGATAAGGATTATTTTGGTTGTGTGTATGTGTGTGTACTTCTCTTGGGGCTGACTTTCTCTCTTCTTCATGGTCATAAAACTCCCATTAGAAAGAGGACAGTTTTCATTTCTCAGACATTTCTTTTAGTCAGATAAGGGATACCCAAGAAGGTTTATTTTTTAATCTGTTAGTTTTAATTGCCTTTCACTAAAAATAAGCCATATGGCAAAGTGAAATATTTGGGGACTAATATGCTCTGATTGATAGTCTGTGAGATGAATAAGAAAAATGCAGTTTGTTTAGGAGATGAGATGACTTAGCATTTTTTTTAATTGACAAGATCTAGTGAGGGTAAGTACAATACTGCCTTAAAGCAAATTAAAACCTTAGAGTGTTTCTGAAGAGCCTGTGCATTGATTCATCACATCATCATGATATACTGCTCTCTCACACTGTACTCTGACTCGCCTGTAATAAGTCAAACTGAGTCAAATTCTAACCTGTGCCCAAAGGAATGCATTCTATGATCAATGCTAATCCAATACAAATAGAAAGATCAGAAAGAAAACTGCTGATAGATGGAAAAAAGAGAAGCTGAGGTGCGACACATTTACAAAAGGTCATCATTGCTTCCTGAAATTCCACTCAGAAATTTGGGTAAGGATGAGGTGTGGGGGTCCACCACATTTGAAGTTTTCCTTTGGGTTACCTTGTCAAACAGGTTTCATCAAGATTGTGCCTACACAGCAAATAAGTTTGGAGGAAGAAAAAAAATTGAATAAGTCAGGCATTGATTATTCCATTATCCAACTAGTTTGACTTTTCACTAATTAATACAGATAGAGAATCCCTAATCCAAAATCCAAACCATGAAGTACTCCAAAATTTGAAACTTTTTGAGTGCCAACATGGTGCAATAAATGAAAAATTGCA
Organism: Ictidomys tridecemlineatus; assembly: GCF_052094955.1. Taxonomy (NCBI): domain Eukaryota; kingdom Metazoa; phylum Chordata; class Mammalia; order Rodentia; family Sciuridae; genus Ictidomys; species Ictidomys tridecemlineatus. Next base: position 45,221,059 of record NC_135486.1, on the reverse strand, counting down.
CATCTGGCCTCATGTAGCATGTTGTAGTCCCAACATAGGCACACTAAGAATCACTTATAAAATTACCTTCAGGATATATATGAAGCATAATAAATTTCTTACTTAGACTTGGGTCACATTCCCAATGTATCCCATTATGCATATGCAAAATTTTTTTAAAAACCCCAAAATCTGTTACTAAGCATTTCACGGAAGGGATATTCAACCTATAATCCCAAATGGACCCATAAGTGCCCATCAAAAAGAACATGTCTATAGTAATGCTCCAGTTTCTTAAAATTATGAAGGAGAAAATTTCCAGACTGAGTTTCAGGAGAAAATGCAAATTCAAAAAGCATCACAAGCAGGTAGTTGGCAGGTTACTTTGGCTTTCTTAATCAGGAGCAGTGAATTTGTAAAATGAGGACCAATGTGATTCTTCAACCAAAATATCCCCTGAATCAAGGATGCTCTTTCATGAAAGAGTAAGGAAACATTTTCAAAGTACTGGCAACCCATCAGAGAGGAAAAATTAGCTGCAATGTCCTGTTATACAGGCATTCCCAGATCTATTTATATTCCACAATGACAGAAAATGCATCTGTCCAGTGTTGGAAAGACACTAGAGGACTTAATTATCTGAATCCCCTCTGCAGTGGTTGGATAAGAAGGGCGTATCCTCACATTTCTCATGCCTGAACTCCAACCAAGACCTGGTCAGAAGGCTGTAGGTCTGTTCAGGGAGCCAACAGGAAGTTTTCCTCAACTTGAGCCAGCTGGATAGGAATGAAGCTTGCTTCAGCTGGAAGTCATTTGTACTTTTCCTCAGACTAATCGGAATCAGTGGCTTAGGAGAGCACACACCAAAGGTGATCTTGCTTACTCTGATCTGGTCTAGGTGCTGAAATCCAGCTGCTAAAATATTTAAGGGAAGTACCTGGAGTTGTCTGGTTTGCTTTGATGGAGAGCAGGATAAGAAAGAACTGCTCACAGAATGGAAAAATGAGAAGTTGAGGTGTGGCACATTTACAAAAGGTCATCAGTGCTTTCCAAAATTCCACTCGGAAATTTGGGTAAGGATGGGTGGGGGCTCTACCACATCTGAAATTTTCCTTTGGGTTACCTTGTCAAGCAGGTTTCATCAAGATTGTGTCTACACAGCAAATAAGTTTGGAAGAGGAAAATAAATCTGAATCAGGCAGGCAACTAGTTATTCCAAATACAAGCAGAAACATCAAGTCACGAAAAGTCTAGAAAGTAGCAGCTATTCAAAAAGCAGCAAATCATCTTTTAAAAATGTGTTTTTATGAGAGGACCCTTGTCTTGCTTGCTTACTGTCTCTCTTAGGAATGAATGTCCTTCAATGTGTTTAAGTTGTCATTTAGTAACTTGCTGTTTGCACTTTTCCAGAGGCCAGAAGAGGAAGGAATGGCTAGCCATAACCCATCCTTGGAAATTCTATCACTATTCTAATTCTATCACTATAGTTCTATCTAACAGCCTTACCACATGGAGACTTGCTCAGCCTCCTGGCAGAAGGTAATCTAATGTTGATTTTTACCAGAAAGAATGAATGCTTTGGTCTAGTGAGTTTACCTGTGAGCATTTACATATGCTAATACTGATCACCCCAGAGCAGAGATGTGCCAAGTTCACAGTGTGAACATCACCTCAGAGAGCAGCGGGATTGCCCATAAAGATCACTGACCTGGGAAGTACAAGTGACAAAAGTACAGACTTGTACACAACACCCTCTCCCTAATCCGAGAGAATAGCATCCTTAAGCTTACAAAAATCTTTGTGATTGTACAAGAAATTCTACACACTATAATACTGACTCAAAACAATACTTTGTTATTTTGTTTAAAATATTATGGGTGATCAACTGTATGTGAGGTAAAATACACCTACCACTGATGAGTTTCAGGAAGGAGAAACACAGACGCTAGATCAACCATGTAAAAAGAGTTCTATAACTGAGATATGAAAAGGAGTAAAAGAAGATAGCCAAAAATTAATCTGGAACAAATAAAGCTTTACCTTTGTTGTCTTTAAAATGCATGACTTCAAATACTCTGTGTTACTCACTGAAAATAAACAATCTAATTCTGTCTTTATGCTAAGCTAGGTTTCTGAGTGTGTTCTGTGAGGTCATGTGTTGGGTGAGGGCAAGGCTCAGGCCCAGGAACCAAGGTTTGAGGATTTAGGAATTTAAAGAAGATGCAAGATACAGGGTTATCTTTTATTTGGAGGTAGCCATAGCCTTTGACCAGCCCCTTGAGCCATTTCCACAGTCCTTTTTTTATATACAGTTCAAACAAGGCACACTGCCAACAGGTTATATAAGGGGCAGGGGTGGGGGAGCGCATGTTCGTGAGTCCATGTTCATGATCTTGGACATACATGCTGAATCAGAATGTTTAAGGTCTTGACTAATCATAACATAGCTTGTTCCCAGCCCTGGCTACACACACACATATATAACATAAAACACAGCCTGGGGGAAGTCTTGGCAAGGGAGTCTACCACTATGTTGGGCCTGCCCTAACACTGTGACAGACCCCTCTCACCAAATTCTTTCCTGAGTCCCTTCTCTCACCCATGGTCCAGGCAAAGAAGCCCTGGAATTTCTTTTATCATACATCCTGAGACACGCAACGTCTGCGTAGGAATTTAGTGAGATGGGGTCACCTTGGCCAAATGCTGGAAATTGCCGCTGTGGCTGGAAGACGGTGGAAGAGGAAGACTGTGAAGAAGGATGGGCTAGGACAGACAAACACGTGGGGGGAAAGAAGGACTGGGGAAGAGAAAAAAGGGAAGATGATAGAGGAGGAGGAAGAAAAGGAGGAAAGGGAGTGGAGAGAAAATAAATAAAAGGTGAAGGAAGAAGAGAGGGAGAGAGGAAGAGGAGGAGGAAGAAAGAGGAGTAGGAGGACCAGGAGAAGGACACAAATGGGAAGATTAACTCTGACTTTGAAAACAATAAAAATAACTATCCTTTTCCTACACCTCTGGCATTTTACTGCCTTAGGAATTCCCCCCCAAGAACTTTCTCTGGTCTTTTACTTTTTCTCCTACTTCTTTATGGACCTTCTCATGAATTCCACAAAGGCTTCAACCACCACTTGCAGGCTAATGGTTTCCAAACATTTCTGTCAGTCTCTACCACATACCCTGAAATATTATGCAAGTTCCCACCTTCACACTCCACGGGTACCACAACATCAACACACCTAGAAATTACCTCATCGCTTCTTCCCCTCCTCACCACCTCCTCAAGATTTTCTTGGGCACTTTGAGGGAATAACTTGGTATGACCCTGATACTACTGAAAGCTTCTTAACGAAATATTGTTAAATAGCCTCTCATTAGTCTTATTGACATTAGAAACCTCAGTGTCAGCTGAACTCCCTTCTCTCCTCACCCTTCACATGAAATGTATTTCAAATCCTGTTCATTAAATCAACCTCAAGTGTCCCTCAAATCCAGCTTCTCTTTTCATTGCCATTCTCACTCTCAGAATTCAGCACACTTGAATATTTATCCAGGGACTACGGAGGCAGGATATTGTGGTTTGGGGCACAGGTATTAGATTTAGAATTTAAACCCTAACTTGGCTGCCACCTAACTGGATAACCTCGGCGAAAATGTTTAATCTACTTACATCTATACCATCTCAAGGGGTTATTTGGAGCAATATTTCTAATGATTCAGATGTTCTTAGGGTTTGTTTGTTTGTTTGTTTTTGCCTCACACATAATGAGCCTTTAATAAATGGTTGCTCCTTACTAAAAAGTTACGCTGACACAAATTTCTTCCAACTTCCAACTCTAAAGATTATGGTGTATTTATAAAAATAAAAATGTTGATGTCAATATTCTAAGTTTTTTAATAAAAAGTCCCATCTATTACTTATAGCAAAATTTGTGAATAATGTTACTACTGAAATTTTGGACTAGATAATTATTTTCTCTGAACTCTTTTCTTGCACATTTTAGGGTATTTAGCAACATCTCTGGCCTCTACTCACTAGATGCTAATAGTATCTCCTTCTCTGTAACAATTCAGAATGTCTTCAGAAATTGCCTAATACCCCACAGGAGCCCAAAAGAAATCACCCCCAAATGAGAACCACTGACCCAAACAACAATGTTCAAATTTTTAATGTGCGTTATAAATCCTTCACAAGTTGAACCAGCATGAACTATCCTGCTTTATTTCGTACTATTCCATCCCATACCCACGGTCCTCCATTCTCATCTAGCCTGTCTCAAAAGGCCAGGTCCTTTCACAAAACTTTGCTCTTCAGTGAACTTGATGTTTCCCTTCTTATAATGTCCTTCTCCAACTTCTCCACCTAACAAACCTTTCCTGTTCGTTAAATACCCAGCGCAAATATCACCTCTCCCTGGGGGTTTTCTGGTCAGACCTACTTTCACTTGATACCTGCTGTATTCATTTTATGCAATTTGACTTGCTTAGTACATGCTATGTCTGTTCGCCTGCTTGTTTTGCTGGCCTTACTAGACTGTGAACTTCTGTAAAACAGGAATTAAAATCTATTCATCGTTATCTAGCCATAGTTGATAGTATGACCTCTAGCACACCACAGGTGTTCAATAAGCACTTTTAGATAAATTGTACTCTCACGGGTCCTCCTATTTATTGAGTCCCCTTTGAGGGTAAATAATTCATCACACATAATATTTTCAGTTTTTCTTTACCTACTGAAATAGTTTCTGCCGCAGTCCGGCTGCAGCAAAATAACGGGGGGGGGGGGGGGGGGGGGGACTTGTGTAGATTGATACAGCAGGAGTGGGAGCCATTTATTGTAGGACAACAGAGGTATTTATACATTCCACACAGCTTATCTTAATGAGCATAAACTAGATACAGCAGTCAACCAATAAGAAATCTCCACACTTAATGGCTCCCTGGCACCACCTCACAAACCACTCCCCCTGGCAAAATACCAGGCGCCATCCTGACTTGTTTACAGACTCTAACAAGTTTCATCTTAATTGTTCTTTGGTCAGAGCCCTTTGTAGATAGCTAAATAATTGAATCCACTGTTGGTCAGTATGTGTTAATGATGTAGCACATTCCCCTCCAACAAGCCATTTTCCAGGGAATGAGACTGTGGTTATACACACAAGCTCCCTCAGTTTCTTTGTTTATAAGTCTTTTTTTTTTAATGGGTAAATTCATGATATTGATGGGGTTAACTTCAAGTGTGATTTTAAGATTAGATGAGTTACTGATCCTGAAGCAGATATAAGTACATACATAAGCAAATCCTTTAAAATTAACCTACAAACACTGACAGGAATTTGGAGGTAGGGCATATAAATCAGAATGATTAATGTGTGTCTTTTTAAATGTATTTTAATTGACAAGTAATTGTATGTATTTATGGTGTACAACATGCTGTTTTGAATTATATATATAGTGGGATGACAAATCAAGCTAATTAACATGTATTACTCACTTGTGAGAATACTTTAAGTCTACTCTTAGCACTTTTCAAGTGCATGACGCTTTGGTATTAAGTGTAGTCACCATGTTCTGCAATAGATATCTTGAACTTATTCTTATCAAATTTGGTGTCCTTTGACATCCACCCAATCTCTTCCCCCCCCCCCGCCACTCCCCCACCCCCCGCCCACCTTAGCCCTTGTTAACTGCCATTCTGCTCTCTACTTCTATGGCTTCAAGCTTTTAGAATCCACATATAAACGAGTTCCTGCAGTTTTATCTTTCTATGCCTGGCTTACTCTACTTGCCATATTAATGTTTTCTAGATTCAATCACATAGTCGTAAATAACAGAATTTGTACTGCTGAATAGTGTTTCATTATATATATAAACACCACATTCTCTTTATTAATTGGTAGATTTCATAACTTAGCTATTGTGGATAATACTGAAATGATTATGGAAGTATAGGTATCTCTTTGATATACTGATTTCAATTCTTTAAGTAATATACCCAGTAGTGAAGTTGCTAGGTACTGTAGCAGGATTTTTTTTTTTCAATTTTTTAAGGAACATCCTGTTTTCCATAATAGCTGTACTAATTTACATTCTCATCAATGGTGTACATGGGTTCCCTTTCCTTCATACACTAACATTACCTTTTTTAACAAGTATGAAGTTATATCTCATTATGATTTTAGTTTGCATTTCCCTGATTATTAGTGTTAACCAGCAATTTTTCATATACCTATTTCCTATTGGTATGTCTTCTTTAAGAAATATCTATTTAGGTCCTTATTCAATTTTAATTGTGCTATTTTCTTCTATTGACTTTGATTTCTTCAGATATTTTGTATATGAACTTCCTATCAGATGTAATGATTTACAGACAATTTTCCCATTCCATAGAGTATCCCTTTACTCTGTTCACTGTTTCATTTACTACAAAATCTTTTTAGTTTGATAAAATCTCATTTGTATATTTTTGTTTCGTTGTCTATTCTTTTGGGGTCATGTACAAAACCAGAAAAATGTTATAGATTTTTCCCCTGTTTTCTTCTGTTTTTTTCCCCAGTTTCGGGCAGGTCTTAAATCTTCAATCTACTTTGTTTTCTGTATATGTTGTGAGATAATAGCATAATTTCATTCTTGTAGATGTGTATATTCAAATTTCCCAACTTACATCTGCCTTATTTCTACCAGTTCTATTATTTCAGGGGGAAAAAACTTATTCACAAGGAATTTGATATACAACTTATTACAGTGTATAGCTTATTCTAAGCTCATTGCATATTGTCCCTGAAAGTATTGCCTTCTACAAGGTCTTTACATCCCAAATATCCTTTATTTTATCAATCTGGAGAAAGTTTTGGTTTTTGCTAAGACAATCAAAAAGTATTTGGATGTGCTTTGGTAGATCCAGCTTTTCAGAGGGCTCAGTAACTGCTTTAGAAAAATGACCTGGTGCAATATATCAATTACCATTTAGTAAATCCCATAGTGTTATTGCTGCAGGAAACAGAGTGGCCCAAACAGGAGGGCTTAATCAGGAATCAACATGTGGGGCTAGATGAGGCCTATAAATATCTATTACTTGTATAAATCTCTTTCTTCTCTGCACCAGTTTTGTCCTTTTGCAAATGGGAATAATAATATCCTCCCCGTCTGTTGAAAATGCTTCCTAAAATCAAATAAGATACCATATGTTCTAGCAGTTTTAAACTTTTAAATGTTAATCTGGCTTTTAATTCTGAAACAGCCTTGCAGAAGAGCAGTGAATCAGCTATAATGCTGTGTGATTTATTTTTCACCAGAAAATAAATCACACAACATTATAGCAACATCAGCAGTACTGTGTGACTTTATTTTCTCAATATATAAATCTGCCATGTATATTATGTGCCTTTGTGTGACTGGCACTGTACTAAGCAGTGGAAGCACACAAAAAAAGAGAAGTTACCTCAAGGAACTTGTTTGTAGACAGAAAAAAAATACCATAATTACATTGGGCTATTAGGAAATATAGCAGAAATAATGCAGAATATACAACTGAAACAAAGAAATTAGGGTCCAACATGCTGACTTAATCCGTCCTTGGAAGTACTTGTTAATGTTTATACTAGTAACTTCGGAGAATCCATTTGCATATATTTTAATGCTGTCTTCATGGAGCTAGAAGAAAATATGCTGAAGTTTCCATTAGGTTCTGAAAACAGATATTTGGAAGATACCCTAATGCTCAATATTGACCACATCAGAGTTCATGTAGCAGTTTCCTTTCAAACGTTATCCCTTTAAAAATCAAATTGGGTGGTTCTATGTAGACTTCAAAGGTTTCAGATTTCTGATTTACTTACTGAACATTTACTATGTTCCAGAAATAAAATTGAATTTTTTCAATGTATTATCACATTTAAAACCTAAATAAAGATGGAGGTAGTTTTAACTTCATTCCATTATGAGCTTCTGTTCCCCATCATGAAGCCATTTCTATATCCTGGCTCACCGCCCACACTCACACTACTCTGCAGGGATTCTGTTGAAGAAATCTGTTCTAACCAAATTATACCAAATAATTTAGCTGCCAGCCTGTGAATAAGATAATGTGTGTTGGGTAATGATTTAAAAAAAAAAATAACTGATTTTGGATAGCCACATGATATGAATTTTTCCTAATAAAAATTTCATGCTCTTCAAAGTCTTCTGTTAGTTTGTTCAGCAACTTTGTAACTAGAAGAAGGGAATTTGTTGGTGTATTAGTTTTCTCAGGCTTCCATGTCAAACTACCACAAAATGAGTAGCTTCAAGAACAGAAATGTCATGTTCCACAGTTCTGGAGACTAGACATCCAAGATCAAAGAGTCATCGTGGTTGGTTTCTTCTGAGGGCTATGAAGGAGAATCTGATCCATGTCTCTCCCCCAGCTTCTGATGGCTTGCTGTTAATTCGTGGCTTTCTTTGGTTTGTAGAAGTATCACTCTGGTCTCTGTTTTCATCTCTTCATCTTCATATAGCACTCTCCATGTGTTTGTGCATTTGTGTGTGTGTGTATGTGTGGGTCCAAATTTCCCTATTATAGGAGTACAACAACCATATTGAATTAGGTCCCACTCCACTATTTTAATTTGATTACCTCTCTAAAGACTATTTCTAAATACAGAAACATTCTGAAGTACTAGAGGTTAGAACTTTAACACAGATTTTGGGAAGACACAATTCAACCTTAACAGTTGGTCAAAGAAATGATACTTTCTAAATATTTTACCAAGGTTTGAAAATGCTTATTAACTTTTGTAAGAAAATATGTCATTCAAATATAAACTTACCAATGGGTCACCCAGCATTTATTTTTTGGTAACACCTTTTTCCCTTGAAAAGGAAGACTTGCAAGTGTAATGTGCACCCCAAATTAGAAACAGGTGACTTTAAAATAGACTCATTTGTATTTTTACACCTATTATCTTACTTTTTACTGGTACCATAGTTGGGACTATAGGTATATCAATATTTATTTGATGACATAGGCCCAAGGAAAATAAAAAAACATATCTACTATCACAGAATCTATTGGGGTGGGGATAAAATAAAAAGATCTGTTTCTCCTTAAAACAAAACACAGGAGGAAATTTTCTGCAAGCTATGGATGTACACAAACAAATGTTCTGTCACTCAGTTAAATTGCGCAATTCAGTTAAATTGTTGGACAATTCATTTGGTTTTGTCTTTATTTCTTCTGTACTCTGATCTGGGTAATTAGAAATTAGGAGTAACCTAAGCAGATGTCTTGTTGAAGATTTTGATGAAAGGAATTTCCCCTACACCAGAAGGAATTAGTTTCATAACAACAATGGAGCCCAAGCTCAATGACAAGATTTAGTGGATTCTGCATTCTTATGCAATAAAAACCCTTCCTTTTGATATGAAACTAATCTCTGGAATATGATGGCTCATCACAGGTCAGGTTATAAATATCCAAAACCAAAGTCCCTGGTTTTAACCACCCAAGAAGAATCTGCACTGTGTTATCAGGCAACATGATGACACTTGTGAAATGGAAATTTCATGCAACAGGGTGGGAGATCTATGCATTTAGTAGTCATTTATGATATAGGTGTGACTTCATTCACAGGCAACTATACTTTCCACTCATGTTGACAATTCTCCACAAGTTTATAATGACATATTCTGTGCCCAACTCTCACTTCTCTCCTATATTTTCACCTATACGTTGACCATTGCCCAAAATTAACCCACGATTTGTTCTGCTACACTGAAAACTAAACTCTTCCATCTTCCCTCTAGGATCTACTTTCACCTCTCCCTTGAAACTGATGGCTCAGAAATGTCTTTTTTTATCTTTAAATTGATGACAGAAGCCCAAGGAAAATTTTAAAAATATATATTTTCCTATAATAAGATATATTTTTTTTACCTTAACTTTTATTTTGATCTCAATCTTCAAGAAATCTCCAAATACAACTGGAAATTATTTCTTTGTTATGGCTTGATATCATTCATATTTAGTGTCTGTGTGTTAAAAGTCCATAGTCCCTGGTGCTACATGAAGTTGGTGAATCTTTAAGAGGGAGGACCTAATGGGAGGTCTTCCAGTCATTGAAGGCAGTCTACCATGAGGTACTGCCTTACCACAGGCCTCAAAACACTTGGGCCAACAAGTCATGGCCTGAAATTTTCAAAACTGTGAGCCAAAATAAACCCTCTGTTTCTTTTAAAAGCTGATTATCTCAGGTGTTTGTTATGGTAATAGCAAGCTGACTAATGTATGTGCCTTCCTTTCCACTACTGTAGACAAGACCTTACTTCGTGATTCTATCACCTCATTCCTCAAAGAGCATAATGGTCCCTGTGGGCTGGGGTACAGAACAGGACCAGATTTCCCAAAACCCATCTAAAAATTACACCTCCACCAAACTCTTCTCCCAAGACAGTAGGCCATACTCAGTTCTGTTCCTCACTATACCCACAGATGAGCTTTTCTATTCTCTAAGGTGGCCCTGTAGTCAGGCACAGCTTTTGTTTAGTCTCGAGTCCCATAGAGGTTTTCACTCCAACTGTGAGCTTTTCAGATGAGTGTAGCTCATGAGTTCATCTTAAGTCACTTCACAAAATAGCTGTCTCCTGTTTTGCATAATATGGCTTGGAACTCATAGCTTTTCCATAAGTTTAGCAAAATCTCAGTCTATAGAAGTATCATGTTCTTTTTTGTTATTATTGCATATTGTGGTTTATAACAAAATATTTTCCTATAATATGATATATTTAATTTCCAGTTTTCAGTTTCTAGTTATGAAATCAATACCTCTTGAAGAAATTTGTATAGGAAGTCAAGGAGATATTTTTTTAAATCACCTAAAGCATTTTGAATTTTTCTATTCTTTCCTATTATATTTTTACATACTTTACTATTTTCCAAAGTCATTAAACTGTCTACATAGTCTACTGGTATATAAATCGTATTGTAATTTAACCAATTGCCTCTTATTGGGTCTTTGGTTAGTTCTAAGATTTTTCCATTAGTAATAAATCTGGGATGATTATCTTCATAAAGAAATTTTAGAGAGAAGTCTGGCAGTACCTATTTTACCACAGCCTTACCAGCACTGGAAATTATATCTGCTTTTCAGATATGATATTCAATGACTAAAAGGGTGGATACTTTCCTGTTTATTGACAAATTACATTTTTTTGTCTGAATTATGAAATTAACAAGTTGTCCTTTTAATCTGTAAGGGGTCCTAAAAGATGAAAGGTATCAATTCTTTAGATTGCATTCTGCAACATTTTATCCATATTGTCATGTGCCTTTCAGCATTTATTATGTTTGACATGGAATATTTAAGCTTCAAGATGCTCATGAAGAGGCAATGGCTTTTGCAAAAATCAACTTCAATGGAGAGACTGGGATGGGATCCATATTGCCAGAGTTGAAATGTGAATGAAAGGAAAGGAATTTAAAAGTCTTTGTTAAAGTAAAAAGAAGGAAAAATATGGAGAGAGAGAAAAAGGGTCAAATGAAATGAATTTGTTTAGCGTGCTTGTTAACTTGCATTTTGAGCTATGGGAAGAAGATAACAAGATTAACTGCTGGAACAAGATAATGGAAGAATTAGAAGGGTTTACGATTGAAAGTATAAGCAGAGAGAAATGTATTTAAGAGATGAAAGAGTTTCTTCATCAGGAAGAAACCACCTTCATCAAGGTGGATTTTTGGTGATTGTGGAAAGACAAATGAAGGAGGCAAAGTTACCACATTCTTCTTCAGGGTATTGCTCTTTTGTTGCTAGCTCAGACAAGCAAAAGAAAAATGACTCGAGAAATGGAGAAATGACAGCACAACGCCTGCCATTTTTGTAGCATAGAGAGATGGGCAGATTGGTTTTGTAAACTTTTCAAAAAATGTAAGTACTCTAAAGAAAATAAAATTCAAGCTTAGTCGAAAGAGGCATTCTAAATATGTCTAAGTAGATAACCAAGAAAAATTTATTAAAACAGTTAAGGATGTTAAAGAAGGGGGTTTTTTTAGAATTTATTTTAAAGGAAAGTAATAAGTAAAGCACTCCATATCTCTTTATTAACATTTTCTATAGAAAAAGTGATTCTGACCACAAAACTATAAAGTTTCATTTTTCAACTTATGACAGCATTTCCTAAAAAATGTCTAAAAGAGAAAATTTCACTCTGAGTGCCAGACCTGAAAAAATTAGCCCTTAAGATAACAATGGTAGCACAATTATATTAGTTTCATATTTCTCCTATAACTAGTCATTACAATTTGTGGCTTAAAACAACACAAATTCATTACCTTTAAGTTCTGGGGGTTCGAAGTCCAAAACAGTTTCTCACTGGGCTAAAATCAAAGTGTTGGCAAGGTAATGTTCTTCTGGAAGCTCTAAAGAAAAATCTACTTCTTTTCCTTTTCTAGAGTCTAGCCTCCACCTGAACATGATAGATTGAGAGGGCCCCCTTCCATCATCAAGCCCAGGTGTGTAACATCTTTAAATCTCTCTTGAATGCAACCCCCTGACTCCCTTTCATTTATAAAGAGCCTCATGATTACTTTGGGCTTGCCTGAAAAATCCAGGAGAATCACCCCATCTCAATAGCCTTAATTTAATCTTATCTGCAAAGTCCCTTTTGCTATGTGACCTACTCCTAGATAACAGAGACTGGGACATGGACATCTTTGGGGGACCATTATTCTGCCTATTACAAAAGTCTGTGTTGTTTCAGAGATAACTACAAGCTTACTGAAAACCATTTGCAGATAAACCATTTGCATAAAAAGGGCACAGCCTCCTCCTCCCATTTAAAAACAATGAAAAAATACCTATGTACTTGATTACAATTTATACATTGAATTCTTTAGTCCACATATACCTAACATTCTGAGATGGAAAGCAGCAAAAACAGGCAGCACCTTCTTTGTAGTAGAATTGAGTTTGGAACCCCTGAATCAAGCAAGGCTTTAAGTCGAGTATGAATCCAGAATTGTTAACCATTCCTGAACTTTGAAATGGCTGAACCAGCCTGGCCACATCATTGAGCCCCAATAAAGATGAAGCATCAATTTCTCTCCTTTGTTTATAACTCAATTTCAGACCATTCTCACTTCTTTTCAACTCCCCTTTCATGCTCCCCTTCCGTCCACCATCTTGAACTTGCCCTTTTTTTCTGATATCTTTGTTCTTTGGCTGTGAGTTTTCCCTCAACCCAAGGAGTTTGTTTCAATGTGGCTTGTTCTGGACATTGAGCTGCTGAAACCCTTCCCTAACATTTTCCTACCTGTATAACATTACTTCACAGCTGACCCTAGCATCTATGGGAAGAAATCAGTCAGAAAGTCTCATCAGTTTGACTGTGACTTTAGTTGAAAATTGAGTCACATTCTGCTTCTGTCAGTAGTCAGTAAAGGAAAATTCCAGATACTGGAAAAATTTCAACTCATCATTTGGACCCCAAAATCCACAAGCAGGCTATTGCCACCATTTTCTTTAGATTTGTTCTCTCATCCCCACACTTACTCCGTAAGATTTTTTCTTATTACCTTTTGTATGTGGTGCTATATGAAACAGAGACTGTCGTAGAAGATGTAGAAGTTCCAAGTGATGTTTCCTTAGGTAACTGAGAATCCTGTTAAACATGAGGGAATGATTGCTGTTCTACCATGAGAGATATATTCCTTGAAGCTTGACCTTTTCTTCTGAGTGGATGGATATAGAATCATGTGGCTGCAGGTAACCCAGTAACTGAAGCAGGACAAACAGGAAAACCATTTGGATTAGGACAGAGGGAGATACAAAAACCACACATAAAAAGATAGAGCTCTAGAGTCAAAGCTCAAGAGAGTAATCTACCAATTTGTCAGACCTAATGGATGATTACAAAACTGAAAATAGGATTCAGAACAACAATAACAACAACTAAGATTTATGAAATTTTATCTGATATCAGACCAAACAATTTATATACATATTTCAGGTAATTTCATTACAAAAATAATGAACACAGAAGGCTTATTCATCCTCATTTTACAAGTGAGGAAACTAAAGCTCATATCACAAAACTAATGGGTACCAAAGCCTGAATGTAGAATCAGGATTCAAAGTTAGTTCTGTCAGTTCATGAGTCTGAGCTCATAACTACAGACCTACCAGAAGGGTAGAGCTGGTTGAGCAGCATTATGCAGGAAAGGGGGATTGGCCCCATGACTTTTACTGTAAATAGGGCCAAATTGAGTAATGGTTCTCCAGTGCATGGGCAGGGTGCTTCCAGTCAAAGTCTCAAGTAACTGTTCTGGTATTTAAAGATTCTCTACTGCCAGGCACAGTGGCACAGGCCCGTAAACCCAGCAGCTTGGGAGGCTGAGGCAGGAAGATTGATAGTTCAAAGCCAGCCTCCGCAAAAGTGAGGTGCTAAGCAACTCGATGAGACCCTGTCTCTAAATAAAATACAAAATAGGTTTGGAGATGTGGCTCAGTGGTCAAGTGCCCCCGAGTTCAATCCCCTGGTACCAAAACAAAAAACAAAACAACAACAACAACAAAAACCATTATCTATTAAGATGCAAATAAAGGATTAGCAAAGCTCTGCTCAAATATTTCTTAACAGTTTAGCATGTCTGAAAGGGTTAATTGACAATTCTAATATAAATACTATTCAAGATATTTCACCAGATAGTTCTAGAAAGTGTTCTTAGGCAAGAAAGTAAGATATTTCAAAGAATGTCCAGTCACTAAGCTAAAGGACTCATAACCATCATGTTATATTTGGTTTAATTTATCAACTCCTCTCATAGGGTCAAAGAAGTGTTTGTTACAAATGAAGAAAAGGGAGAAGCCAGAGGAAAGAGAACCTCAAGAAACTAAAAGTCCTTATATTCAAAGAACAAGAAAAAAAATCACATTTGGGTGGGGCTAGGAACACCATCTTTAAGAGACTGGACATTGTCACAGAGCTTGAAGAAAGGGATGGATATGAAATCATGGGAAAAGAGTGGGAGGACACTTGGGGTTGGCAAGCAAATGAGCAAAGTTACAAGGACAAAAATTAAAGAATTGCAAGGAGCTGGTTGTAGGATCACTTTGTTAGAAAGAAGAAGGATCTGTCCAAAGCTCCAGGAGGTGTCGACAACCGTGCAGAGATGAAGGCTGGGGTCCATGTATAGACAGGCTCTGATCTGTGGCCATTACATTGAAAAGTGAGAGAGAAAGTGAGGCAGAGGATAACGAATTCCAGTCTCAGGAGTGTTGGATGCTGTTACTTGCAGGAAAAGGTGTGTGTACATATGCACATGTACGTGTATGTGTGTGTGTGTGCACACCCATGTGTGTAAGAGGGAAGGGTTTGTTACTTGTGGACTTCTCCATCTGTCTTGGCACACATCCTGGTAGAGCTCAGTCTTAAGCAGCATCCTCTTAACACGAAAGACTGTCCCTTATCTGAGCTCCATCCACACAACCACATGGTCTGTCCCGCCAGATGGAGAACATTTTTCACATAATGCACTTGGCAGTAAAAGAAAATCTATTTTAAGCTGACTATTCACTTTTCATGATGTGTGTTACAAAAGCACTGGTATGGCCCAATTTATTTATAAGTGGACTTAAAACACTTTAAAATACAATGAAGCCATTTGGCTAAATGGTGACTCCTGGGAGTTGGGTTCCTGTATAGGAGAGTGAGATTTAGTCTCTTTATATACCTATCTTTAAAATGTATAAAACAGGCAGAATTCAGGTTGAAGTAGAACAGACTTAGTGAGGTTCTAACCCGGGGAATGGAAAGACCACACAACAGAAGGATTGGAACTTATTAGTGGCGATGGATGAACTGCTCTGTGGTTTCAGCTGAAACGCCTGGGATTGCTTTTCAAATGTTTTAAATTTGATAATATATATACATATAGAGATGCACACACATATATTGAAAAAGCAAATGTGTTTGCCAAAATCTTTTTCCCGACTCTGTTCTCCAACCCACGTGGATTTTAAATGTTTGTAATCCATAAGTCTCTAACATCTCAGAAAGCTCTCTGAGGACTGGCCCATAAGAGATTGTCCTCTGGGAGCACTTCTACACAAACCTTTTCCCTAAAAATTGCCACATTTTCCTCGGGCTCCTGCACTGGCCCTTTGCCCCACTTTTCTCTGTAATGTGGGGTAAACAAAAAACAAAAGTATGACTTTGAAGTCAATTCACGACTAATTTTCTTCTTTCAGAGGAATGTCTTTAGGGAAGCCCCAGAACTTCTTAGATTTCTTTTTTTTTTTTTTTTTGGTCTCAATTCAGAAAACAGATAAGGAGCTGAGGCCTCCCTAGTGGCCTTCTAGCTCTAAGTCTCAGATGTTGAGGCCCCCACCCAGATGAAATTCAGTAAGTTCCAGCTTTGCTACCTGGTTTCCTCACTTGGTCCTCAATCAAATCATCTTTTTAGTATGTAAGAAATGAAGGAACTAAGCTAAGTAAGAAAGCCTTGGGTTCTAGTTAAGAGCAGCACTTACCTGGTTTTGGAAGGGATATTAGGTGGAAAGAAGGGTCCGTGGGGGCCTATGGAAGAGACTTGACTTTACCCTCTAACTCCTCCTTTTGTAGCTCAGCTTATTAGAAATTGAAAGAACTATCAGAGGAAAGAGGTGTGAAATAAACATGAATCCAGTGATATTCTTTACCTGGCTGCACCAAAGAAACCCCACACAGAGCAAGTGTACACCAGAAATACAGAATTCAACATTCCTACCACTCAGCAGGGCATCTGGGTAAGGGAGAGCAAGTACAATATAGGAACGTAGCATTTGAGCTGTGAAATCAGAGAGACTCGGGTTCCAATCCATAGTCTTCTCTCCCACCGAACTGGAATGATGTATTATTTTACTTAAAGATGTTTGAAAAAGCAAGGAGGCCACTTGCAGTTTTGCAGATAAGTTTAATGCATCCCCTAGAGGAGCAATGGTTGCTGTGTGAACTTCCTAAAGCCACAGGGCTGATCTCAGGGTGCTTTTCTCCATGTTTCCAGGCGTGCCTACCAGGTTGTAAAGCACATTTCAGGAAAACTCAGTCACCAAAAACAACATCTGAGAGAGGAGAAATGAAGAAGGGGGAACAACAGTGGTTAAAGTCTAGTGTAATTAACATGAAACACAAGTTGCTAGAACCAGTGGCCAAACCTCTTTTTCTGATGCTACACTCCCCAAACACTCACTTTCCAGCCACCAGCAGCATGGGAGGTTGTGGGGAAATCAGAGGAAAGAAAGAGACTTAATAACCAATGTCAAGAGAAATGCCTCGTCTCTAGACTTTGTAGCAGCCCACGGTTTCATCTGCCTTTTGTGGATTTTCCTAAGTGTGAAAAGGCAAGAACACACACATAATGGCCTGGAGAAGTGGTTTGGACTGTGTGCCTCATTGTGGTGGTTTCTATCTGCTCCGAAGTGGAGCCTGGGAGAAAGAGGGATGAGGTAGGGAGGGTGGTGGCCAGAAAGAATGTTCCTGGAAATCCTGGGTCTCCCTCCCTCTTTATACCAAAGGAATTCTGCTTTTATCAATTTTAGGTACTTTCCTAAAATTTCGTTTGAATAAAGGGTGCGGCTAATCATAATAATAATGTTTTTAAAACAATGCTTGGGGGCTTATGTGGGCTGCTGGTTCTGAAGCAATGCTACTGAACACTGGCTCCCCTGGCAGGGGCGTAGGAGGAGACTCTTACAGGAATGCTGCTGAATGTCAGGGACCACTGCAGACAAGGCCACCCCAGGCCTGGAGCAGCACAGGAGGCAGGGCCGCCTGCCATCAGCAGTTAAGAGAGCTGTGACTGCCCCAGCACAATCCACAGGCCAGCAGAGCCAGTGAGAGGCGGGGTTACAGACAACTGCTATGGAAAGATTTCTGTCTGTCTGCAAAGGGCTGAGGGTGAGCCTCCCAGAGGGCCAGGACAAGAACTCAATTACTCACCACCCTCTGCTTCTGCGACGGATTTCTGCATTCGTTTCTGATATTTAATCGATTATAAACTAACCAGAAATCCCAAGGGAGCCCTCCAGTCTCTGCTGAAGTAGCTGTTTTGCTGGGGCAAAGTCAGAATTGAGGATTTTGTGGCTGAGATGTATAGCGAATGACCCAGGTCTGGCCGGCTGTGTGACGCACAACAGCATACATTGTATGAGTCATAGAAGTCAGGGATGGAAAAGACCTATTAAGTCATTTTTTCCATCTTCCAGTCATTACAGGTTTACTCTTTGCCAAGGTAGGATTATATTCAAATATTTGGTCCAGTCTAGTTTGAACCGATTCAAGTAATAGGGCTCCCACAGCCTCCCCTGGGATCTTAATTCCACAGGATCATTGATCTCAATCTTCGGAAAATGTTCCTGATGTTCACTTTAAATTTTCCTTTGCTCAATTTCATCCCATTAATCCTACTTATTACCCCTCAGGCCACCCTAAATAATATCCCTTCTTTCATGTTGACATTCCTCCAACACTGGTAGGGAGGAGACAGGGGAATACAAAAATGTCCTCTTGGCTCGGCTCATGGTTTTAAGTATAAAATGAAGAATAGAAATGTTCTGAATAATAGCTTAAAATGTTGGGGAGACTGTGTGTATTAAATGAGAAAGGGTTTTCCAGATTGCCCAAGAATAGATCAGACAATCAATGGCAGGTGTTTCGGAGTTTAACTTTACATTCTTAATATTCTGAGTGAGAGAGCAGCAAAGATGAAATGTCACTATAATCTGCCATCCTGCCACCTAAGGTGGATAATGCACTATGTCCTCTTAGCCTTTGGGGGAGATAATTCTATATAATCCTCTGATTATTTTTCCCCAGAGGGCAGGGATCACTTCAAATAGCACTAAACCACATTAGTTAAACTCACAGTGAGTAATGTCCCCAGGCAGAGCCGACCTGAGAGGTAGTGAAGTCAGCCAACACCAGACTGTCAGGCTCCAGGGTGGAAGCCGGAGCAGGATTTCCTGAATACCCCTCAAAATGTCTTTGAGGGTGCTGAGGTGCTTAGTAGGAAGACAAATCGTTTAGGGTTCATCTCAGACCAACTGTGACTCAGATTTTGTACTTGAAGCCCAGAATCCTGCATTGTAAACAAGTCGACATGCTGACATGTCCGTGGGGTGACTAATGTAATGCCATCTGAAAACACCTTGGACTAATGGGGTTACTTAACCTAGAATCCAAAGAGCATGAATTTAGCTGGGAATGGGATAAAAGTCACGAGTCCAGGATAAAGTGAGCACAAGACTGAGAACACAGGAGGGTGAGAGGTTGTTAGAAGCAAAGATGCAGTGGTCATTAGAGGCAGGGCGTTTCCATGCGGGCTCAGACTGAAAAGATAAAATATCCAGATAGCTCCAGGTCTACTTGAAAAAGGTCCAAGCTATAAGGTCCAACTTCTTCACTTATTCTGTGCCTGATGTACAAGCTAATACGTGAAGGAAGCTTTATTGTGAGCCGGAAGAGGAAAGAGAAAAATAATGCATTTCAAAAAGCTGTAAACATGCATACATGTATGCAAGGAGTTTCAAGCCTTCCATGATGACAAAGTAATTCATAGCACATCAACATTCCAGCCCAGAAAGACGAGGAAAATGAGATAAAATAAGATTTTTTTTTTTTTAAGTTGAAACCCTTGGTGAGTTTCAAAGGCAAACAAACAAAAAAATGGGGGAGTTAAGATCTGGAATCAAAGGAATCACAGAGGAGTTGATATACTTCACAGTGTTTTCCCCTAAAAAAGATTTGCTGATTCTCCGTGTAGAACAAGAGTCTGAGAATGCAGGCAAAGGACTGCTGTTTAGAGGTAGGGAAGTGAGCAGTCTTGAGCAATATTATGGCACCAGGGAAACAAATTAATGGGGCTGGGGATGTGGCTCAAGCAGTAGCGCGCTCACCTGAAATGTGCAGGACGCTGGGTTCGATCCTCAGCACCACATAAAAAATAAAATATTGTGTCCACCGAAAACTAAAAAATAAATATTAAAAATTCTCTCTAAAAAAAAAAAAAAAAGTTTGGGACTACCAAGGAAGCCAGTAATTGAAAGGCCAAGACCTAAGGAGAATGGATACCCAGAGGAATGGCACTCAGTGGTTTTTCCTCAAGACCTTTGCTGAATCCTTATACCATTCAACAGTAGAGGCTAAGTAACTAAACAGGAAACAATGACAGGAGTAGAGTGTTCAAGACTCACAGGGGAAGAGTAAGACAAAAATTGTGCTTTGGGATTTGCCAAGAAAAGAGTAACCTTAGCAAATAGAACCCCCTAGAAGGCAATATTCTAGGATTAAGGACAAATCACAAAAAGAGCTTTTAAAAAACTGCAGCTCACCCAGCTATAAATCAGCTTAGTCTCTAACAGATTAAGGTGATCTACGACATGTACCCATCCATCTCTCAATCAGAATTATCAGGCACGTGCAGACAGTATAAAGAGAAAAACATAAAATGAAAACGTACATATTACCCAGATTTTAGAGTTATGGAACATAGATAAGATTACAAATTTCATCAGAATACTGGAACTTAGATGTTTTTTTAAAGGAATCACATGTGAATCCTAGAATCAAAAAAAAAATGGCAATTGAAAAGAAGAACTCAATTTAAAATTATTTTGCCTTAGCAGAAGAGAGGATAAATAACGAAGATCAGTAGAAAATGAAATATTTAGGCAGAAGCAAGAAAACAAAGGATAGAAAAATGCAGAAAAGATCAAAAGAAACATATGGGACAAAGTTAAGAGGTAAAAACCAAAAGTCTCAGAAGGATAAATCATATTAAAGGGATAATGGATGTACAATTTCCAAAACTAAAGAAAGAGCAAGGAACAGAACCAAGAAGCAAGCACTACAAGCACTATGCAAGATCAACACAAATAAAAATCAAATCTACACACAACATAATAAAACTGGTATAAGGAAAATTTTAAAAAGCAAAATCTTTGAAAATATAGAGGTGGGCATGACCAATAAAGGAACAATAAGAAGACAGGCAAATAATTACACAAACACAGAAGGAACAGAAGTCAGATGACAATGGAATAAAATTCTTATAAAATTATTCTTTAAAAGTAAAGGCAAAGCTGGGCTCAGTGGTACATGCCTGTAATCCCAGTAGTTTGTGAGGCTGAGGCAGGAGGATTGCAAGTTTAAAGCCAGCCTCAGAAACTTAGTGAGGCCCTGAGCAACTTAGTGAGACCCTGTCTCAAAAAATAAAAATTGAGGATGTTGCTCAATGATTAAACACCCCTGGGTTCAAGCCCTAGTACCAAAAAAAAAAAAAAAAAGTAAAAGTAAAATAAACATTTCCAAGAAAACAAAAGTGGAATTAGTGACCAGCATACCTGTGCTGGTAAACTAAATACATTTTAATTTAGAAGCAAATGATAGCAGAATGGATACATTGAAATGCAGGAAAAACAAAAAGTCAAAGGAAGAGCTAACTAATGACTAAATCTCGGTTGGTATTAATCACACATGATGTATGAGACTTGACATATTCTATATCAGGCAGTTTTTCTATAATGAAATACCTGAGACTGCCTAATTCACCAAGAAAAGAGGTTTATTCTTTCAGTATTATGGTTTCAGTCCAGGATTGAGCGCCTGCATCTAAAGATGACCTTCTTGGTGGAAGAACCCCAATGTGGCACAGGGCATCACATGTTAAGAGACAGGGAGTACACGTGTGGGTGTGTCCTCTGGTCTCTGTCTCCTTATCAACCCAACAAGACTCAATAGTCTATCTGATCCTAATCACCTCACAAAGGCCCCATTGCCAAACTCCATGGTTGTGTTATAGTTAAAGCTTCGTCCCGGGGTCTCATAAACTGACTTCCAGACCACTCATATATAAGCGAATCAAGCCTTTATTGAAGCACACCGGTGGCGGCTGACCAGAATATAAAGCTGTTCCCCTGATCAGCCCCGAACAATTGCAAGGGCACTCCTTATAAGCCTGAAAACCACAAAAGGGATGTTCAGGGGGTCTAGCCAATGCAAGCAAGCCAGGTTACAGAAGCGGGACAGTGCAGTCAAGCGGAGGGAAGCCTAACCAATCACAGTTAGCCCAGTCACCCCAGTTACAGAAACAGAGCCCCGTTACCCTAGTTACAGAAACAATGCACCATTAGGTAGTTCCGTGTTCTTAAAGGTTTCTATAGCAAAAGGAAAAGAACATCTTGCCCCAGTCATGACTCTTCTACTTGGCATGGTTGTTTTACAGGATGAAGTCACAAAACAAAATGGAGTCACATTTGCTCCTACTATCACAGTTGGACTAAGTTCCCACTCTCTAAGTACCTCACAATGAACTCTTTGGAGGCATACTCAAATTATACCCAAACCATAGCATGTACATAGAATCAAAATGTATAACAGTGAAAACACAAAAGGTAAGACAAAGCAAATGGCGTTCAGTTGGTTAAAAAAAAAAAGTCTTTTCTAGAAAGTGGTCAGAATAATTCAAGTATGTAGTCTGTAAGCATGCAATTGCTAAAATGGTAATGAAAAAATACATAATGAGGAAGATAATAGGAACTAATATTGGATATAAAAATGTTTGGTTAATCAAGAAAAAATTCAAGAAATAAAAGAAAAGGACACAGTAAATAAAAAAGATAAAGAGAAAACAAATAGATCAATATGAGTATTATTTTGGTCAGCTTTTTTGTCCCTGTGACCAAAAGACCCAACAGGAATAACTAGAGGAGGAAAAGTTTATTTGGGCTCACAGTTTCAGAGGTCTCAGTCTTAGATGGCCAACTCCATAGCTCTGGGCCCAAGGTAGCAGGACATCATGGTGAGAGGGCATGGCAGAGGAAAGCAGCTCAGGGCAAAAGAAAGCAGAGCGAAGCTCCACTCACAAAATAAAACCCCCAAATGCACAACCCCAATGACCAACCTCCTCCAGCCACATCCTTATTGCCCTATTAATCTGTATCAGTGGATTAATCCACTGGTTAGATGTAACCTAATTTCACCTCTGAAAATTCTTACACTACTCACACATGAGCTTTCAGGGATGCTTCATGTCTAAGCCATACAAGTATTAATGTAAATTCAACTATATCCATAATCAAATTAAAATGTGGACAAAACAAAGAAATATTACACTGAATTACTAAAAGATAAATATATAAATTCATCTCTATGCTGATTTAAGAGAAACACCTTAAATATAAAGTCACTGAGGGTCAGAGATGTAGCTCAGTGGATACAGCACTCGCCTGGCACACACAAGGTCCTGGGTTCAATTGTCAGCCCCACATACATACAAAAGATGAACACCTATCCTGAAATACATTAAGCCTTTAAATTTATGTGTGTGTGTGTGTGTGCATGTGTGTCTGTGTAGAGAGAGAGAGAGAGAGAGAGAGAGAGAGAGACACCAAACATTTGCAAAAAGAAAAAAGATACACTATGAGAACACCTAGCAAAGAAAAGTGTAATTATGCAAAATCAAAGCAGACCTGAAGACATAAAACATTTCTAGAAATAAAAAGGAGTATATCAGATATATAATGACAATAAAAGTGTCACTAAACCGGAAAAAATCTAATAATTTTACATTTATACAGACTAAATTGCCTAGCTAATAATGCAACAGACAAATCTGCAATCATAGTTGTAAATTTTAACATATAGAACAAAAAGCTCCAAATAATATTCAAATACATTCATATAGGAATGATTGGTAGGTTAATTATGCATTTTATCTACACATCAGAAATAAGGCCAGCACCCAGTGGGACAAAATTTTTAAATTGCTGCAAAAAGATAAATGTGTCAACTCAGAATTCTATATTGAATGAACAGCTTCTTCAAAATGAAAGCAAAATAAAAGTATTTACAAATAAAATAAAACAGAACTTATCATCACTAGACCTCTACTACTAGAAATGCTAAAGTCAAATTTTCAGACAGAAGGTAAATGACACAAGAGGGAAATGTGGATTTTCAAGAAAAAAAAAAAATGAAGGATTTCAAAAAGGATAAAAACTCTCATTTTCATTTTTTAAAAAAGGCTTGAAGCGCATGGGGCATATGGGGAAAATCTATACTTTTTGCTCAATTTTGCTGTTAACCTAAAACTATTTTCAAAATAGTATATTAAAATAATCTGTAATTTTTAAATGCATATAGCCATTTAAAATTTAAAATATACTATTTTTCTAGGGTGTTTATAATGTATGTAGATATAATTCATATACCAAATAAACAGTCTAGTTCAGTTGGGCAGAGGATAAAATTGACCTATAAGTTTTCTATAAGGTTTCTATACATGAAGGGCTACAATGTTAATCTGAAGAAAAGTATGAAAAGTTTTTATATTATAACCTCTAGAATGAATAAAAAATATAATACAAAGAGGTTAGCCAAAAGTCAGAGAAATTGTAAACATATTCAAGTAATAATAATCATAAAGCCAGGGAAGTAAAAACAGAAGAAAAAACTCCAAAGGGATAATTTATCATAAGCAAATATTACAACATTCACCTATTCAACAATAACTTTATCAAGTGCTAATAAGACACACATTCTACTTAAAAGGCAGAGATGATCAGAATTAATAAAACAGTAAGATCTAAGTGTAGAGTGTTCACGGTAGTTGTATTTGAAACAAAGACACAGATAAGTGAATGGATGAAAAAAGTTATACTACATAAACAGAAGTCTGGAGTAGCTAAATTTATGTAAGATGAAATAGACATCAAGATACAGAATATTAGGATACAACAAATTTGTAATGATTTCACAATATTGTAAAAAATGTCCACATTCATGCACAGAAAAAAAATCATCCTCAAAATGAAATAGAAAATCCCATAATCATAGTATTATAATTTATTAAACAGGAAAAATTCATAAACACATGGAAAAACTGCATAATACCATCAACCACTCAACTAAATTAATATTTATAAAGTATTATGCCCAAAACTTCACATTCTTCTCATTGTGCATAGTCTTTGTATATGCCAAACCAGGAATGGACTACTTTACAAAAGAATTGTATAAAAACCTAGGAAAACAAGAAATCTGAAGTAAGTAAAAGAAATAATAAAGATACGGTAGAAATGAATGAAATAGGAAAATGACAGATACTTTAAAATTGCAATGCTAGAAGCTATTTCTTTGAAAATGTTTTTTAAAAAATATAATTTTTGAATAGATCAAGGGAAAAAAGAGAAAGAGAACACAAATCACCAATATCAAGAATGAAGAAGATCCTAGAGATATGAAAGAAAAAAATAATATTACAAACTTTATGTCAACGGATTTGGCAACTTGGACTAAATTTATTGCAATCCAATTATATATAAACCCATTGTATGTGTAAATATATTTATATGCTATATTATGGTATCATAAGAAATATATATTTGGTCTTCTCTGCTTCCTATCACAGAGCTACAATGGTGAGAAGAGTATCACCTGTTATTCGTAGTAACCTAACCCTAGAGTTGATAATAATGAGGTGGTCCTTAGACGATGGTGGCTTGTTTGCCAGATGGAACATCCATGTGATTAATGGGCTAGAAAACAGCCCTACCCCCTCAGTTCTATAGAAGAGGAGAGGGGATGGAGATTGACTTGGTCACCAATAGCCCATGATTTAATCAATCACATCTACATAAAGGAACCTCCATTACAACTCTAAACAACAGTTTACAGTGCTTCCGAGTTGGTGAAGTTATGGAAGCTCCAAACTCCTCTCCCCACACCTTGCCTTATGGATCTCTCCTATTTAGCTGTTCACAAATTGTATCCTTTGACAAACCAGTAATAGTAAATAAAGTGCCTCCCTGAGTTCTGCAATAAGGAGCAGCCCTGTGGGTCTGAGCCCTTTAATGGTGGGATCCATGCTAACCCCAGGTAATTAGTTCAGAATTGAATTGCAAGACTCCCAATTGGTGTCCTCAGAGAAGTGGAGGATTACCTGCTATGGAAAACCCACACATTTGGTGTCAGAAGTGTTCCAAGTGTGAAGAAATCTTTTTTTTTTCCCTTTCATTTATGGATATGTGCATACTGACAATGAGCAATTGGAAAAAAGATTAAATATCAATATGATAAATACTGAGGAACAATTTTCACAAAAGACTTGAAAGCTCTTCTTATAAAAACTCTAGATAGGGCAGAGGAGTGGGAGGGAAAGAGAAGGGGCGGGGGTTAGCAATGATGGTGGAATATGATGGACATCATTATCCAAAGTACATGTATGAAGACATGAATTGGTGTCAAGATACTTTATATACAAACAGAGATATAAAAAATTGTGCTATATGTATAAGAATTTGTAATGCATTTTGCTGTCATGTATTTTTAAAAAAAAAACAATTTAAAAAATAGACAAATTAAAAATAAAAACCATAGGACATTACTAACACAAATAAAAGATCTAAACAAATGCAGAGATATACCATGTAGACAGAACACTCAATACTGAGAAGGTATCAATTTTCCCCAAATTTACTTATATACTCAATGAATCCCATCAATTTCCATACTTGTTAGAAATTGAAAAGCCAATGCTAATATTTATGTTAAAAGGCCTAGAATAGCCAAAGCAGAGTTAGAAAAGAAGAATATATTATTCTTTGTGAAAGAACAAAGGAATCCTCCAATATACTGCCTGATTTCAGGATTAACTGTAAAGTTACAGTAGGCAAGACAGCATGATATTGGCAAAGGAATAGAGAAATATATCAAAGGATGGAGAGGCCAGAAATTTACTTACACATACATGGTCAATTTATTTGCAACAAAAATGCTAAGGTCAGGCTGCACATGTAGCTCAGTAGTACAATGCTTATCTAGAAAAGTTAGGTGTGAGGCCCTGGGTTCTATCCCCAGTACTGCAAAAACAAAACAAAACAAAACAAAAACAAAACTAAGGCAATTCAATGGAAGGAGATTCAGAGACAACTGGATATTTATGCAAAAACATTCTATACCATCTGAAAATTAAGTCAAAATGGGTCATAAACCTCCTATAAAATTAAACCTATAAGATTCTAGAACACGTGTCACCTAGGATAGGCAAATATTTCTTAGCACATAAAGAGATAACAGTCATAAAAGGGAAAAAATGATTAAAACTACAAGATAGCACTACCTACCCACTAAAATCAAAGACTGACAAAATCAACATTAGAGTTGAAATTCTTGTATGTTGCTGGAGGGGCATGTGAATGGTACAAACACTTTGAAAGCCATTTGACAGTTTCTTATACAGTTAAACATACACTTTCCCCTGCTACCCTACCAGCATGCACACACAAAAAGATACAGAGCAGGAATAAATAGCTGAAAATGAACACAGCATATGAAGCAGAAGTAAAGACTCCTACTGAATGCCAGCTGGTAACACAGGTCTTTCAGGCTTACTATTTATTTTGAAACAGCATAATGTTCCGGGAATTACACTAGGTGGTTTCCCAGACTTCATCTCTGGGCAATCCATTGAGGCAGGAATGACTTTTTTCCCCCCATGGTCAGGATGAGGAAACCGAGACTCATGGAGATTAAAAGTCTTGCCCAGAGCCACCAAATTTTGTAAATAACCAAATCTCTCCCAAAAGTTTGCCCTCCTGACTCTTAGGGACAATTGCCTCACCCTATTCTTTCCTCATACTTCCAGTTCAGACATTTATAGTCTTTTAGGGAGACAAAGATTTTTTTTTTTTTAAATAACAGAGCATTATTGTTTAGCCTCTTCTTACACAATAATGTGTATTTTATTAAAGAGAAAACTGGAAACTAAGCAAATCAGGGAGCCAGAGTTCCTAAGGTCAGCACCTTAAGCAAAGAAGCTAACATCCCTTTTGAGCATCCTCTCTCCAGATTCAGCCCCTCTGTCAATCAACTCTCTGACCCACAGCCTCACCCTGATAAAGCAGCAGTTAGGAATACCAACCTCCATAAATAGTCATCTGTGATCAAAAGAACTGAAGCCTCATCCAGGTGACGGTAATGAGGAAATCCATACCCAAAACATCTGAGCAGGAGATGTTCAAGCCAGGCGAGGCTCATCCTCAAGATGTGGCCTCTACAATGAAGGTGAGAGTCCACAGGTGCTTGAATTGACTTCCAAGGCCTGAGGGGTAATTGACACTGCTCAGCATAAGCCCCCCTCTGCCAGAGGAGGTTTTCCTGAGCCTTGATGGTTGTGATAGACTGAATGCTTGTGTGCCCTCTCAAAATCATATGTGGAACCTAAACTCCAACACAAGGGGTATTTGGAAACGGAGTCTCTGGGTGGTTATTAAGTCTTGAGGATGTGGCCCTCACAAATGGAATCAATGTTCTAGTATTCTTAGAAAGAGAGACCCTGGAATCACACAGTATCCCCACCTCTTCTCCTTCCTATCTGCCATGAGAGAACACAAGATGGTTACCTTCAAACCAGCAAGTAGCATTCACCAGACACCAAACCTGTAGGCACCTTGATCTTAGATTTCAAGCCTCCAGAAAGAGAAATAAATGTGATAAATAAATGTCTGTTTTTTTGTTTTGGTTTTTTATATTGATTACAAATAAGGTGAATTAGATGGAATACAATTTCATTGTTTGCTTTTATTCATCTTTCAGACCTTTGAACTTCAAATATTTTTCAGGAACAACTTTCTTAAATGATTCTGTCAACGACTCCATCAAGAAAGCTCTTGGAAATAAACAGATGTGTCTTTGACTACTTTTTCTGGAAACCAGATTCAGAGAAAATCTGAATCAGGCAATGAACATTAAAAGAGTATAGTATTAAGGGAGTTAGTGATCACCTCACTAATAAAAATTCTTTTCCTAACAAATAATTATATTTCATCTAATTTTTCTTATTTTCAAATGCAAATGTCTCTCATAGAGATGGTCCATCTTAAAGATATCATAGACAGTAGGTTGGTACCAAAAAGGGAATTATGCTAAATTTTCCTCTGTGACTTCTTTGTATTTTGTCCAAATACCCCTTGTGTTAGAGTTTAGGTTCCACATATGATTTTGAGAGGGCACAAAAGCATTCAGTCTATCACAACCATCTAGGCTCAGGAAAACCTGACTTGGCTAGCAATGAGAGATAGAAAATATGCCCAAGTCCAGAGCTGAACATTTATTCACTCGGGACAGGGAAAGGTACAAGTATTGAACACATACGCTAAGACCTGCCAACATTTTTTACTTACAAATTTCTGAACAGATGGGATTTCATCCTGGAATGAATAAAGAGGAAAAGGCCAAGCCAATTTTTGCCCCCCCCTGAGGTAAATGTGTGGCTTCCAAGAATGCCAGTGGGAACCACCCCTATGACTCCAAGCTCAAAATTCACATCTCAGGGGATTTCTGCACCAGCAAAGCCCGCTGAGGGTGAATATTTTCTTGGGGGCAAGTTCGCTGCCCTGAACTTGTTGGAGATTTTGGAAGCAAAGATACACAGAGAACAAAAATGAGGATGTTGAGACTGTCAGGAAGACAAGACTCTCAACTCATACTTCACTCATTATGCATCATTTCAAATTGATTCGTGATATCTTTGCATTTCTCCCTACTGCCTTCCACTTAAACATCTTGGAACAGCAGAAGAGTCATTCAGGAACCAAGATTCCTGTTTCCCTGCATAATTCCTGTTCTATGCATCGAATATCTGCTTCTTGCACATCTCTGCAGGTTGTTGGTTGCACCTTGGTTCAGTAAACAAATATGACACTTAATTGCATGGCCCCTCCAGTTTGACATCATCATCTGCAAATGGCTTGCATTAAGATCCAAATCAGCCAAACTGGAGTCTGGAACATGCTCTTCTCCAGGACCTCTCCTTCTATGCCAGATCTGACTTGAACTTGAGAAACCAGATCAACTGTGTGAGTGCTATTTCAGCTCAGATTTTCCTCTCCTTTGGAAAAAGTAGAGAATTGGAGGCACCATTCCCCCATTGTCCCAATGCAGGAAATTGTGACTTGTCAATGATAGAGGGAACTCACAGACAATGTCTGCAGAGGGATTAACACCACTAATGCATGGTGGGCAAAATAGTCCAAGTCCAATAGCTGGGATTTATGAAGAGAAAGGGCCATTGGGGAGGGGGACAACTGAAGAGTCTAGGAATCTGAGTGGCGTTTGAACTTTTCCCTTTAATAAGGATCTGTTTTTCTAAAACCCAACTCCTTCATATTAGTTGGGTCATTGTTCCTTGGGAGTTTTATTTCTCCATGGGGAGAATTTCCAACATCCAGCGTTACTTCTTTTCATCCCTAATTGTGATGCCTCCTGCTAATTGAAAGCTAGGTCTTGTGGTTTCCAGAACACTAATTTGTGATGGTAAAACCTTTACCCATCATAAATTATTTCATTGTTCAACAAGGATGTAAAATAATTAATTGGCTATTTGGCAGATAAGTTTAACGTTTGCAGGATCTGTTTTATAAGAAATTTTATTGATGAAAATGTGTCTAAAGCTTTAGCAATGCACTTGGCTTTAGCATTTGGCAGCAAGGAGACAAACTCTCAAAGCCAAAAACCTCCCCAGGGCATGAGGCAAAGTACAACTTTGCATCTATATTCCTGCTGTAGGTCATTAGGGTCTCCTTTTACAGACAATTGGCAAAAGGTTTCAGTGGCTGTTTTATGATCCGTTTTGATTTTGTATATGAGCAAATCTCACATTTCGGCTGTTAGACATACCCATGTTTTACCGCACTACCCTTAAACGATTTTTCAAGAAGTTCCATTAACTCTTAAAGTTGACAAGAATAAATAGAGGCACCATAAATTTTTAAAGTTGAAGTCATAGGCATCACATGCTAACTTACTTATCGTTAGGCTGCTGGGAATGGAGGGTGTCTGAGGAATTTTGGGAGACAAAAATAAATAAATAAATGGTTGAATTCATTTTTAGCAAAAGGACTCGACTGTCACTAAAGCTATGAAATTTTAGGAAATTAAATTGGATCTGAGTGACACCAATATAATCAGCCCAGTCCTGCAAATCTCTCAGAAGCAAATCCCTGTAACAGATTGTCTGGTGATGGATAGACTAGTACTTACATTGACCATGGGTGAAAGGATACTGATTAGCTTCTTTATCCATCCTCAACCCCTTATATCACTGTACACAGCTGGTTCAGACAGCCAGGAAGTGTTTATTAACGAAATTTGTGCTTTCCATAGGCAATGCATTCTATTTCTAATTGAATAACAATGTGTGTTTACAATAAATGTTTCCAAATTAAAATGTCAACTTCCATATGTGAATATTCTCACAAAGTTAGCCGGATAAAGGGGGAAACAATGCTGCTTGAAAAGAAGTAAACTCTTCAAATAGGGCAAAGAAGGAGGTAATGCATTTGTGAGCCCAATTTCCATTGTATTGAAATTAATACCAGAAGACTAACAGAAATTGGCTATCAGGCATGGTATCAACACATCTCTCTTGCTAACACAACTGAGTTCTGAATGCATTTCCACATAATTTCTTTCTGTCAAGAATTCATGACTTGGCTTTAAAGTGTTATCTTGAGACCAAAGTTGATTATAAGGTTTCAGGCCAGAAGCAATTTATTTAGAAGTTTTGCAAAATGGTAACTATTTTTTTAATCTCAGAAAAATAAAAATCAACAAGGGAAAGTGCTGCTATTTCTAGTTCTTTACACACATATTGACCTTGTATCTTCTTTATGGCAACATCAAAAGTTAGGGCCTCGGCTCCATCTGTTCCCTCTACTCAAATATTATGCCCTTTTGTTCTCATATTTTGGCTCCTGGGTCTTACTGTCTTCTGCATGGTAAAATATACCACTGTTTGTGTATGCTTTACTCCCTTTATCAGGAATTTTATGAGCTTAAGAGAATTCTCCTTAAGGGATGAAACATATATTAGTTTTTTATGCTAAAGCTATGAAATGGTGAGATAGTGGTGCTGGAGAATCTATCAAGAAAGGAAAGTGTTCCCAGCCCCATTCCAATGATTTTAATATGTATAACTAATATTGTAGTATATATTACTATATTATATTATATATATTAATATGTATATCTTACAAATGACTTAGGAAACCATTTGATTTTAGGATAGACTGGAATACCTTACTTTTTTTTATATTTACCAAGTTAGCCTTTTTTATTTGTTCTTTTTAGTTATACATGATAGTAGAATGTATTTTGACATTTATCATATATACATGGGGTGTAACTTCCCATTCTTGTGATTATACATGATGTGGAGTTACACTGATCATATATGAATATAGAAAAGTTCCGTCCAATTCATTCTACTGTCTTTCCTATTTCAATCCCCCTTTCTTTTCCCCATTCCCCGTGTCCAATCTGGTGAACCTCCACTTCTCCCTCCCCACACACACAACCCCCATCTATTGTGGGAGAAAACATTAAGATTTTGGTTTTCGGGGGATTGGCTTATTTAACTTAGCATGATAGTCTCTAGTTCCATCCATTTACTGACAAATGCCATAATTTCATTCTTCTTCATGTTTGAGTAATATTCTTTTGTGTATATGCACCACATTTAGAATAGATTCTTGGTGGCAAAAACAAAGGTTTTTTTGGTGGAGGTCAGATATACTTAAAAGAAAGAGGAAGAAGGAAGGAAAGGTGTGAGGGATGGAGAGAGGGAGAGAAAAAGGAAGGAAGGAAGGAAGGGAGGGAGGGAGGGAGGGAGGGAAGGAGTGAGAAGGGGGAGGGGAGAGAGAGAAGGAAGAAAGAGAGGAGAGGAAGACCTATGACAAGTTATATTAAGACTCTTGCAGAGAAACAAACCAATAGACTAGGTAGGTAGACAGATGATAGATGACAGAGGCAGATTTATGGCCAGATACCTACATCTATCTCTATGTCTCTATCTACCAAGAGATTTAAGGAATCGGTCCATGCAGTTGTGTGGCTGGCACTTTTGAAATCCTTAGGACTTGCAGACAGGTGGAAACTCAACCCGGGTGTTACAATTTTGAGGCAGAATTCCTTCCTGTGTGGGGAACCTCAGTCCTTGCTATTCAGATCTTCATTGGTAGGATGAGGCCAACCTACATTATAAAGGGTGATCTCTTTTACTTCAGGTCAACCAATTATAAACGTCAAATCACAACAACAAAATACCTTCACAGCAGCACGGAGGCTAGTAGGTAACCAAATGAACACCAGAGCCTGGCTCAGTTGGCACCTAAAATCAACTACCCATAAGTATCGCGTGGGCTTCTTCAACCAAGCTGAAGACAAGGAAATAAAGTGAACGATGAGGAAACGTGCATTGTGTGGGCTTTATAAATGAAGCTGAAGATGAAGGACAGGAGAGATGTTGCCCTTCTTCCACAATTAAAAAGTGACAAGATTCAGAGAAGACAGTGATCTATGAGGTAACCTTTAGAGTCACCCGATTTGGGACATGGAAGGAAATAGATTTGAGTTAAAATTACGGTTTTGCTCCAGGAATTCCTCAGCCAATAACTAGGGTCCAGGCAAACGTTCTTATTTTCATGAATATCAAAGAAACTTTCTTTCCTGTAGCTGGGCTGCTGAGTGAATTCTCTGAAGTGCACACAGCCTCTGAGCGGGCTTTTCCCATTGCATCTGAGGGAGGGGAACAGCATTGCTGTAGCTTTCCCCAGACCCACACACATTAATCATTTTAATGAAGTAGAGCCAGTCATCTTGGTCAAATCAATGGTCAATCAACTTCAAAACATCAGGACAAGGTGTTGGATGGAGTTGATCTTATTCTAGTGAGTAAAGAAATTTGACTTACTCACTTAGGAAAAAAAAGTTGGATGTGTGCTCAGTCTTAGTCATAGGCTGCTTAGGTGGGGGGTTTCTTTTTCAACTACTCTTCAAAAGGGACACTATTTCCAAAAATGTAGGAGACATGAGTAAATGACACCGGTCCCTGAATAAATTGTTGCACTGATTTTTCTATGAGTAAAATATTATAAAGTCAAATAACCTCTTTGGAGCATTTAAGGTACATGAGAAATGAATCACAAAATGGAATTGCAGCCCCTGGGTTGTAGCAAATTTTTTTTAAAAAAATTAAACTCCTTAATTAGTAAGAAGGTAAACTTGAAAAATCTGAGTTAATATTATTTTGAAAGGCAATATTATGGTTTTTAAGTTCTTTCAAGTCTAATGACTTCAAAGTATTGCTTAACCCAGTTCTTTGGTGAAGGCATTTTAAAAAAAAAATGCTTTAGAATAAAGTGGAATCATGTGTGTGGAGAGGAAAGCTACTCTGGCAAAGTGATGTATTGCAATTTAATTACTTCATGTTTTGTTGATGTTTATTTGCTCATTAGGAAACAAATAACTAGGAAATTTTCTATTAAAGCAAATATGAACATTTTTTAAAAGTGTGTTTTTCATATTATTGTTTCTCTTTGTGCATGTTGGATTGTACTTCAGAATTTTGAATTAAATCAAAATTGGAATTCATTTTCCTCATAAGAGGGCAGCTTGGTGTTCCTAAGCTCTGGGACTTTATCCCCCAGGAATACAAAATTTCACAGGGGCAGAACCCACCCTGGAAACAGCCTCTCTACCCCCATCTCTGCTACCTGGGACCCCTACCCCATATACACATGACCTGGCAAAGAGGGACAGTTGGAGGCTGTGCTGAGGCAAGTGACCTTGTCCTACAAGGACCTTTCCTAAGAGGTGATGACATACCAGAGAGTGGGGGGAAAGGAGGGGCATTACGTATTGCACAATTTATAACCTCATTTGTCCCCAGTGACCCCACCCTAACAGGACTTCAGATGACAAGGTTTCATGAATCCTGTGGATCTGGAAATGAAGGATTTTTGTACCCAAGGAGCTACAATAAGCACCTCTTAACCCAGCCTCAGAGGCAAGCAGTACCTATGGCCCTTGGCCTGACCAAACATGGGAGCCACACTCAACAGTGGCATAGTGAGGCAGGAGGACCAACAGAGAGCACATGAATGACCTGGACCACATAACCATGAGTCCTGGTACAATCCAAGAGATTGAGGGAAAAACCAAACTAAAAGACTGGTCTATGACATCCTGCATTTTGGCAAATGGCAGGCACCTTGAAGGATTTGTTCTAATTCAGGGGGGAAAATATGAACATTTCAACACCTTCAGTATGACATGTCATTTCACATCTGTCGCACCTATAATATACCTTAATGTGTTTGCAAACAGTTGTACTCTTCCAGAATAATCCAGTTGCTAAGACAACCTTTCCTCCTCCTCTACTATCAACCTAACAAGAGACTTTTTAAAAATTTTTTCAGTTTTTCCACTAAAGTCATTTTTTTCTGTGCCAGGATCCAATACAGGATCCACAATTCATATAGTTGTCATATCTTCTTGGTTTTTCCCAATCTTTGACTCTTCCTCCATCTTTCCTTGTTTCTCATCATCTTGACACTTTGGATAAGTCTGGGTTAGTTGTTAAAGACTACCCCTCAATTTTAGTTTGTCTTAATATTTTCTCATGATTAAGTGGAGGTTGAACATTTTTTTTTTTTTTAAAGTACCACACCGGATCATTTTCTTGTGCTTCTCTGTGTCCTTAAGTCTTATTACTGATTATTCTAGTTTATATACCCAAAGACCCGCCCCCAGTGAACCACTTCCTCCAATCACACTCCACACCTGCCTCCAGTTACCACTCAGTTAATCATCAAGGATTAATTTACGGATTAGGTTAAGGATATAACCCAATTATTTCTCCTCTGAACCTTCTTGAAGGTTTCAGGTCTAGTTGGGGCCTGGACTACCCCTAAAGGCCTGTGTTTAATTGTTCCCATCTTGGTGCTGTTGTGAAGTGTGGAAACGTTAAAATGTGGGGCGTGATGTCTTCAGTTTATTTGCGGGTATGTCCCTGAAGGAAAGAGTGGGACCCCAGTCTCTTTCTTTCACTTTCCAGTTCTCAGAGGAGGGGTTTTGCTCTGATACATGGCATGATGTGCTACCTCATCCCAGACCCAAAGCAACAGGGCTCACTGGATCATGAACTAAAAGGCTTAAAACTGACTGAAAATAAACCTTTTTTCTTTGTAAGCAGATTATCTCATATATTTGTTCTAGTGATAGAAAGCTGACTGACATACTGAGCATGTTAACCTCAATCATTTGATTGAGGTCTGCCAGGTTTCCCAACTATAAAGTCACTAAATTTTTTCTTTGTAATGAATAAAGTGTCCTTGAGAAAGATATTTATATTTCAAGTTGCGCAAATATTCTTTCAAAATTTTACTCATTAATTTTAGGATCCATCAATGGTCCTTGTCTATAACAATTATTACTATAGTCTCTAACTTAATGTTTCTCTCATTTACCCCTTCTGTGTTCACTAATTAGAACTCTTCTATAAAAGAGGAGCTGCATCTTCTCCATGTTTTTATCTGTTTAATTTATATCAGTCTGGATTTGTGAATATTTATCTTACTTTTTGAAATATAAGACTAATTATCTCACTGCTCAAATTATTCCACCTTTGGCCATCCAGATCTCCTTTGTTTAATCCTTGAGTCCTTTCAACGTAATCCCATTCCTTTTTGGGTACTTCTTTGCTTTCAAGCTCCATAATATGTTCCAGGCTCATCTTATATATTTTTTTCTTGTCCCAATCCCTATAATCAACCACTTCCCAAGCTTCCCTGGTTCCTTTTACCAGATAATGGTATTTAGAAACTAAGAGCTGAAACTGTTTTTCCTTTTTTTAAACAGAAAGTCAGAATGTTACTTCTCAGTCTTTAAATATTGTCATTTGTACCATTTGGAACATTTCCTATTTTTGTAAAAATTTTGTTTCCTTCTCCCCTGCAACTATATTTCTCATTCATTTAGTTTTAAAAACAGGTCACTGGAGCAGTGCACACCTGTAATCCAAGCAGCGTGGGAAGCTGAGGCAGGAGGATCTAGAGTTCAAAACCAGCCTCAGCAATTTAGTAAGGCCCTAAGCAACTTAGCAAGACCCTGTCTCTAAATAAAATAGAAAAATGGGTTGGGGATGTGACTCAGTGGTTAAGTGCCCCTGGGTTCAAGTCCCAGTACCAAAGAAAGGGGGTGCCGCACTGGGTAATAAAATAGTGAAGAAAAAAGATTCAGTTCCAGCCCTTCTATGAGGCTTACAAACTGCTAGATAAGCTAGACTAGAAACAAGAAATTGCAATGCAATGTGGTGAGTCCTGAGATGGAGTGCATCAATTTCACATGAAAGTAGCACACAACTTAGACTTGGATGGGGTGGGGATAGGAGGAGAAGAACAGCTTCTAGGAATAAATCCTATCTATGCCAAAATCTGAAATATAAGTAGCAGTTTGATTCAAAAAGAGTAGTGAGGTAGAAAGTGTAGAAAGAGAAAAATTCTAGGCAGGAATAAAAGTGTTCGCAAAACAGAACATCTCAATGTGGACCTGAGAAAAGTTAGCAAACTCCAAGAATAGTGTTGACAATGGAGAATACAGTAGTATCAAAGGATTCAGCTAGAAGACAAGCAGGAGTCAGATCAGAATGGGCTTTGTTACACTGATTCAAAAGTCTACATTTATTCCAAGATCCACCCAAAGCCTCAAGAACCTTTGTAAGCAGGAAAGTGGCATGATCAGATTTATGCTGCAGACAGATCACTCAGGCTAACCTGTGAAGCATGGAATCAAGGGAACACAGCCAGCAACTGTTTTAGCAATTAGGTGACATGATGTAACAGAGAATGAAGACAAGTGAATAGATTCTAGAAATACTTCACAGGTGAAATCAGCAGAACAAGATGATTTATTGAATGGGAGAGAGAAGGGAGCAGAATCCACAGGAGAATACAGACTAATTGTGCTTTTGTATGTCTCCAAATTTTGCCTTTGTCTGATTGTTGTCCCTGGACGAGTTTCAGATGATGGATTTTCTGCTGGATATGACTTCAGTGACCTGTGTCCTTCATCAAGACTCACATGAGTTCATTTGGTCCCATTTTTAGGGCTGTTAACTCTAATCACTTAAATTGGTGTTTGCCAAATTCCTCCACTCTAAAGGTACTCTTTTAAACTCTCATTAATAATCTATAGGAAGATGCTCTGAGACCAAGTATCAATGGCATTAGTTTCCATTGATGTTTCCTGACCAAATCAAATAGTTTTATGTTGGTGGGAAAATTTTGGCTTTGTAATAATTCTGTCATTCCTTCTATTCTCATTAGTTTTTATTTTGATAGATTATAGATTATAAATACATAAGCACAAAAATAAAGCTGCTTCCTCCTTTTACTTTTTTTATATTTTTCAGTATCATCATAGACTCAATTATTTTATTTAATGTACTTAATTATTTTATTCACCTGATTACTGTCAGTCATCATTGTGATACTCAAATTTCCCCTGATTTAACTGGTGGAAGCTCCTGCAAACTAGCTTCAATGTTCTTTTCACATGGACCAATTTCTAATTTCCTCACACAAAAGACTCATTATTTACTTTCCCTGCTCTAGCCCCGGATCAGCTGATCCATTTGACCTTGTTTCCTTTAAGAAAGGAACAGTATTTAGAAACCTAGGATCAGAACACTAGGTCTGCTTAGTCATTTTGAACTATTAGAAGCCCAATCTCTTTAAACATTTACTTTGGGGAATCCACTGAAGACTAGGGAAAAGGTGCCTATTCCAGAGAATTTGAATTGGCATTTTCCAAGAGTCTGGAGACATTACCTATCAAGAATATTTTAGACTAAATTCATAGCTTTATATTTAGGCCCACCAAAGTAATAACATCCAAA
Organism: Ictidomys tridecemlineatus; assembly: GCF_052094955.1. NCBI lineage: Eukaryota > Metazoa > Chordata > Mammalia > Rodentia > Sciuridae > Ictidomys > Ictidomys tridecemlineatus. Next base: position 45,182,343 of record NC_135486.1, on the reverse strand, counting down.
ATAATGACTGTCTCCTTCCCCAATCTATGAAACTGACTTTCTCATTGAGTATCACATCCAGATATTGGACTTCATTAATTGCTGTCTGGTTATTATTTTCTACAGCGCCCTTGCGGGCACAAAACGCTCCACAGTCTGGTCCTTTAAATTCAAATTTAAAGGAAGAGAAAAAACTGTTTTAGTCAGCTTTTTCGCTGCTGTGACTAAATGAACAACTGTAGAGGAGGAAAATTTATTTGAGGGCTCACAGTTTCAGAGGTCTTAGTCCATAGAAGGCCGTCTCCATTCCTCCAGGCTCAGGGTGAGGCAGGACATTGCAGCAGAGGGAAGCAGCTCAGGTGGTGATCAGGAAGCAGAGAGAGAGAGAGAGAGAGCTCCCCCTCTCCAAATATATACCCCAAAGCCCCGCCCCCAATGAACCACTTCCGCCAACCACACCCCACACCTGCCTCCAGTTACCACTCAGTTAATCATCAGGGATTAATTCACTAATTAGGTTAAGGATATAACCCAATCATTTCTCCTCTGAACCTTCTTGCATTGTCTCACAACATGAGCTTTTGGGGGACATCTCCCATCCAAACCATAGCAGAAACCATCTGGGCCCAAGAGAGCTCTTCTTAGCAGTTCTGCTCCCTGGTTATTGCTTAACACTCTTAATTAAGAATAATGTTGGTATGGTATTGCTTATTACTCTTAATTAAGGGGGGCTGGTTTTTTCAAGGCTGCCCATAGGCTTAAACTTTCAGATACTATGTTTTATTTGAAATTGGTCTCTTTGTGTAGCTTTGAAGTTCTCTATGGACTGCCTCTCTTTCTCTGAGCAAAGTTTCTGAGCAGTCTTCTGGGCTCTCAGTAGGATGGTCACCTCTGGTCTTATTGGCTTCCCTCTCCTTGTCCATAATTAAGCTGGTTTCAGGGCCTTTAGGGCCCCAGTATTTTCTGTTTGTCACCTTCAAAGTACAGACGCCATCTTTCAGCAGGGGCTGGGTGGAAGAAGGGATCCACCAACTTCTCAGCACACTCACCTCTAATTCAGAGTTGGAGGAAATGGGAAAGGTTAGTGGCCTGTCCTTCTCAGTAAGACACCAGCTGACATGATGGGAAGCTGAGTGGAGGGAGGATCCATGCCCTCTGGGCCACATCTGTCCAGAATGAAGCTTCCACCAAGTAAATGGGGGTGTGGAGGGGAGCAGGTCACTCACATGCCATAGACTTTCATTGTTCTAAGTTTAATAGATTTTCTTGACTGAATAGTTCTTCAGTTTGATATGTATCCTTCCAACAATTACCAAGAGACTTAAAATGGCTGAGATTTTTAATATGTAATTTTCACCAGTTGTGCTGGTTTGTCTGGAAAATGTGTCCAGAGAGGTTATGCTTCTATCCCCAAACTGGAACTCCCATTACCTTTTAATTTTATATTGTTTATTTGACATAGAAAAAGTTCTACATTTTTATAGACTCAGATCTATACATCTTTTCTTTTGGTATTTGTTTTAATTTTTTTCATGCTTAGAAATCCATCTCTATCCAAGAATTTAAACATATCATTTCTTTTTTATGTTTTCCTAATTTTTTATGCACCCAGAATTTACCTTGATATACAGTACTCGGTTGTAATCTAAATTAACTTTTCTCCAAGCTGTAAATATTCTAACACAATTTGATGAACAAACTATTACTCCCTCCCTTTCTTTCATTACTTTTATCACTTATTGAGTTATTACATATATGGAGGCCTGTTAATCTATCTATACTATTTTATATACCACCCTGTTTCAGTTAATTTATATTTATGTTTTAAAGTCAATAGTCATCTTAGCTGTTTAAGTGAATTTATTCTTTCAGGTGAACTTTAGAATTATTTTGCTCACTCACAAAAATTGCAAGGCAATTTTGACCGGAATGTTATAACCATTAAATTAACTTGCAAAGGCCAATGTTTTACAATATGCAGTCATTCCACAAAGGAACCAGAGTATGCCTTTCCATTGATTTAAATCATCCTTTTAATCTCTCAGACATTTTGAAACTATCTTCCTAAAAGTCTAATATATTTATTGATGATGTTAATTTTCATTTTTTTAAATATTACTTTGTTTTGTTTTTTGCCAACCTATTATATGATTATGTCTATAATAAAAACCATCAGTATTTGTAACTGTATCATACCATTTACCTTTGGAACTCTTATGAATTTAATAATTTTACAACTAGTTCCATCGGGTTGTTGAGTTGTGAAATTAAACTAAAGGCAGATAATGATAATTTTCCATCCTCCCTGCTATCATCATCTTCAAAAACAAAGTATAATTCATCATCATCTTGTCTGTAATGTTAGGTGTAGAATTGAAGTATTTTGCAGATATAATTGAGACCCAAAATTCTTTTATTTAAAATAGCCAAGAAAATCCTATCAGATTTTAACATTTGAATTACTCGGGCAATGCAATCTGGGCCCTCAGCAATCAAGTTTTCATCTGGAGATACAGACCCCAGCATGCCATAGAGCAAACCCTCCCCCAATGCAAATGAAGAAAACAGCTGGAAACCATTTTCATGCAAATCTAATTTTTTTGAGAGCTTTGGTGCGCATTATCCATGTTGTCCAGGCATCTGCAACAAAAATTTAAGGTCAGACAGGCCTTCTAGGGACTCTTCCTCTTGCCAAAAATTGTGCGCGTGTGCTTGAGGTATAGAACCCAATTTAATATTAGCCAGAGTAAAATGTAATTAGGAGGATTGCCTAACTGGAAAGAAAATACCAACTGTCTTCCAGGATGGAGTAGACCTATTCAAAGTATCTAATATTTTAGAATAAAGAGCCTCCCTTTATTCTGGGGTCAGGATACTATTATAGCCATGTACTTGGGCTCTCTCGAATCAGGTAAACTGGGAATTGGACCTCAGCACTGCCACTTACTAGCGGTGTGACCTTAGGCAGTGTACTTACATTGTCAAGATTAGGTTCAAGTCTAACCAAAAAGATCTGTGTCGTAAACTAGATTTCTCCATTTCACAAACTTCATTTCTCTCTCCTATGAAAGTCTGGACTTAGTTGATAAGAGATTGGCACAAAGGCTCAATCTTACGTCATTAAAGGCAGCTTTACCCTCTAAGGGCATGGTCCTCTTCTTCCTCATGGTTCATCATACAATGCTTTCGTTCATATCCCTGTGTCATCCCTAATGCCAAGGGGGACAGTAAAACATCATGTTCCTGAATGCCCCCTTTCTGTTAACCAAAAACCCAGTCAAGAGAACAATGAGAGCAAGCCTGGCCCAGAGCCTCCAGATACATGTTATCTTGAAGGACCATGGTTTTCTCTTATCTTGAAGGACAATGGCAAATTGGGAATTAAGGTGAATCGGTGTTATATGTAGAAAGTGACTTTTTTGCATGTACATTGGAATAGTTGCTCCTTGGGATGATGGTTAGATGGGCAAACTCAGCAAGCTAAGACCTGTGATGTCACGGCTTCTGCAACCTATCACATAAAACCTCTCTCTCTCTGGGAATGGGCACGAAACTGTAGGAAGAACATTTGTCATTCATTCAGCCAGCTGTCACTGGACAGGACACCAGGAGGGAGAAGAAACTCTGCTTGGCAAAGCACTTTGACAGACAAGAGGTGCCATTTGTTCAGTCTGTTGCCACTGAACTCTTGTTGGAACAGTCATTGATCTCTTGTAAGCTTTCCTTAATAAATCATATGCTTCCAATGCTGTCTCTGGGCACCGTTTTTTGGCTTGTCTATAACCTACCCCACTGCCCTGGCACAACTGGGCTGTGGATGAGACAATCCCGTTGAACAGAAGATAGCCTTATGACAATACCTAAATGCGTGAAAAGCTAGAACAGTAGCCTTTATCCTAAGTAGTCAGCCAAAAATTAAAGAATCTATTTGAAAAGAAGAAAACAATGTATATCTATAAACATCTATGTGTTTTCATCATTATTCTTAATTTCTATTTTCCTTATTTCCTAGTCTGAAAAATGAGTGTAATAATAATAATAATCACCTTAAAGTATTTTTCTAAGGATTAATTTAACTGAAGAAATATCTGTAAGATGTTTAACCTAATATCATACACAGAAGCCACTCACTAAATTTTTATGATAATTGCCAAAAACATCACCTCAGTAATATGCTTATTGATCTCTAGTATAAATAATGTGTTTTATAATAGATATGAGTTATGTAAGGCAACATTGTGAATATCAGAACACTACAGCAATAAGCAATGGTTGTGTTGTCCAAACTCACCACTATATTCAGTGAACACTCTAACATCTCAGATGTCGGGACTCTTGCCTTTGGTCACATAGATTTGCCAAGTGAGTGGCAACTGAAATCAGAACCCCCAAAGCCCTACTTCATATTCTAAACCACTTTATCCTTTCCTTCCACTGGGACAGATACATTAGTGTTGGCCAAAAAACTGGAACATATTGAAACATAAAAATTTCCCACTGAAATACTAAACTCAGCAAGGGTACCAGGAAATTCTGCATATATATAGTACATACCTCAGAGTGTTAACTAAGATATTCTTCCTGTTTAATTACAGTCTTGGAAGAGGTAGTCATTGAATTGACCAGATTTAAATTTTAAACTTAGTCTTATCTCCAGAGATGACACATTCAGTCTTCACACTATTTCAGTTAAAAAAAAAAAAGATAAAAACCAAAACAGTGTGATTGTATAAAATGTTGATTTCAGTTAGTCATTTCTATTGTAGAGAAAATGTTGATGTTATTGTCTAAGAGATAAATCTTTAAACATAATTTTATTGAATTTGAAATGTAGTAATGAAGACCTTGGAATTTGAGATTCTGCAAAAGATGTGATTCTTTTATAGAATAACAGGGCTAAATTCTCTCCTGAGAGGAATGAGCTTCCTTTGCCACAGAGGGGAAAATTTGGATAAGACTCTCCTGTTCTGGTCCAATAGCAATTTCCTGCTGACTGGATTCTTTTAACACAGAGGACCAAGGGATTCTCTAAGTCTCTGGAGAGGTTTAGAAATGATGGACACGAGGAAGAAACTAAGGGGAAAAGTGCTACATTCTGATGCTTCCAAGACTAAGCATTTGCTTCTGGATCTTTTTTTTTTTTTCAGATAGAAACCACATTTTTATTTTCACCATCTCATTCTTTTTATCCATCTATATTTTTCTTGCCAAATTTCATTTAAGATTAGATTTTCATGATTAAATGGTATAAGCATCGTAGTAGCAGTATGTAGAGCAGAAGGAGTATGGAGTATTTATTAAAGGCTATTATAACACTGATATTTAGCCAAGTACTCTTCATACATTAATTTACTCATGTTGTCCTTAGGATAATCCTATGAGATAGATATTATTATGATAGCCATCTTACAAATAAAAGTCCAGAGAGAATAGGTGACTGGTCCAATGCCACACACCAAGTTAATGACAGACCCAGAATTTATACTTGATTGATTTGGGGTGCTCGTAATTGTCACATTATGATTCTTATATTATTATTTATTGTTATATTAGTATATTATTTATACTTCCATATGATGTTCTTATCAATTAAATGTACTTTCCTGGTACTAACGGTTAATTTAACTGAAGAAATATTTGGAAATGATTTGCCCTAATTTTAATGCATATTCTTATTTCTAGTACTCATTATCTCTTCATTATTTTTTGACCCAAGGGAAAAGTTTTAGTAAGTAGCACCTAGTATGATACATGGTTTTGTGCATAATAAATATTCAAAGTTTTTGGCTGAATGACAGAGAGACATTTGAAGTGCAAAATTTCCCCTTTGAATTTTCTGCCCCAAAAGACAAAGGATAGAAATCTGCCGCATTCATATGAGAATATTTAGGAAGCTTTCTTGAGTTGACCTGCACCGTCTTGATTTAAGCGACCCTAAAATAGCATTCACCATTAACAGCTAATGTTTTTATTTTTCCTCTACTATGTACAAATACTCTCAAGCAGTGAAATAAAGATTCTACCCAGGAAATCAGTGCTTTGTTAATTGCACATCTCTGTATCTCGTATCTTGCAATGAAGAATATTGGGCCTTTTAATCCCACTTTCCAGTCATAAACCCTGGCCTCTTGAGGAGATATTTTATAAACAGGATACAAAGCACACACACACTACATCATATGTATATATGTGCTATATGGCTATATATCCGTGCATATGTACATTTATATATGAACTCTAAATAATGCATTTCTGAAAGACAAATAGCATTTTGTGGATAACTAGTTAATTAATAGCTTATAGAATATTAAGTAGAAAGTTAACATGGAACATGCATTTTCTTGTTTTTTTTTAAATAAGACTAAAAGAGACTTCACAGATATCTATTATGCATGAATGTTGCCCTGATCATTCATGGATAAAGCATCCAAAATACAGCTCCATTATTCTCCCCAGCCCAGGCCTGGAGGAAAGAGTATGAAATGATGCCAATTGGCTGTGTGCCAACAATTGACTGAAGTTTGTGAACACTCAGAGTGAACCCACAGTTGGGATTGTGTGAGTCTCCTGTTGGCCTCCTCACCAAGACCCTCTCCTGCTCAGTGGCCACTGGTCAGTCAATTAGGTCTATTCTCTGTCTACCAATCTCCTCTCCCATAGAGCTCTGCCTGTGGTAACAGCCTTAATTTGCCATCTGGGACTGCTATCTGCAAATGCCTCTGCATATGGAGTAAATGATCACCAAAGAAAAGACTGGATTTCAGTCCCTAAGGCAGCAGAGCAGTGCTTACCAAACCTTAACACCACGTTTCACAAAATATGTTTATCTCCTGTCTCCTCCTAGCCTCACAGGTGCCAAGTGCTTAGACATCTGAAGACTTGCAGAGACCCCATAGCAAACAAAGAAGGAAATTTTGGCTATTCTAGAAGTATAAGCACATCCCATCTTGGCCAGAGTCTCTCAACTCACAGATCTCTAGAGAAACCTGTAAGCCACAGAGCAAAAATCTACAGCATAAAGAAAGGTCTATGACATAAAAGCACAGTTAATAAAACTCTATTTTCAGTAAAAAACATTTTATTTATATGTCATAATACATAACAAAAAGGTGTTTCCTTTTAAACATCAGATATACTGTGTAAACTTCCCAAAATTCTTTAGATGTTCCAGGCATTCTGTAACTGTTTCATGGTAATGATTTTCTGGGGCACACAAAGAGTTGTTCCATAAAGAATTTAAAAACCCTTTTTGTGTCTGCAACTCCGAGCATCAGTTCTTTGGCTTTACATGGAACTGGCCCAGAAAGCCCTACTGACACAAGGCAATGTTTTCATCGAAAGAGGAAATTTTAATGACTCCTTCCCAGAAAACTACATCTTTTTTTTCCAAATCAATGGAACCCCAATAGAAAATACTTGTGTTAGTTAACTTCTCATCACAATAACAAACACCTGAGAGCAATCAAAAGGAAAGATGGGTTTGGGTTCAGAGTTTCAGAGTTTTCAGTCCATGACGGTTGATCCTGTTGCTTTAGGTCTGCAGTGAAGCAGCACATCATGGCAGGAGCACATGGCAGGGCAAACTGTTCATCATGTGGCCAGGAAGCAATAAAGAAAAATAGGAAGAGGCCAGGGTGCTAGGATCCTCTTCAAGGGCACACCCCCCAATGATCTCCCACTTGGATCCACCTCTTAAAGGTCCCAACACCTTCCCATAGCACGTCATTGAGGACCACGTCTTTACCACATGGACCTTTGGGAGACATTCCAGATCCAAGCTATAGCAATAATCATCCTCATTCTTAAGTTAATTGGTTAAAATGAACACTCTATAACGAACACAACAGAATGCAATTTTTAGTGACAATTCTCAAATCTGTTTTAGAGGATGGAGCCCAATCCACCAGGAAACAATATTATATAAATTGGACCCAGATGAGGAATGAAGCAAAAAAAACACAATAAAACGTTGTTGATCATGATATTGTTAAATGGCTGATACTAATGTGAAATAAGTATATTCACTTGTTTATTCACATGATAATGAAGGACCTTTAAAGAATCTCTCTGTAGGACCGAAGGCAGAATAGATGTCCACCTACTTACTTGCTCCTCCAAAAAGAAACAAGCAACAGGTGTATAGGTACCTATAGAGTCCCTATAGAGGTGTGTGACCATGAGAGAACTCTGGAATTCAATAGGAGATAAATGAAAATCTTAAAATCCAGAGTTCTGGGCCAGCAACAAAGAATGAAATACAACATATCCCAGCACCTGACATCCAGAGTCAGGGGATGGGGAGTCTCCCTTTCACAATGTTAAGAATTTCATGAAACTCTAATCCAGGCAGATACTGACAATCCTAGCTGCTGTAAAACACTGTGGCCCTTACAAACTGACAGCCTAATAGATAAGAGATCTGAAATCCACACAGTAGCCTGGCAACTGGAAAAAGAATCTGCTCCATCTCCAGAAAACATCCAGGATTCTGTGATCAGGAGCCATCTTGGGAAGTGACCTATTCTCTGAATTTGGACCATTTTAGGGGTCATAAATCCCTGCCTATTCCCATCTCTTGAACAACACAGGTATTCCACTGTACTAGCTCAGCCAGTGGCTGCCTCCCAGGCCAGACTTAGCTCAATAGAGTGACGCTGATTAAAAACTCACTGAGAGTATGCTACACGCTGGAGAATGGGTATAATAACACTAAGGGGAGAAAAAGGTGCTGTCCGCAAACCCAGGAGATCCAGACGCTTGCTCTTTAAAACCAGGGATGTGTCCAGTCACGTGTGGTTTCCTGTGCATACCAGGATTGATGCCTCTCACAGGGCTGCATGCAGACACCTTTTGCTAACAAAATGGAGAAAGAATTCTGAGCTTCCACTGCTTCCCAACCACAGAGACATGCTGAGTTACTTTCAAACAATGCTGCTATGCTTTTGTCAAAAAAAGTGCACACTCTGAAGAGTTCTGGGGAGAAACCGCCCAGCACCATTCACATTTCAATTCTGCTCTCTCCTGGGTGTATCTCAACTAAGAAGAATTTTTCCTGGGTCCATTGGTGACCCATTCCTGAGTGATTCCTGGCAGGTACTATAACTGAAAGACTTGGGAGAAAAAGCCCCTGGCCATTGTTTAGTCCCTGGATGTGCACAGCTAAGGATAGGGGGTGGGGTCTGAGGTTCTATTCCTGGGTAGGCATGCCCAAAGTGACCACAGAGAATATTTGCTTTCACCATGCTTATCTGGGGTCCTGGAATTAGTTGTTCCTGCACTTTGATCACACACTGCTTACAAGACTGGATGTTAGTGTCACAGGGAGGGTGCTGTGATTCCTACCTCACTTTTCTCCTTGAAGCACCAAGACCTGCACCAATATCTGTTCAAAGAACAAGTGCTTCAAGCCCCTCACCACTCCTGGAGCAGGCAATACCAGACACTCAAGTAATGAGTCAATAATAATGGTGCCTAAGGAAGTCCTATCCCCCAAAGGGGAACTACTACCATTGCAGGAGTAACCACATAGGGTTACATAGTGCACCCCATACACTCCACAATCTATATTGCACTTAGAGTGTAGAGTGTCCCCACTCGTGAGGAACTCACAGAGATAAGGGTTTTTTCCAACTCTGATATGGTATGTTCTATACCCAAACTGAATAATCACAGCCAAAGAAGCAACAGGGAGATATTCAGTATCCAGTTAGAAATAAAACCAACATTGCATAACAAACTAATACCCAAAGACATATCTTTGATAGAAAGACACTAAGAAGTTCATCCCATAAATGCAAGAAGGTTATCCATTTCATCAGATGTACAAATCTTTACCTAGGAACATAATAAGAAAATAAAGAAATAAGAACAAAATAAGTTAAATTGTAAAGATCATAACTCTCTAGAGACAAATTCTAAAAATACAAAAATGGATAAAATTCCTGATTAAAAAATCCAAAAGAATGATTTTTAAAAAGCACTGTGAGTTTCAAAAGAAGAAATAGTTAAATGAAATTAGAAAGACAATGCAGGATATGAAAGAGAACTTCAGCAAAGAGAGGCAAAAAAAAAAAAAAGCACCAATCAGAAATCTTGGAAATAAAGAGCTCAATAAATCCGATTTTAAAATCCAGTTGAAAGTGTCAAAACCAGATTAGATTGAATGAAAGAAAGAATATTGGAGTTTGGTGTCAGTTCTTTCAAAATATTACATTCAGATAGAAATTTTTATATAATAAGAAAGAATGAAAAGAACATACAAGGTATTTGGGGCACCATTAAAAGATCAAATGCTCATACTGTTGGCAAACTTGAAGGGAAGAAATAAATGTTAAGGGTATAGAAAACCTATGCAATGGTATAATAGCAGAAAACTTACCTAGTTTGGGAAAGACATGGTCACCATGGTACAAGAGCCTAGAGAACCCCAAATAGACATGACCTAAAAATATCCTCTGCTCAATATGCTATATTCAAACTGTCAAACATATAAGGCAAAGAAATAATTTTAAAATATTCAAGAAAAAAATGCCAAATTACATTTAATGGTGATCCCAGACTTACAGTAAATTTCTCTAAAGAAACCCTACAGGCCAGGAAGCTATTAAATAATGTATTGCAGGACCTAGAAAAAAATAACTGCCAATCAAAATTTCTACACCTCCCCCCAAAAAAGGCTATCCTTCAGAATCATAAAAGAACTAACAACCTTGAAAGATAAGCAAAATCTAAGGGAATTCAATACCAGCTGACCAGTCTTACAAAAGATGCTTAAGGGATTCTTATATCCAGAGTGAAAGGAAGATAACTACCATTATGATAGCATATGAAAGTATAAATTCTACTAGAAAAGTAGATACACAAATGAGAAATGGAAGAGAATCAAAACCATCAAAAAATGAAGATAAATAAAAGACGAAGAAATGAACCAAAATTACTCAGAATGACAAGAAAATCATCTATGAAATGACAGAAACAAGTCAAACATAGCTTTCATTAATAACTCTGAATGTAAATGATTTTAATTATCTAAAGATACTGACTAGCTGGGTAGATTAAAAACAAGACCCAACAATATGCTGCCCATAAGAATTTCACTTCACCAATAAGGACACACACGGGCTGAAAACAAAAAGATAGAAAAATGATTCTCCAAGGAAATGGAATCTTTTAAAAAAAGCAAGAATAGCTATACTTATATCTGACAAAATAGACTTTAAAGATAGAAACAGTAAAAAGAGACAAGGTCACTATATATTGATCAAGAAATAAATCAAGGAGAGGTAATGATTATAAATGTATATGCACCCAAGAACATAGTGCTCAAATTCATACACAAACACTATGGAACCTAAAGGGAAAGATGGACTCTAATACTCCAATAGTGGGGAATTTCAGTACCTACTCTCACCAGTGGAAACAGTACCCAGAGGAAACAAATAAACAAACAACAACAACAAAATAAACATCGGAGTTCAATGTTTACCATCAAATTTTCTAGGCAGACATTTACCCAAAATGCCATCTAGCAGCAGCAGAAAACACATTCTTGTCATCCGCATGTCTTTTAAATGAAAAGCAAGAAAAAAAAAAAGATACATACAAAGATATAAAAAATGAACAACTCAGTCTTGAACAAACAGTGAGTCATTGGGGAAGTCAGAAGGAAAATTTAAAAGTTCTTTGAAACAAAAAAAAATGGAAGCAAAATATACCAAAACCTGTGGGACACAGCAAAGCAATACTAAAAGGGAATTTTATAGCAATAAGTGCCTACCTTAAAAAAGAAGTAAGAAAGAAAAAGAAAAAGATTCAAAATAAACAACTTAGTCTGGGGATGTGGTTGTCATAAAGGGCTTACGTAGCATGTTCCAGGTCCCAGGTTTCCATCTCCAGCACAGGAAAAAAAAAAAAAAAACCTTTCAAAATAAACAACCTAAGGATGTATCTCAAGTTCTTAGAAAGGCAAGAACATACCAAACCCAAAATCAGTAGAGAAAAGGAAACAACAAAGAGCAGAAATATTTGAAATAAACTCCAACTGAACAATAAAGTAAATCAAACAAAAAATTGGTTCTTTGGAAAGATAAAAGAAACTGACAAACCTTTAGCCAGACTAAACCCCCCAAAAGGAGACAGAAGACACAAACATGTAATGAGAGATGAAAATAGAAATATTAAAACTGATATCACAAAAATTCAAATCCTATTAAGGACTATTTTGAAAACCTATTATGAACAAATTTGAAAATCTAGAAGTGGAAAAATTTCTGAACACATATGATCTATTAAACATGAATCCAAGAGGATATTAAAACCCTGAAAAAAATAATCACAAGTAATGGGGTGGAATCAGTAATAAAAATTCTCTCAACAAAGAAAATTCCAGGACCAGACGGCTTCACTGATGAATTTTGCCAGACACTAAAGAAGACCTAATATCAGTGCTTCTCAAACTCTCCTATACAATTAAAAGGAAGGCAAACCTTCCAAACTCATTCTACAAGGCCAGCGTTACCTATTGTTCAACATAGCAGGAACACAACAAAAAAAGAAAACTAGTGACCAATAGCCCTGATGAACATAGATGTAAAAATCCTCAGCAAAATCCTCAGCAAATTGAATTTAATAGCATATATAAGAAGTTCATATGTGATCATCAAGTTGTTTTCATTCCAATTATGCAAGAATGATTCAACATATGCAAATTAATAAGGACAATACATCATATAAATAGAATGAAGAATAAAATTCCATAATCAACTCAATAGATACAGAAAAAGCATTTGGCAATCCAAAATATCAATGACATTCTTCAAAGAACTAGAAAAAAATTCTAAAATTCCTATGGAGGCACAAAAGACCCCCCAAATAGCCAAAGAAGTCTTGAGCAAGAAAAACAAAGCTGGAAGCCTCCCAAAGCCTGACTTCAGGAGAGACTACAGAGCCATATTAAGGAGTTGGGGATATAGCTCAGTTGGTAGAGTGCTTGCCTCATATGCACAAGGCCCTCAGTTCAATCCCCAGCATCCCTCGCCCCATAAAAAAGGCATATAATACAAAAAAATGGTGTTACCATAAAAACAGAGACAGACCACTTATTAGCAAAAGCTGATATGATTTTCTGGATTGGTCTCTAAAAGCACAAAAGACAAAACCAAAATTTACAAATAGGATTACATCAAACTAAAAAGGTTCTGCAAAACAAAGGAAACAATCAACAAAGTGAAGAGACAACCTACACAGTCAGAGAAAATAGTTGCCAGCTATTCACTTGAAAGGTTAATATCCAGATTACATAAAGAACACTAAAATCTTACCAAAAAAATCCAAATGAGCTAAATAGACTCTTCTCGAAAGAAGAAATACAAATTACCAATAAATAAATGAAAAACGCTCAGTATCATTAGCCATCAGGGAAATGCAAATCAAAATTACAATGAGATACCATCTCACCTCAGTTAGAATGTCTATCATCATCAATAATAATAATAACAACAACAAATATTAGTAAGGATGTATAAGGAACCCATATATACTGTTGATGGAACAGTAAATTAATATATCAGTACTAGGGAAAATAAGTAGGTTTCTTGAAACACTAAAAATAGAGCCTGCAATGGTGGTGCAGGTAATCCCAGCAACTCAGGTGGCTGAGGCAGGAGGATTACAAGTTTAAGATCAACCTCAGTGATACTGTTTGTTATGGCAATATTCACAGTAGCTAAAATATAGAATCAGCCTAGGTTCCCATGAACACATGAGTGAATAAAGAAAATGGCATATATATACAAAGAATGAACACCTGTTATTTGCTGAAAAAATAGATGGAACTGGGGGATACTGTCTTAAGCATAACAAGCAAGACTCAGAAAGAAAGAAAAGTGTCACATGTTCTCATAAGTGAAATCTGGGGGTGGGGGTGAGGAGACAATTTAAAGTAGAAAAGAGATTACAAGGGAATGGAAATGTGCCAGTGGGTAGGGACACAAGGGTAGAAGAAGGGTGAAGGGACAAGATCAATGCACACGTGTGGTGTGCATGTATGGAAATATCACTGATGCAAACAGTTAATAACGTGGTCCATAATTATAATAAATGAATAATGCCTACATTTTAAGCAAAAGCAGAAAGAACAAACAATAAGCTGGATGACTCACTGTATAGAAGGATATGCAAAACATAAGAGAAATAAGGCGGAACCCTGAAATATGTGGCTTCAGGATTTGCAGGGAGGGCAGAAATGTTCCATAAATTATCTGTGTGATAAATGCTGTGGTTGCCTGAGGGAAACTGAAAGCCCCATATAACATCCTCAAAATGATAAGAGTGGGGGGGAAAGAGCAAGGAAAAAAAGGCAGAGACAATTGCAGAATGGGGAGTAAACTAATAAATTAATAAGCGAAAAGTAAGTCAATGAACAAATGAATAAGCCAATCAATTGGAAAATGTCCTTGTGATTAGCTGTTACGTGTATTTCAATTGCTCATATTTAGTTAATAGTTTGGTTTTTTTGCATTCTGTGTGACTAAGCAATATTTCAAAAACTTTTTCATTTGCAGGCAATGAGAAGTTTAATGTTGGTTATATGTTTTAAAAAGTTCCAATTCAGAGATGTCAGAGGGATAAAAGCTTTACTGAAGTGGGGTGTTTCTGTTTTTGTTTTTGTTTTGTTTTTGTTTTGTTGTACTGGGGAATATACCCAGGAGTGCTTAACCACTGAGCCACATTCCCAGCCCTTTTTATATTTTATTTAGAGACAGGGTCTTGCTAAGTTGTTTAGGGCCTCACTAGGGTGCTGAGGCTGGCTTTGAACTCCGGATCCTACTGCCTCAGCCTCCCAAGCTGCTGGGATTGCAGGTGTGTGTCATGAAACCTAGCTCAGAAGTGGTTTAAAGAGATATTAAGGAAAGAGAAATTGGAAATCTTAGTACAGGAAAACATTTTGAGGAGTTTGCTTTGTACTGAATAGAGAATGAAGGCTATAGGGAAGATGTTTTGATTTTTTAAGATGGAAGAAAAAGTATTCTTTAAGCTGAAAGGAAGATATAATGCATTATGGGAGGGGAAATGATGCAGGAAGGTGGGGGAGACTGTGAAAGAAATGGCCTTGAGAAGGTAGAAGGCACAGAGGGAGGCCCAGCCAGGTGTGTGTGAGAATGGGAACTTGTAGAATTTTGCTTTCAATCATTCCTGCTAAATCCATAAAATAGTAAGTGAGGTCATCAACTGAGAAAGTGGACTAAGGAGGTGGTATAAAGATCTGAAGAAGAGCACAGTGGGCAACACCTATAATCTCAGTGGCTCAGGAGGCTGAGGCAGGAGGATTGCAAATTTAAAGCAACTTAGCAAGGCTCTAAGCAACTTAATGAGACCCTGTCTCTAAATAAAATGCAAAACAAGGGCTGGGGATATGTCTCAGTAGTTAAGGGTCCCTAAATTCAATCTCTAGTACCAAAACAAAAATAAAAACAAAAAATGATCTGAGGAAGGAGGAAATACAAAATCATTATCCAGAAGCGTTCAAGAGAGAAAATAGAATATGTGAATATATATATATAATTGCTGGGTAGCATTCCAGTTCCATTTGAAGTTCATGCTCATGAATTTGATATGAGACCAGTCAATGGTACAATACTCTGTACCATTTTCCTATCTTCCTTTAGGAGGATGAGTACAGATGTAGATGTGCAGAAGCAATGCATAGTAATTAGCCAACTTTGAGACATTTATCAAGTGAGTATGATGAAGATTGAGAAAAGCAAAGAAGAAATGGCCGCATATACAAGACAATGATTATGACCACAGAATTTAATCTGGGTAAAGAGTAAAGAGTGAACATGATTGGAATGTGGGATAGTGAAAAGGTCCTATAGATAATGGATTTAAGTGAATCAATAGGGTTTAAAAATTGGGTTTTGGGTCTGGAGAGAGTAAGTGGGAAGGATAAGATGAGATAGCTTGAGAACAGAAAGTTGAACATTGAGATCATGAAAGTGTTGTAGAACTGAGTAAAATTATGGGAGGAGATGGGGCTCATGACCTGAAGTACAGGGTATTAGAAACATCATCTCCGTGGTGATTAACTTCCCCAAAAAGAAGATGGCGGTACTGTTGGACTGATGTGATCTAGGACTTTACCACTCAAGAGTAACTCAGCAGTTTGAATATCACTGTGTTGGACCACTGAATCATAATCTACCATTCAGTAAGATCCTTTGATATTTACATGGTCACTGAAATTTGAGAAGCATTGAACTTAATGTCTTTGTGACACGGAGGATAACCCAGGTGTTGGAGTGACTGTCATGGCAGAAGTTGTGGGTAGAGTATGGTGAGATGAAAGTTATGTTATTGAAGAATGGTGGTGTAGTGAAGGGTCTGGAAACTGCAATGAGAAGCAAGGAGGCCAACCACCCAACTTTCAATTTGAAGAAAACCACCACCACATGAAAGGATTCAAGACAGGCAGTGTCCTCAGAGTACAACCAAAATTTTTAAAAAAGCAGAAGAGAGGAGGAGGAGGAGGAGGAGGAGGAGGAGGAGGAGAACCATTAAAAATTGAATATGCTTGAAAACTTAAGAAAAGGGAAAAAGTTCAGGAGATGGGGAGATATACACAAGATAGACTTTGGGGAGTTACTGCTGCATAGAGTTAGAGAAGGACCTAGGGCTCTGGGGCTTACCATGGTGCTTCACACAAACAGGGCATGTTGTTAGCTTCCCATGACTATAACAAATCCCTGAGATAATCATCATAGTAAGAGGAAAGGTTTATTCTGACTCACATTTTTGGAGGTTTCAGTATATATATCAATCAGTTCTGTTGTTTTGGGGGCCTGTGTTGAGGTGGAGCATCATGGCAGGAAGCACATGGTGGAGAAAAGATGCCACCTCATGCCAGCTAGGAAATAAAGAGGGACTGTAAGGGGCTAGGGTACCATCAGCCCCTTCGAGGCAGGAGTGGGAAACCCCAGATCTGAAAAAAAAAATAGATCTGAAGCAACTTCCCCTAGGCCCATGACTGGGAAGCCTTCCACTACATTCTCTCTCCTAAAGGTTCCACTACCTCTCAATAGCACCATGGTCTGCAAATCAAACCTGTAACCCATGGACCCTTGGGAGACAGTTACCCAAAGCACAGGGTAATATAAAAGACATAGTAAGTTATGCCACATGGATATGGCAAGTTGAAGGGTGTTGTGAAATAGAGAAATGTGTATGTCCAGGGATTCCCTCTTTACTTCTACTGGTAGAGGCTTGGAGGCCAAAAACAAGAAAAAGAGAAAAAAAGAAAAAAAAGAATTCAACTTCTTTCAACAGGAGAATGGATAAATGAAATATGAATGAATTTTACAATGAAATTATATCAGTGATCAGAGGTTATGTATTTCCACACAGCTAAAATTCAAACACATAATATCAAGAGAAAGAAGCAAGTTGCATAAAAGCATAAACATATTGGTTTTTATATCAACCACATAAAATGTTCAAAAACATTTATGTAAAAATTTTAAATAAAAAATAAGTATGAATATTGATAACAAATATATATATATATATATAAAGACATAATAAATATATATTTTTCTAAAGAAAACCCTGATAATTACATCCACCCATCTTAGGAAATTAATTACTTCTGGAAGAGAATAAAAGGGGAAGAGGTAGAGCTGGAGATTGGGCTATATTTGTAGGGCTTACTTTAAAAATAAAAACAGATCTGAAGCAAATATACAAAACATTAACATCTGTTCTGTCTTAGTGCACACATGAATGTCTGTTATAATTACTTGAAATGTTTTTCATTTTAAAATAATATACTAAAATGATAGATAATGAAGGAGGGATTATAATTTACCACTGAGTCTTGGAAGATAGACATTGAGGTTATTTAAAAATAATGGCATGGCCATTTTATCCAGCTACCCTTTTTCTCTTTAAATTGTAGCTACAAGAGCTCATCCCAATTTTGTCTTATTCTCTTTTCCTCGTCCTTCACCAGAGGAGGGGACAGGGTAAATGCATCACATTCTTTTATAGAGAAATTTAGCTTTTATGTTAATCTGCCTTCTCCTCCAAACCCTTCTTGAGTCATATTATCTTCCAGCTAATTTTTATTTGAGTATGTAAATGGTATGTTGCCTGGTCTGAACAGCTTCTCCTCTGAAAACAAATTTGGGTACCAGGTGTCAAGTGTCAACTAGTGAGGGAGGAAATAAACATACAATCACAAAAAATCATGAGTACACCTGTAAACCCAAATGTTCCATTCTTGGCAAACAAACATACAGGTATAGCTTCTTCCTTTTCTCCTCAATAGAGTGTGAGCTTTGAGCTTATTTATTTTCTGGTAGTGGTGATGATGCAGTTGAGATATATCTTGGAGATCTTTTGCTGAAACTAATCAAAGCCATGGGATTTAATTTTTTTTCTTAGTATAGGACCAGAGTTGAAATACATAGCCTCCTAAGTCAGAAATCAAAGACAACTGAACTCACCTGCCTCTATGTGAAAACACTCAGAGCAGTTCATAAGCTAAATACCCTCAATTTGCTGAACAGACTTGCCAGCTTTGCTTTGCTGAACATGCCCTCTACTCAGTAATCAAAGTGCAAAGGTTAACCATTAAGATTTATCCACATATTACCATGTAAAATCAACCACTGCAGGTAAAACACATTTTTATCTGTTCAATCATAACAAACAATAATCAAATTTCTTTTGTAAACCTGATGAATTTTATTTAAACCTAGAAGGCATGTATGACTGTTGAAAAAACAAATGGAATTTTGAACTGCATTAGTGTAATATCCAAATCGAGGGGCAATGCCAGATAAACATACTTCTCATTTTGTCATTATTACCCCTTAAAAAGAAGCCTTTCTAAGACATGATTTCAAAATCATTACATTTCACAAGGGATTTTATTTTTTTAATTTATTTTTGCATTACAATTCTTAATACACCATTATACCATAATTTATCATATCTCTGATTATATATGTTGACACCAAATTCACATTTTCATACAAGTATTTTGTATAATGATGAGGGTCTCCTTTCACCATCCATGCTATTCCCTTTATCCCTCCCTTTCCCTCCTACCCCTATTCCCTCTCTACAGGTAATCTTCCTCCCTTGCTCTCCCTCCCTACCCCATTTTGAGTCACCCCCTTTATATCAGAGAAGACATTTGGCATATGTTTTGGGGGGATTGGCTAACTTCACTTAGCATAATCTTCTCTAATGCCATCCATTTCCCTGCCCATGCCATGATCTTATTCTTTTTTATTGCTGAGTAATAATCCATTGTGTATAAATGCCACATTTTTTTATCCATTCATCCACTGAAGGACATATAGGTTGGCTCCACAGTTTAGCTGTTGTGAACTGTGCTGCTATAAACATTGATGTGGCTGTGTCCCTGTAATATGCTGTTTTTAGGTCCTTTGGGTATAGTCTGAGAAGAGGAATAGCTGGGTCAAATGGTGGTTCCATTCCCAGCTTTCCAAGGAATCTCCATACTGCTTTCCAAATTGGGTGCACCAATTTGCAGTCCTTCCAGCAGTGTATGAGTGTACCTTTTTCCCCTGGCATCCTCACCAGCACTTGTTGTTGTTTGTCTTCATAATGGCTGCCACTCTTACTGGAGTGAGATAATATCTTAGAGTTATTTTAATTTGCATTTCTCAGATTGCTAGAGATGATGAGCATTTTTTCATATATTTGTTAATTGATTGTATATCCTCTTCTGAGAAATGTCTGTTCAGGTCCTTGGTCCATTTATTGATTGGATTATTTGGTTTTTTGGTGCTTATCTTGTTGAGCTCTTTATATACCCTAGAGACTAGAGCTCTATCTTATGTATGAGGGGTAAAAATTTGTTCCCAGGATGTAGGCTCCTTGTTCACCTCACAGATTATTTCTTTTGCTACACAAGAAATTTTAATACATAGATATATTGTGTATCTCTTTATGTATTGTGTGTATGGCTGGAATTTATATAAAGAACAAGATTTTTGTCTGACAAGAACCAATTTGTGGCTCTAGGGTTCAGTGATAGAGTACTTGCCCATCATGTGTGAAGCCCAGTGTTTGATATCCACACTCTTTTAAAGCAGGTAAGGACATAGCAAGAAAGAAAACTGTAGACCTTCATAAACTTAGATGCAAAAATCTTTAATAAAATATCAGCAAATCATGACCAAGTTGGTTTCATTCCAGGGATGCAAGGATGGTTGAACATATGCAAATCTTACACATTGATTTAAATAGATTTAAGGACAAAAAATAATCAACAGAGTCATCTCAATCTCAATAGATGCAGAGAAAGCCCTTGATAAAACTTAGAATGAGTTCATGATTAAAAACACTGAAGAAACTAAGAAGAAAAGGAACTTACCTCAACATCATAAAGTCTGCATACAACAAGCCCAAATTCAACATTACATTAAATAAGAAAAAGCAGAAAGCATTTCCTCTAAAATCTGAAACAAGACAAAAATGTTCACTCTTACCACTCGTATTAAATACAGTACTTGAGATTTTAGAGAAATTAGGCAAGAGAAGAAAATAGAAAGGATATGAATAGGAAAGAAAGAATTCAAATTATTTCTGTTTACAGATGGTCCTACACTTAGAAGATTCAAAAAGCTTCACCAGGAGACTTCTAGAGCTAATAAACAAATTCAGAAAAGTAGTGGGACACAAAATTAACATACAAAAGTCAATAGCTTTCCTATATACCAATAATGAACTCATGGAAAAAGAAATCAAGAAAAAGATCCCCATCACAATAACCTCAAAAATAAATAAATAAAATATCCAGAAATAAATCTAACCAAGGAGGTAAAAATTATAGAACACTGAAGAAAGAAATTGAAGAAGACCCTAGAAGAGAGCAATACCTCCCATGTTCCCAAATAGCAGAATTAATATTTAATCATTGTTAAATGGGTATATTACTGAAAGTGATCTACAGATTCAATGTGATCCCTGTCAAAATACCAATGACATTCTTAACTAAAAAAATATATAACAGTCTTAAAATTCATATGGAAGAATAAAAGACCCAGACTAGCCAAATCTATTTTAATAAAAAAAAAATCGCAATGCTGTAGGCATCACACATCACAATACCCAACTCCAAACTACACTACAGAACTATAGTAACAAGAACTGCATGGTACTGACATAAAAACAGATTTGTTGACCCATGGGACATAATGGTATCAGAATGGAATGCAGAAGCAAATCCACACGGAGATAGTCATCTGATCCTTAACAAAGGTACCCAAAACATACATGAGAAAAAAAGACAGCTGTCTGCAACAGAAATGAACATACCTATAAGTCTCAGAGCTTCAAACTTAATCAGAATGAAGTAATACTGCAGACAAACAGAACCATCGAGTACTTTCTAACCATTCCTCGTCCATCACTGGAATTTGATCACTACTGCAAAGGCAGTGTTTTGAGTAAAGGCATCTATCTGCATGTCGACTTTCTTTTCCTTTCTTCTTTAGCCCAACATAATGGTTCTTGTGTTCACCAGCTTTTCATCTTCATGACCAAATTACCTGACAAGAAAAATTTAGAGGTAGAAAAGTTCATCTTGACTCACAGTATCAGAGCTTTCAGCCCATGATTGGCTGATTCCATTGCTCTGGGCCCAAAGTGAGGCAGAATGTCATCTAGAAGGGCTTGGTGGAGCAAAGCTGTTCAGCTGAAGGCAGCCAGGAAACAGAGACAGAGGGAGGAGCCAGGAGCTAAACATAATCCCCAAGTACATATCCCAAGTGACCTATGTCTACCAGCCATGCCCCATCTGCCAACAGTTACCACCCAATAACCCCTTAAATCATTAACCCATCAAATTGATGAACTCATTGATTAGGTTATAACTCTCACAATCTAAGCATTTCATTCTAAAAATTCCACTATTATCCCATGAGTTTTGGGGCTTCGAGTTCATATTGAAACCATAGCAATTCTCAAATGTTAAGAATATCTATCCAAGACAGTATATATGACCATTGTGTATATGCTCCATTATGAGTGAGTTAGTTAAAGGCTTTTTCAGGGGTGATTTTGGTTGTACTCAGTTTTCCCCTTGCATGCTGATGTTAGAATCTACACATTGCACGATTCCTCACTGTTCACTATTCTGTGCACATCAGACCATAGTGAAGTCTGTAGTCACTTCTGAGCACTCGTTTTAAGGGAGATGCAACAAACTAAACTGCTTTTCTAGAATATCACAACCATGTTGGGGGAAAAAATTATTGCATCTACTGGGAACAGTTAGCCTGGGGAAAGAATGCTTAGGGAAGCCCTAATAACTGTCTTCAAATATTTGAATAAGTAGAAAGGATTAGACATTAAAGCAAACCAGTGAAGGGCATCAGAATATGTCACCCCAAATATGCTACCTTGTCATGAGGATTATTAAGAAGCAGCTACAAGAAAGCTCTTTGCCTTCTCACTATTTGCCTAGTAGCAGGTCATAAATTTTTAAAGGTATCCTCTCTCTCCTTTCTACCGAGAAGGCTGGAGTTAATGACTAAAGACAACTCAAAGTCCTTTTACTTTGTTTTGTACTCTTCTAAATCATGTTGATTTTGTTAAGATGCTGTATAAGGGGCTGGGACTGGGCTCAGTGGTAGAGCGCTCACCTAGCACATGCAAGGCCCTTGGTTCGATCCTCAGCATCACATAAAAATTAATAAAAAATAGGGGCTGGGGTTGTGGCTCAGAAGTAGGGCGCTCACCTAGCACATGGGAGAAGCTGGGTTCGATCCTCAGCACCACATAAAAATAAATAAAATACAGGTATTGAAAAAAAAAAGATGCTATATAAGAGCAAGTTCTAACTCTTTACTGGGTGCTCACGTGTGTATACAAGATGCAGATTCTAATAGAACTGTCTTTGTTTTTCTCTTGTTAATCGGTCTTTTGTTAGTTCAATTTACAAGGTCCAAGCCAACAAACCTAAGATGGATAGAGAAACAGTTTTTTTTCTCTCTGACACCAGTTATGACCTCCAACACTAGAACACAACCACCATAGTTTAAACCCCTTGACCTTAGGAAAGTTATAGAACCAATCCATACCTTACTTTTCTCATCTAAAAATTAGGAAGAGTAAATAGCTTTTATTTTATTATGTGTATTTTTATCCCTGGAGTTAAGATGATGGTTAAATAAGTTAACATGTATAATGTGCTAAAATAAAAACATGGGCTCGTAGATATTATGCACTAGTTAAGAAAGTTGAGATAGCTCTAAGAGAAAGCTACTTTTCGCTTGATGTAGGGAACCCCTTGCTTTGCTGGAAACTGGTTGAGTATCTAGCAGTAATAACCGTGAAGAAGAATAGATCACGGGCTGTGGTCCTGGGTCGGATGGTCTCTCAGACCCTGTGAAGTGTAGAACTCACCTCTGCAGAACCACCTTCCAAATTGTCTCCAAGCTTGAACGACTTGAATGTTTGGTCCGAGGGGAGTTGTTTGCAAAATTCCCCAATAAAACAAAATCCCACAGGGCTGTGGCCTGACAAATCTTCCCTATGTGGTTAGTGATGTGTCTCCATTCCTTTTCAACCACAGCACTCAGCTCATTGGCTACCTGAACACTGGAGCAGAGTGACCACCCCCCTTGGTCCTTACACTGAAAATTCTTTGTTAGCCACCCAATGAGTGAAAAACTGCCAGTTCCTGCTGAAAATATGTCTTGACCTTAGATGGACTGTGTTTTCCTCGATGCTAACAACGAAGAGCCTTCACGACTGAGAAAAAGACTGTATATCTTAGTTCTTGTTGTGATACAGTACCCAGGGTCAGAACGGCATCTTGAAAACCACAAACCAAACAGCTTTAAAATATATATATACATAGCTCCAAAATAACTGGGTGCAGGCAGTTATTCCTACTTAACTTCTAAAACAGATCTGATGAGTGATCAATATGTCACAAATTCATGGCCACAGACACAAAATTCACAAGTCCTGTTTGATAATCCAATGGACTTTTCTTAATTTTTTTTTTCTCTTTCCTCTTTCTTTAGTACTTGGCAATTCTTACTACGTCCTCATTAAAACTCTCTTCTTCCTTGAAGCAGTGACTCACAAATTCTAGATTCTCAGTCCTTTAAATGCATTCCTTCCCCACCTCCTGGTGTAGCCTTAAACTTCGGCTCTTTTTGACTCTTCTCCTCATGCACTCATATCTTTCCCGAAATACAAATGCCATCAGTTTTCCAGTATCTGAAAATCGTCCTTAGGTGGTAATAATGAAAATAGGGTTAAGAAACGTGCTATACAGCAATGCCCCTTGATTTGGACACCCTATAGAGGTAGTTCCAGACTTCGCTCATTTTAGCAGTCATGTTGCATGCATTCTGATTTAATTAAAAATCTCCAGTTTGAAAAAAGAAATTTGATTTGGGGGTTATGACAAAACAGATGCAAAGTATTTTTTAACCTAAAGTCATTGGCTTTTGCATTGTGGTATGCCAGGTCTCTTCCTGGCTGACAGTAAGCTTTCACTGATTGATGAAGGGAGGAAACTTCAGCTGAGGCTCCAGTGCAGACACCACATCTATATTCAGGATGCTTCTGTGCAAAAGCTTCTCCCATCTCCCCACCCAAAATTGTCTAAAAGGAACAGCATTACTGTTTACTTCCCATAATTCAAGTACTCTTTTTATTCATGTTAAAAAAATTCTATTTATTCCTCTCCTTTATCTTGATGATATCCCTGTAGCCAATGAGCAACAAGATAACTGTTTCCATAAAACAACAGTCCCATGCCCTTTCCTTTATATTTCCAGGTAAACCTTCTCAGCCTAATCTCCCTTACAAAACGAGGGCAACCATCCTCACTGCCTCTGGTCTCCCTCCTCCTAAATCCAGCACGTTAATCTCCAAGTTTTCACTAATTTGTTAATTCTTCATCTCACAAATACTTATTGAACACCAATCTCTATGCCAAAAAGGTACTTGAAAGTGGCAGCCTCCTAAGAGATGCACAATACATCTTTGTGGGAAAATGATGTGATTCTCACGTGCTCTTCGATATAGTGAATATTCTCTGAGCAACTTCTCACTGCTGATTCTTTCTAGATGGGGATGGAGTCAAATGACCTAGGTTGCAAACTTTCTCAGTGTAACCGTTTAACAGATTGAAAATTGTTCCTTGGGGGCCACTGTGAGAGCCTCACACAACCATATTCATGCTTCAATGTCCCTTTCCAGTTCGCCGTGGTACAAAGGACAAAGTCAAGGGAATGTGGGAGGAATAAAGACGTTCTTATTCTTGCTATTTATTTGCCTAGCCCATACCTCTGCATGGGGTCAGGCTTACAAATGAAAGAAGTATGGAGTTGTTGTTTCTTAAGGCTCATCAAAAAAGCCTTTGACCAAAAATACATCACACTCTGGGCCAACTTCATAGTGAAAATCCCAAGTTATTTTTTGAAATTAAAACATCAAGTGTTCAGTCTAAAATGTGACTAGTGAAACAGCTTGTTGAACCATGACTGGCCTTTAATTCTCTATTACCCATTAAGCGATGTTCAATAGCGTTTCAATTATTTTATAGTCTCTTGCACATCTTCTCTTCCTTTTCATTCCTGCTGCGGCCATGCAAGGTCAGGCCCCATCAGGAGTGGCATGCAGCATTGTTCAGGTTGAGCACTGAACATCTCTAGGGCATGCCATTGCCCTAGACTAAATACAATCTCTATTCCCCAATCAACTTTGTATCCTTTTCTCAAAACTATTGTAGTTAAAAAAAAAATTATTCACTGGCCTAGTGTAATGCATATATAGTATATGATGTATAATGTGCTAGGCCTTCCTTTTCAAACATCATTTCTATAATATAAACCATTGGTCTTCTTATTCCCCATAGTTCCATTTACTGTTCATCTACTAACCTCATATTGAACATGGCAACTGTGTTAGTCAGCTTTCTAATAATATAACAATTACTTGAGATCTTCAAGTTATAAAGAAAAAAGGTTAATCCCTGGCTCACATTGCAGAAGAAGTTTTGGTTCTTAACTGACTGGCACCATTTGTCTTGGGTCTGTGATAAGGCAGGACATCATGGCAGAAATGCGTGTTGGAGCAAAGCCATTCACTTCATGGAGGGGAAATAAAAGAAAGGAAAAGACTGGCCTACCTACAATCCCAAGGGCCCATCCCCAATGACCTATAACGTCCCACAAGGCAGTACCTCTTAAAGCTTGTACCATCTCCCAATAGCACCAGGCTAGAGATCAAGCTTTTGATATATGTGCCTTCGGGAGACTTTCCCAGATCCAAACCATAGCAATGACACTTGATCACTTTGTCGCTCCCTCCTTCTCCTTTTCTAATTCATGTTCTTTCTCTAAGTCTTAGCCTAAATCATGTCTCTTCCATGAAAACTTCTGGGATAAGTCCAGCTCAATGTTTGCTGTCCTTTGAGCTCTTCTAACAGATGTCATACCATTTACTCATTTGGCTAATGTTTTTAGGATTAATTTTTATGTACATATTTTCTTGTAAAGACACTGATGTTCTTAATGACCAGGACACGTTCTATTATTTGTGTGTGTGTGAGGGGGGGGCGGGGGGGGGGGAGTAGTGTGTTCTTCATTAAACCAGACAATATGTTTTGAGAAGATTCAGGAAACTGCACACTGAAGAGCATTTTTCTGTATAAGACAATTTAATAAATGATTTACAAAAGAGTAATGCATAAAATTGATGTTAAATAATGGAAGGAGTGATTATTAGACCAAAGCAATAGAAGAAATATGAAGACATAGAACAGAGTGTGGGGGCCATTCAAAAAAGTGGGCATGAGGTTCACAAATTGACATAGAAGATTTTTAAATGAATTTGTTGCCAGGATGGCAATATCAGTTGAAAAGGTTCGATAGCCAGCTGGAAAAACTGATGGCACCAGCATTTGTTGAGTATCTACTAGGAACAGGTGCTAGTTGAGGCCCAGAAAAAAGATAGCCATAATTAATGGCCCTCATGAAAGTCACAATCTAAAGGGGATTTAGGATAATACATTTCTAGAGTTTCATGGGCTCCTATTCAATGACCGTCTTTGAGTTTGGCCAAACTTGTATATTTGTACATTCATACTTATTGATTGAGAATGTTAGAGAGTTGAAGTGAGTTTTGTGAACTTCTCAAGGGTTTAGAAGTAGCAATGTAACAACCTAAAAAAAACAAAAAGTAACAACTTAATTGCTAATGAGAATTTTACTAACTTCTAAGGAGTGAAAGAAAACATCAGCTTCCAAAAACAGATTTGAAAAAAAAAAAAAACCTACACTTTAACCATACTTTATCTTATATCCAAAGATAAAGCTGTGAGACTCTGGGAGAGGCACCCAATATATCTGAGCCACCGTTCTCTATACATAAAGTGAGGAGAATGGACTAGGCCATTTCTATCACAACTTTTAATTTTTTAGGAATCTATCATTGGAATGGGCTAAAATTTTAAACATGTCTGCTCTTAGATCCCATCTTATTGGAACTAATACTAAAGCAAATGTCCTCTTAAAGATGAGATCTCCCAGGAGGTCAGGGCAACAGGTGCCCAACACCAAGGACATTTTCGTCGCTGCAATATGTTTCATTCTGTCAAGATTGATAAAGTTGGATGGAGGCAGTTTGAAATACCTAGATGTAACAATATGATGTATGAATTTCTGCAACTTACTGGGGTGGTCCCAAGATACTCCTCTGACTAGAGTTTAAAGACCAACAAGAGCTTTCAACGCTTGTAGCATTCTTTTCAGATGTGTTTTGTTTGTTTTTTTTTCTTTTTTCTTTTTTTCCTTCTTTCTTTCTTTTGATACCAGGGATTGAACCCAGGGCATTTAACCACTGAGCCACATGCCCAGCCATTTTTTATATTTTATTTAGATAGAGGGTCTCACTGAGTTCCTTAGGGCCTCGCTAAGTTGCTGAGGGCTAGCTTTGAACTCATGATCCTCCTGCCTCAGCCCCCCAGCCGCTGGGATTACAGGCATGTGCCACCATGCCCGGCTTCAGATGTATTTTTGAACTTCAACAGCAAAGACACAGTATGGCACAATTTCAGGGGCAGTCAGCTGATTCCTTAGCTCTCACAAGTTCATGTACACAGTTCTACAGAGACGCTTAGAACCAAAAGGGAAGCACATGACCCAACAAGGCTATAGGGAATATCTCCCATGTGACTTGCCTGAATTTGAGAAACAGTAATTCAAAAACTGAAACTTCTGCTCATGAGTTGGCAGCACAATTGTGGGGAAAGTTTTGGATGGAAGAAGCGCCAGTGAATATTGGTCTTTTGGCTCTGCCTTTTCATAAGAGGCAAAAATGACTCTTCCTTTAATGAAGTCTGGCTTGGAGAAGCTTAGAAGATTCACCGATTTGGTTTCATTCTAGTCAACTTATCTAAACGAGATCCAAATGATCTAAGACTTTCTGGGTTGTAAAATGGGACTGGAATTCTTAGGACAGACGTGTAAAATTTCCAAGGCTCCTTATTTCTTGTCATTCTTTCAGTAACACGGTGCCAGCCAAAACCAGCTAGTAGAATCATGGGATCCAAAATTAATTTGGAAAAAAATAATAATAATAACCCGCCAGAATGTTTTAACCTAAAAAACAGGATGGTAATTTAGGTTTGGATTTGCATTTTCAGTAAAGGTTCACATCAGTTCTGCTTTTATGTTTTTGGATCCACTCAGGTCTAATTTTAATGAAGATGACTTTACCAGTCTGGTCATTTTGAAGGCCTGAAGGGCACTAACAAAGCTGGAGGAGTGTTAGGGTCAGTGGATGTCCTTCATTCATTCCAGCATCAACTCAAAAGCCTAAAAGTCTAAAGTCTTCCTTAAATAGCATCTAAATCAAACATAGGTGCATATCTAGTAATAGAGACTAGAAAGGATGCTGGGCACAGTGGTACACGCCTATCATCCCCAGTGGCTCAGGAGGCTGAGGCAGGAGGATTGAGAGTTCAAAGCCAGCCTCAGCAATAGGGAGGTGCTAAGCAACTCAGGGAGAACCTGTCTCCAAATAAAACACAAAATTGGACTGGGGATGTGGCTCAGTGATTGAGAGCTCCTGAGTTCAATCCCTGGCACAAAAAAAAAAAAAAAAAAGACTAGAAAGGGATAAATACATTCACATCAGACAAATTGTTTATGTCTGGGAAATTTTCTGTCCTTTTTGTTTTGTTTTGTTTTGTTTTCTGAATGCAAATACTTATTATTCTGCTATTGAATCTTCGTGAATCGCCTTTCACATTTGAGAACAATTCTCTCATATTTTTACTTTTATAATAATTTCTTTTGAATTCTAAAATTGTTTCTAAGCTTATTGTCTAATTCATTCTCTGTAATTTTTCTGTAATATTGAGTCTGCTTTTTACTACTTTAAGGCATGTTTTACTGTTTTTACTATTTTTGTTTTGAAAAAATTCTTCTTATCTCACCATTCTAAAATATAAGTAATGTCCTAATTGAGAACAAAACGTTTCTAAATTTTTTTATACTTTACATGATAAACCTATTTAAGAGGAAGCAGATTTCTTCTGAGTAATGCTTTGCTCTTCCTCTTGCTACAAAAAAAATATTGTAGTGTGTCATATTTATGTTTGCTTATTAGTTTTCAAATAATGTAATTAACCTGCCCTGAAATGCTGATTTAAAGCACATGTTTACTATTCTCTTCATATATTAGAAAAATAACTCAGGTCAGGTGTTAAAAAAACTGTAAGTTCAAAGGCATTTCTCTCACAATTTCCTACATCTGGCTGTTTGGGTTTTTTTCCCATTCTAATAAACTAATAAACAGCTGTTGCCCTATGAGATTCTAAACAAATGCAAAGTCTTTCACCAGAGCAAAAGTCTCTATTTTTATCTTTCACATCAAGCAAATAAAACCTATTTGATAGGCTCATCTAAAATCTTGGAAGCAACCATGAGACAAGTTCCTGTGCCCACAGAAGGAGAGTTCTATGCTCCTCTGACTCCTCTGCCTTCTTACAGAGATGATTACCACCAGTATGAAGCTTAAACTTCCAAGTCCTTTCATTTGCATAAGGTCTTATAAGACTCTTGAGGGTCTTTGACAGAGTGTTTTATATGTCCAAATATTTTTGTGAAATTTGCAAAACTAGGATATTTTGTCCATCCTATTTTCTCCTATATTAATTAAAAATGAAGTGGCTGTAGACATTTTTGAGATCCTGATTTTTTAAAATGGGTTTCAGATAAATTTGATTTGCTTTTAGTAAAACATGCTTTTGCAAATGATAGACAATTCTGTGCATAACTAAATTATTGGTAACCACACACCAAGATGGCCTGTACAAGCCAGAATCATACTAAAGTAACCTTTATCTGCTATTAGGTGCCCCCACCATGTATTTACCTCCCTACAATTTACCGTTTTTTTTAAGAAGTCAAAATCCCTCTTCCTTTGTCTTGTTACTCTACAAATTTATCACTCTTTATGAAAATGGTACATAAACCCCCATGTCTAACCTCTGTGTTTGGTCTTCACTGCTTTTCTATGAAAGTTTCCATGAATATTAAAAAAACATACTAACATTGCTGTAGTTTGGATGTTGAATGTCCCTTAAAGACCCAAAAGGTTAAAGATTTGGTCTCCAAGGTAACGTTATTGGGAAATGGTTGAACCTTTCAGAGGTGGGGCTCAGTAAGTGATCCTTAAATCATTGCCATACCCTTAAAAGGGATGGTGGGACCCTCCTGGTAGTGCAGTCAATCAATCAATCTCTATCTCTCTCTATCTCTATCTCTATCTCTCTCCCTCTCCCTCTCCCTCTCTCTCTCCTGGCTCTCCTTCCTGTTTTATGACATAAGTAGGTCATTCAGCCATATATCCTCTCTGATGTACCACTCAAATCAGAAGGCTAAAGCAATGGGGTGACTTAATCTGGGACTAGAACCTTTAGAATCAGGAACCAAAATAATCCTTTCTCCCTATAAGTTGTCTCAGGTATTTCATTGTCACTGACCAATGCAAACATCAGATAAAATTCATCTTACTTTTCTCCTGTTAATCTGTCTTTTGTCAGTTAATTCTCAGGCTCTAGACACTGAAAGAAAATGAGACCAAAAAAAAAAGTTTTTTCTTCCCTTAAAATATTAAGTATTAATTAGATCAAATTATTAAATGCAATATTAATTAAACTGTAGTGGATTATGTAAACAGAGTCAGGTACATAGTCTAGAATATAGAACTAAGATTATGTACACAACCTATGGTCATGGATTAGAACAAATCTAATAGGCTTAAACATGAGTGCAAACCTGGTCCATTAGTCCTTAGGAGGACTCAACTCATGACTGGAGGAAATAAAGGTCACTCACTGATAATGTATATAAATATGACTGGCATCTGATCTAAAATCTGATTGTATCTCTTGCATCACTTGCTGTAACATTTGAAGGCTTTGGAAATAAACTCCACATTGCTCTTAAAAAAGAGACTAAACTTAAGTTAGTTTAGAAGTTGCTATAGAAATATGGAGGTCTTTTCTACCTCAAGTTGGTAATTCCCTTAAACTCTTCAGGATTTAGTGGAGACTGCACTCATGTTTGCGATTGGTTCTTCCTGAATATTAACAATTTCTGTTTACTTTAAAAGAAAATGTACTCCATATGTTTCAGAATTATTTGTACTTACATCACTACATGGAAGATATAAATAAATATTACATTATACATATGCATAAATTTTGGGGGGATATAAGAGACTACTTTTATCTTTAAAATTAGTAGTTCTCATCTTGATTTCTGAGAGGGGAAAAAAGAAGCTGTGGGCTCTCTCCCTGGCTTAGCTGTTCTTTTTTATACATAATCTCAGGCTCTGAGAAGATGTCGTCCCATTGAACTTGAGTCATTAAACAAATCCTCTAGGT
The DNA here is from genome assembly GCF_052094955.1 of Ictidomys tridecemlineatus. NCBI lineage: Eukaryota > Metazoa > Chordata > Mammalia > Rodentia > Sciuridae > Ictidomys > Ictidomys tridecemlineatus. The sequence continues at coordinate 45,150,410 of NC_135486.1, read as the reverse complement.
ACAGTTGAACCACAAGCCTGTTTAGCAAGAAGGAGTTCAACCTCCTTCTCCCACCTCTTTATTTCCACTAAAGATCCAAGGGTCATGTCTTCTGTGTCCTAATCCAAGAACAGGAACCAGATATGTGGTCTAAAAGTAATGAGGCTCTGTACTTCTGACCCTGCTGCTAGGTAATCACTTTGCTTTAGAGAAACAATCTACTACAAAATAGTTTGTTTAGTCATATAGAAATGAGGCAGCCTTGACCTTTTTAATGCATGACATAAGAAAATAAACATTCTTTAAGAAAAACATACAGCACTATTCAGATGAATTTCATATCTTCATTTATCTCATTATATATTTATGTCTCCATTATATCTTCATTATATATTTATATCTACACTGAACATTTTCTAATATGCTGTAATAATATCAAGAAAAAGGATGAGGAGAAATAGAATCAATAATGATTTGGGGTGGAATTCTAGCTCAAGGAGAGACCAAAACACATATGAGCACCCAGGCTACATGTGCTGCTTTGCAAGATTTCCTAACAACTTCTGCACATACCTGTCCTTGGCTACTGTCTTAATCTACTCAAGCTGCTGTGACAACATACCATAAATCTAGTAGCTACTACTCAGCAGAAATGTATTTTTCACAGTTTTAGAGGCTGACAAGTTCAAAATCAGGACATCAGCAGATTTGGTGCCTGATGAAGGATTACTTTCTAGTTCACAGAGCCCATCTCACCGGGTCCTCATATGGCAGCAGGGACAATGTAGTTCTCTGGAGCTTTCTTAAAATAAGGTCCCTAATCCCACTCAAAAAGACCCCAGTCTCTAATCACCTCCAGAAGACTTCCACCTCCTAAGAGCTAAACATTGGTGATTAGGTTTCAACATATGAATTGGTATGGGAGGTACAAATATTCAGTCCTAAGCAGGCACCTGGGGCCTAGAGCCAAACACACACAGGGCACAAGAGCATAGTGTGGAAAGGAATGGGGCTGGGATCTGAGCAGGTTGGATAGGTGGAGAGGGGTACAAAAATATAAAAACACATCAGAATGAGCCTCTATGAATCAAAAGGCCAAGAACAGAGCTCCCTTCCCCAAGTTTAAGAATAATATTCCTCAATTATATTCATTACCCTTTTCTTCTACTGAAACCATCCCAAAGTCTTGCTTAAAAAGTACTTCAATTGGCTCCTGTTTAAATCTCTGAACATCAACATTTTTTCCCCTTTAGGCCTATTCAGTGTATCATTTGGCATTCAAGCCAAATAATTTCTTCTTTTAGTGGTTCAAGCATCCCCTGGCCTAAAGACCTTTGAAAGTGTCATTACTTTTAGACTTGAGATCAACTTTTTAGCCTGGTGTGCATGATATCTTATGGTTTGCATCTGCCTGTTTCTCCACTAGCCCTGGCTTTTCTTTCAGTTCCTGGTGCTCATACAACTTCTGCTTTTCCCTCTGTGCAGTGCTCTCCTCTCACTTCCCAGCTAAGTCAAGTTACTCTACTTGGCCTTCAGATCATGCCTCATTCCATCTTGCACCTGCATGCACCACTCCTGCCCTTTCATGGTGGCACCTTCACATTGAATGATGCGGTGTGATTGAAGGATGCTCTTGAGTCACTCAACTGCACACTACTTACATAGGGTCACTTTCTAGACAAGAGCCCTGGAACAGGCTGATATATCTCCATTGCCACCACCACCACCTGCATCTATGGAGTGGACATGATAACACCATTTCCTCAGGTTGAGAAGGGAATTAAATGAAATAATACATGTGAAGCAATTCCCATAGCACTTCGTGCATTTTAAGAATCAAGTTTGTTTTTCAACCTACTTAACCCCCTCTTAAGACTCACACAGGACTGTAAACACCGTAAAGACAGGAGCCATATCTGATTTCACCAATATCCACCAGATTGGCTGATTCATACTAAATGCTCCAGAAATATTTGCAGAATGAATGAATGAAGAGTCCCTAGTCTTGGTTTAAGATCCTTAAAATATAACAAGACATTGATTAGTAAATAATGGAGAACTCCTGCCTTTAGCATAGCTATATTTACTGGATGCTTCCAGTAAATGTATGTGATGAAAACAATCCATGATTTAATTCATAAACCTACTTCTTTTTATATCAGCACATGGTCAAACTGACATGCCTTGACCCACTGGAGGAGATAGTGGGAAAAAAGAAAATGCAGTCAGTCCTGGGTCCTGTCCTTACTTCTCATAGAAGGATGTGAATAGAAGCAAAGGTGGTTATTTGTTGAGTCTTAAAGATGACACAAAACTGAAGAAATGTGGGAGGAGTTAAAAGTGTATTTGGACTATGATTCATAATCATATGCAATGGTGGTATGAAATAAATACATAAAACAAAAGAAAAGGGCTTCCTTTTTATAAATGACCACTGGCTTAACTTTGGCACAAGTCCTTCCAGAGCTGTTTGCTAATATTTCTCTCTCTCTACTCTTAAATACATATGTATCTGTATATATAGAGAAAAATATGTAAACACTTTCACTTCTTAGAGACTAGGAATAAATCATCGCATACTATTGAATAACCTATTTTCTTCCAGTAAAAGCCACATCATTAAATATTCTTCTGTGATCTCATTTTCCAATACCACAGTAGGCTTTTTGTAATTTATTTCCTCATTATAATATTGTTTTCAATTTCCTGATTTTTGGACATCATTGCCATGAACATTCTTATAACAGAATCTTTGCCCAAAATGACTAATTTCTTATGATAATCCCTAAAGTTTAACTGTTGACATATAGCTAATTTTATTTCCCAAAAAGTCATATAGATTTACTGTCCCACCAGCAGCACATGGGAGTCCCTGTTCTCCCGCTTCTTTGTCAAAATTCTTGACTTCCTTTTTTGTCAATCTTTGCTCATTTGTAGGTTGCAAGTTGGTATTTCATTGTTTTAATTTACTTTGTTTCCATTGCTGGGAACATTGAATTATTTCTTGTATTTTATTAGCTATTTGCATGTCTCTCGACAAAAGGAAACAATAAATGTATATATGAAGTTCTACATTTTAGAAAAAAAGTTAATAATATAATTGTAAAATGGGGAAACTTGGCCTGACAGTAGTGTGCACGAAAAAAAAAATGTCAGTGGAATGTGATGGCTGTCTTCAAATATTTAAACAGTTACCATATAGAAAAGGAATCATGTGTAGTTTATATTTTTCCAAAGGGAAAAAGTAGGGCAGGCAGATGGAAAGTTACAGGTTGGCAGACTTTAGCTCATCTTAAGAAAGAACTTCTTTTGGGGCTGAGGATGTAGCTTAGTGGGAGAGTGCTTTCCTAGCATGCAGGAGACCCTGAGTTCTTCCTCACCACCACACACACAGAGACACAAAATAAAGATAAGAAGAAAACTTTTTAAAGATTTTATCTATGTAAAGATAGAATGGGTTGCCTTACATAGTGGGATCTCTATCACTGGAAGAATTCAAGAATACAAATGATGAACTGCTAAGAAGGTGTAGAAGGAAGGGTTTAGGGTAATTGGATGATTTTGAATGTTTCTTGAAACTCCATAATTCTTTGCTTCTATGAACATGGACTCACAGTATTTTTTAAAAAAAAGAACTGTACAATCAAGTACCATATAACGACATTTTGGTCAATAACAGACTACTTATGCTACAATGGCTCCATGAGATTATAGTGAAGCTGAAAAATTCCTATTGCTTGGTGGTGTTGTAGCTGTGTAATGCCGTAGAGCAACACAATACTCATCGATACTTTGTGCTGATGTTGATGTAAACAAATCTACTGCCCTACCAATCATATGAAAGTATACATAAACAATACATATGGTATATGATGTTGATAAGTGAAAAAAACACAACTGTATTGTGGTTATGTAATTACTGTACTTTTTTATCCTTGTTTTAGAACTACTTATTTTTATAAAACGTTACTATAAAGCAGTAAGTCATGTTACACCATCAGCAGTCTCCTACATCTCATGCTTACTGTGTTGTGACAGTCTAGAGGCCTCCTGAGATGATGGCCCTGTACCTTCTAGATCCATCTAAGTGCACTCTATGATGATTATACAATAACAAAATCACCTAGCAATCCATTTCTCAGAAAGTATCCTCATCATAAAACATTACACAACTGTATTACTCTTCACCTATTTGCTGTCAACTACCATGTAAACGAGAATGAAAATACAGATGCTCCGTATTTTATGATTGGGTTGCATCCTGAAAAACTCAACCAAAATTGAAAATATTGTAAATCAAAAAAAACGCATGAATGCACTCACCTTACTGATATCCTTGGTTAGTAACATAGCACCACACTGTGGGGCATCCAGATGACCACATGACCACATGACTGACTGGGAGTAGGCTCTCTGCTGAGGCCCAGGATCTCCAGACCAGATCATACCACCTATCACTAGTTTGAGGGAAAAAACACAGTTCAAAATTTAAAGTACTGTTTCTACTGAATGTGTATCGTGTTTATATCATCATAAAGTTGAAAAATTCTTAAGTCAGACCACTGTATGTTGGAGACAGCCTGAACCTTCAAAAATTACCATTTTATATCATCTAATCAAGAGATTGTGGCAGTTTAGGATTTTTGGTTTGGGGACTTTTCTTTCTGCTTGCTTGTTGTTTTGGTTTATTTATTTCTACTCTCATCTAAGCATGCAAATGTAAACACATTTATTAGATTTGCAAATCATATAACTTAGAATATGCTTATGTTATATTGTAACCAAATTATTGAGCTATGAAGCCTTGAAATACTTCATTTTCAAAAACAAAAATTTTTTAAATGGACAAGCAGAAACTAAAAGGATGGCCTTGTGAGCGGAACTATTAGAATTTTGGAACATTTCATTGGCACCTAGATTAAGTAACACGCTGTTATAAGCAATAAAGGTATTTTATATTCAACAAATCTACAGATTATTTTCAATAAATTAAATATGCCTCCCAAGACTAAGTTCAAACTTTCTAATTATAGACCGTTGGCTCTGTTTGAAATCTGCAAGTGATAAGATCAAAGTATCAACACATTTTCATCTTTTCATTCAACTACACCTCCTCTTGTTTTCTCTCTTGGTTCATCTGGTAAAGTAACACCTATATATATTTTTTCACTCTCTTTTAAGTTCTAAAGAAAGAGGACTATTCTGAAAATATCTTATGCCAACCTAGAAGGGGTATAATTATTGCACATTGCCAACCCACTTTGCTGTTTAGTAAGCTGTAGAAATCCATCTCGAGTGTGGTTTATAAGAGAGGGCATCGCATTAACAGAGCATGGGGGATTCTGAGCCAATTAGTCCCATCTAAAGCTTTTAATTCACCATAATACAGTAAAAAGCTAGATATGCCATGGTACGCATTAGTGCCCAATTCTTTCCAATATTCCACTGTGTTTTTTTCTTTTTGAGCCCAGCTTGTTAAGTGATACCAACCTTCACTGTGTTATATGATCTTGCTGATACTGCAGATAAAATATAGCTGTTATTTATTTGGGTAATTTAATATGGTAGAAGGGTTTTGAGAAAATTGTGCTGTTCACATGCTATTTCAGGATAACAGTGACCCACCCTAATCCAGAGAAATGGAGTTAAATGGAGCCTTGTGTTTTTCATTCTGTTTGGTAGCAACGTTATTTCTGGGCTATGTTTAACCCCAAGAAATCTGAAAACACTGACCAGATCAGGAAGGAGAGCCCAGTGTTTGACTGTGATGTAAGCCTAAGTCTGACTTCTAGCATCAGCACAAGGTATATTTTTGGAAAGCCATGGTTTTCCTACACCCATTTCCAAATTAGGGAACTAATAATTTCTTTTAGAAATGCTTTCTTTCTAAAATTATGTGGGGTGGGGGACAGAAACTATATCTGGCTTCTTCATTTAGCTTCTTATGGAAGTACACCTACCCCCTATAAAGAAATTCCAGGTGATAGGGAATAGACGCCACTCAGACCTTTCTTTTCTGCCTTGTTCAGACAGTCAATCCAACGAACATAATGGAGAGCTCAGATAAAGTGACAAAGAGCCAAGCAAACAAATATACTATGCTTCCCCAAATAAACTTTGTCACTTTTCCTGAAATGCTCTAACTTTCCAATTCACGTACCTTTGGAAATGCTATTTACCAGTATTAAAACTGATAGTCTAAATGGATGGGGGTGGGTTGCTGTGTGACATTGTTTGTTGACTGTGTTGAGAAAAGGGAAGATGTATCATGATCACCTGGAGAATTTTTTTGAGCACACGTGCTTTTTTCCCAATACTTCCTGAACATCCCCACTGGGAACCCTGGTTTATCAAGTGGTTCCTGACTGAGCTGATGTTTATACACATTTGATGGAATACTGGAGATCAAGAGGTAAGTCCAGCATTCTTACTGCTACTGTGGAGTTCAGGAAGATCTAATTAGGGAATCGCCTAATGAAGTCTAGAATAAAGTGTGCTATCAGAGCCAAAAGATTTGTACAAGTGAGGTCAATTCATGGGGGTGGATTTTTGTCACTATCCCTTGGTTGTTGTCCTGGAGACAGACTGTGTGGTCTCCTCAGAGTCCCTCCACTGTCTCCTTCATTCCTTCTTCATCAGTATTTCACACATGACAATTGCCCCTCCCTTCCAATCTTGGCTAGAATACTATAGATAGGTCACCAGATCTGGCTTCCTAGGAGTTAACAAGGAAGGAGACGTTGTGACCTGAACCTCAGGAAAGTTAACTTCCTCCGGGAAGTTGAATCTTGACCAGTGGGGGAAAAAGAGACCAAGAGCTCAGTGCAAATTTCTTTCTCCATTATTGTTCTCATGGACTGACTTCAGGTATGGTTTTCTTTGCAAAACTTCCAGAAATTTCTTCTCCATGAGATGAAGGAACACACTCTTGAGTGACCTGTATAGTGCGTCTTTGCAACTGATTGAGAAGCGACTGTCAATGACGTAATGAATCCACGATCACCTCACATTGATTCCCTTCTTTCTTTTGGCCTGGGCGATTTTTCACCCTCTCTCACAATGTCCTAGGCTTGTTCCTCCAAAATCAATTGTTGACATTGCCTCAGGTGCTGCTTTCTAAGATATCTGGAATATAATAGGTGGACTTATGGATATCTAATGATTCTTTTACTATGATAAAAAATAAACTTTTAAAGAAAACAAAACTGGATTAATTCCTCTTTGAAATCTTATTCACATAGTTTATATATGTAAACCAAAATGATTTAGATATTGAAAATCATTTTCTAGCAGTGATACAATCTCAAATAAGCAAATTGTTCATTATTTATTTCTCATAAGTGGGAGTGGTTGATTCATGGTATATTCATGGACTGGTCAGAGTTGTGAGCTATGCAGATTATCTTGAAGTCATTGTTTTCATCTTTTCTTCCATAGTTCATCTTCCAAGGTAGACTTAAGAGTCATGTAAGACAAAGAAGTTGAAGGGTGTTTTTGGTTTTTTGGTAGGAGGGATTAAACTCAGGGTCACATAACCACTGAGCCACATCTCCAGCCCTTTTGATTTTTCATTTTGAAACAGGGTCTCACTAAGTTGCTTAGGACCTCACTAAGTTACTGAGGCTGGCCTTGAACTTTCTATCCTCCCATCTCAGCTTCCCAAACTGCTGGGATTACAGGCATGCTCCACTGCACCTGGCTGAAAGGTTATTTAAAATACATCAGGAAACTAACTCTCACCTTACTCCTTTAGTAGCTTTTGAAGACATTTTTCTTCCTAATAACTTTTTCTTTCTTAATCAGTCCCCATGCATGATATTCCTTCTGCCCTACAACATGCCCTACAAATGTGGATAGCTTTTTTCTTGCTTTCCTTCTTGCACTTTACCTCCATTAGAAGCAAAAGTTTTCTTAACCAGTATTATTTGCCTTTATCCTTCTCAATTTCTACCCAAATTATGCGATGTCTATAACTTTTCAAATTATTTTCTTAGGAAATCACAGAAAGTCTATCACTTTAAATTATCCCTCCATTCTTTGAGCTCATTTTTTTTTATCTGCCCTTCTCTTATGATGAATATCACTTTGCACCTTGAATCATTCTTACATTAATATTTACACTTTTGAGTTCTAGCTCATCTTGTTATTCTCTGCTACACTTTGCACAATACCTTCATGTTGCTGAATTGTGTGTGTGTGTGTGTGTGTGTGTGTGTGTGTGTGTACCATGGGTTATGAACCAATTCTAACTACTATCTTTGGGAATTCTGTAATTATCCCAGTCGAAATAATCTGCACAGACAGCAGGAAACTGATCCTAATAATACCCTGTCTAAGCAACTGAACGCGCTCTTCCTCACAGGCTCACCAATAGCTTGCTAAGTCATGTAATCCATCGGAGAGAGTTGGAGGGGGTGGGGGAGGCAGTGAAGCAAGGCAAAAATTACATCAATATCACATTTCCCCAGAGTCAGTGCCTCCGGCATTCCTCTGCTGATTTATCCTCTACCACTCACATCCTTAAAGTAAATTGCATCATTATTATTACCTATTAGAGGAAAACACAGGATTTCCCCCTAGTACACTTCTTCTGGTTGACCCCTAATTTGCTTTGAATCCATCGCTCCAACACTTATTCCGATTTTCCTCTAAACTTCTGGATCATAATTCACCCAAATCATTAGCAATTTTCTTTTTTTATTGCATGATTTCTGTCTGCCCCTGGGTGGCTTTATTTTAATTAGAGGGGGAAAAAAAACAGAATGGAAAAGTTTCAATTGTAAACACACAGAGGTTCTGTTGGCAAATATAAATTTGGCAGAAGAAAGGCCCATGGTCAGCTTAGCTACAGTTTATTGGCTCGAAAACAAGAACAATTTTGAAGGAAATTAGGATAGGTTTTTTTTGAAAGTGACAATTTTCTCCATCAGGTAGATTACACTATTTCCTGTTATTTCATGATACTGATATTCAAATATACATTTTCCCCGGCTCCCATAAAATTTTCCATCTGGGATGTACTTTTCTAATCCCTTTGTAAGACTTTGGATTCAGTTTTCTCCTTTTCTTTCTACTCCCCTCTTTCATTTTTTTTTCTTCCTCTTTCTTTTCTATTCTCTCTTTCTTTTCTTTTCTTTTTTTCCTTTAAAGTGCCATTTCCAAAAAGAAGCCTTATCAGATACCAATTTATGTGTTAGCTAAAGAGCTTATCCACTCAGAAAGCTACCCATAAAGCCCTGGAGGAGAGAGGGTAGGATAGGAATCAGCCTTAACTACTAGAGTTACCTCTGCCTGAAACCTTAGCTTATGCCTTGAACAGTTTACAACGAAAATCCTTGAAAATTAAGACTCAAAAAAAGACTCCCAGGGTTTCCAGCCGATAGACATTCTCCACACAGGAGATAAAAGAACAGGTACAGCCAGGGCTTCCTCCAAAGAGGGGGATCAGCAATTGGCTGTAGTCTATAGGAAAAGGAAAAAAAAAAAAAAAAAGAGTAAATGTTCTTTAAAAGCATAAATGTTACCAAGTAGATCTTTTTCTGCCTCTCTTTCCCAGAGAAACTCTAAAGGTTTCCCAGGCAAAGGCCAGACATAGAAAAAGAAAGAGAACAAAGACTAAAGTATCATGTGGATAAAGTTACAGACTGATGACAACTCACGTGATAAGATTTTTATTACCAATGAAACAAAACAGGAATACATTTCTTTTTTTTTTAAATATATTTTTTATAACTTCATTTTTTTTTTACTTATTTTTTATGTAGTGCTGAGGATTAAACCCAGTGCCTCACCCATGCTGGGCAAGCTCTCTACCACTGAGCCACAGCCGGGCCCCCAACATTTCTTTCTTCATGAGTATTATGTCCGGTTTCTAGAAGACAGTGAGATGTTTCTTTCATTCCTACAACATGGCAGGTCGTTGGCTTCCCAGATCATTCATCCTTTTTTATTAGCCATATAGTTATGTGACTTGTCCCCCCCCCCAATGTGTCCTTGACCTCTCCCCTATTCTTGTTCCAATAGTTTCATCATCACTTACAGAATTTTAGTAGGAGCCCAGGAAAGTTTGTTTAGAGAAAATATTGGAACGATAGTAAATAATCTATCAGAAATTCTAAGTGGGAAATTGAGAATAAATACTGAGTCCTAAAATGTTGAAGTACTTCCTCCATCCAGAGGAGGGGAAGGACGGGCAGACTGCTGGTTTTGTGGTCACATCAGTGAACTGCTGGGTACTGATGCACAGTTGGAGAGGACAAGGAGAGGGCTCAATGACCATCCATTGACGTGCAGTGAAACAGTAGCAAAATGCCCACAGACCTGTTGTGGGGGGGGATGTTATGGCATTTAAGGGCTGATAGCATTGCTCTCTTCCTTTTTCAAGGTTCTGGAGTATCAATCCAGTGTCTGCTTCATTGTACGGGTAAAGTCAATATGAAAATACAGGCAATTATCCAGATAATTGACACCGAAGAAAAACTGTAGAGAAAGAAAAAACTTCCTGGTATTCCCATTCAAAGTGCATTTGACTGCTCATTTATCAAAAAATAATTCAAAATATGTTCACACATATTAAATATTTGGTTCACCTTCGTCCAGTGAGTGAATGAGTAAGCTGAATAAATTGTAGAGTTCTATTTCATTCTCCACTTCTCCTGAGTCAATTGTTACCTCAGCACTTGAATTGAGATATGTGATATTGAATATTTTTCGTGAAATTTTAGAAGTTGTCTGCTCTGCTTTTGTGCTTTGAGTTTTTACAAAGGAAAAACCATGCCTTAAAATTATGGTGCTAGACAAATAATCACTTAGTCTTTCAGTGGCAAAAACTGTCAGATTAAGTTTTTTTTTTTCTGGGAAGTAAAATTATCTTAGGGAAAAATATCAAGTGGGAATTATCTGGAGAAAAATGAACACAAGGAAGCCATTGGCATCATGTTAAAGACAATGTTTAAGGAAGTAGCATTTTAATCTACAAAATTACATTTACTGACTTTTTCATTAATCTAAAATATTTTTAGACTGGGGGTATAGCTTAGTGGAAAAGCACTTGTCAGGCATTTAGGAGACCCTGGGTTCAATTCCTAACCCTGCAATAAATAAATAAATAATAAGGTATCTTATCATTGCTCTAAATGATGGTTGTATTAGTTAGTTTTCTGTTACTGTAACAAAATACATGAAATAATAAGATAAAAGGTCTATATTGACTCGCAGTTGCACAATTTTCCAACCACCATCCAGTTGCTTTTGGGCCTGTGATGAGGTAATACATGGAGGAGGAGAATGCATGGCAGCAGAAGATGCCCACCTCAGTATCCAGACACAGAAGTGAGAGAAAGAGCAGGGGCCAAAGCCCTGTTATCTCCTTCAAGGGAGTGTCCACAATTACCAAGGAAAAAAATCAAAAAGCCAGGTTTGGAGATTTTTATTGTTGCTCATTTGTTCTTAAACTGTGGTAAAATTTACCATCTTGGCTATGTTTTAAGTGTACAGTTCAGTGATGTTAAATATATTCACATTATTATGTCATGGAACTCCGGAAATTTTTCACATCATTAAACACTAACTACATGTACCCATCTCCCCAGCCCCTGGCAACCTCCATTCTATTTTCTGCCACTATGAATTTGACCACCTTAGGAACCTCATATAAATGGAATCAGACAAAACATGTCCTTTTGTGACACGCTTATTTCACTCAGCATAATGTCCTCAAGGTTCACCCATGCTAAAGCCCAGGCCAGAATATCCTTCCTTTTTAACACTGATTTAATAGTCAGTCATCCGTTGGTGTACATTTGTACTGTTTCACTGTGGCTACTGGGAATAATGCTGCTTTGAACATGGGTGTGCAAATGTCTGTTCACATCCAAGCTTTCACTCCTTTTGAATATGTACCAGGAAATGGACTTTCTAGATCACATGTGTAATGTTTTGAGGAACTGCCACACAGTTTTCTACAGCAGCTATAATTGAACACACTATCACCATGCAGACATATTCTCTCTCCAACCCACTGAAATAAATGGTATTTTTATATCAAAAAGAGGAAATAGGAAATAATATTTCACAATGCACTTCCCATAAAATTATCTTATATGGACTTATCAAAATATTTTGACTTATCAAAATCCAGATGTCTGAATCATTAGTCTAATACCCATTTGATGTAAGCAGAAAGTGACTAGAACCCCAAAGACATATTTCTAGATCAAAATAAGGCTCTATGCTTCTAGAAACTCAGGCTATTACCCTGAAGAGCTAGCTTTGGGTATTAAACTTGAAGGCAAACATGACTTTTGTAAGTGTATGCATTCAGCCCTGGTCTACCTCGACATTGCCCTGAGTACATTGCCTTGTCAATGTGCCTAAGAAAAGGAATGATCCTTTATTTTCTATATGTTATTCCAATGACATTGTAAGTGTGATAAAGGGCCAAGAAATGGGAAGATTATTAATTTGGATTTAAGATGTATAGGGTTGTCAAACAGAACGCAGGACTTTAATTTTAGATAACCAACAGAAACGTTTCAGTATGTCCCGTGCAATAAAAGACATACTTGTAATAAAATATTCTGCAATGCTTATCTGAAAATTAAGTTTAACTGAGAATTCTCTATTTTTATTTGCTGAATCTGACAATTTTAAGTAATTCCTACTCTGATCTACAGGAACATGAACCAAGAGGTGGGTTGGAGACAATCAAATGAAAGTGTGGTAACACTAGGGGGCACTGTAAGAAACAGAGCTAAGTCATTTCTTGGCCTTGAATAAAGGAAAAGTAATCCGTTCTCTGCCACACTAAAAAGAGCAGTGAGGACCATATGAGAACAGGAGTGACATCAGGGAGATATGATCATGAGAGCCACTTAAGCCAGCCCCAGCCAGGATAAAGAGCACCAAGCAGGCCAGGCTGCTGCCATCAAGAAGGCTTCAAGTCCAGCAGCCCAAGCAACAGAAGCAACAGCTCAGACTACAAAAGAGTCTGATCAGATGATGACCTCAGAAACCACAAAAGAAGATTTTTACAAACTTTCAGGGACACCTAAGCCTCCAGGTACCTGTGAAAGAAGGGGTGGTGGAAAATGGAAATTATAACAATTCTGGAGGTGGGGGCTCAATTGAGAATCTTTTTAAACACCATTGGTGTGCTTCCTTTACTGCCCTCTCACATACGTATTCCAAAAGTGACATCCTCAAAAATCAGGACTAACTAGACTTCTCAGGAGCATAAAATATATTATTCAAATCCTTCCTTCAATCTTCCAAAGTAGCTGAGCCCACATTCTGTATTGCTCTTCCCAAGTTGCCCTCTAAGATAGACACCTCTGTAAAACCTCACTGAGCACCCTCTTGCCTGGTCGTCCAGGTAGAAAATACTTCAAAGATAAAGAGACATTAGTGATTCCAAAATCAATAAACCTAGACAGTGCCAAAAAAAATACAGTATAGATAAATCTTAATAAATACCAAAGTATCAATCCTAAGCACAATGTTCTATCATTTCTGAATCTTTATGAGAAATATGGAAGTTGAAGCATCAATAATCTCCTGACATCTTCCCTCTACCTTTGAATTTCACTCATGTTCTCTCTTTAAGAAACTTGGCAGCTTGTAAATCAGGTACTGAAAGTATGAGAAGTCATTCACCTGCTCATACATAACCTTCTTTAGAAAATAGAAAATTCACTTGACATCAGAGTGAAATGTTCAAATACTGATCGGTCCTAGGTCTCTTTCGCTAGAGGTAGAAAACATGAAAATAAAGAATTATAGGCTTAAAAAGTACACTGAGCCACATGCTAGGTGTTCAGGTTTACCCAACAGAGGAGAAATATTGACTGGCTATTCTGAAAAAACTGATTCATAAGGCATTATGAAAATTTGTTTTTTTCCTTGAAAAAAATTAATTTGCTCAGAAAGAGCAACTTGAGTCAGGACTTAAAAAAAACTTAAGCCTAATTCCACTGCCAACTGAGAGGGCCCTGGTTTTATGATGATAGAGAAGAGAGCACCTGCCCAGGGATGTTTTAGGATCATCTCTCTGTGAGGTGATTGACCATTTTATATGATTTGAGGATTCTGGGAAATATCTCCTCCACTGATCAGCCTTGTGTGCCAGATGTTGCCAATATTTAATAATGAAGACATCTGTTTCCAATAGTCAATAACGAAGACATCTATGAAAATATATAAGGAGGGAGAAAACAAATACACAAGTATACCGTACTATGATGATTTATATCTTGGCTCAAATCCTTGTCACATTGGAATCTTGGTCAAAAAGGTCACCAAAGGTAGACATGCAGCCTCATTTCTATTCCTGGGGAAGTATAGCAAAGTCTATAATTCACACAGCAGTCATAATGCTTTGCCTTTGTTTAGTTCTTTGTAGATTAGAAAAATAGTGTGGGACACATTTTCGGCTTTGGGTTTCAGCATATGCATGTGAGGTGGACATTGTTATTTCTATTAATATTTGGAGAAACCGAAGGTCTTACCCACCTCTCCAGACTCATTTCCCTTGACATTCCTCTTATCTTTACCTCCAAGTTTCTCCAAGCTCCCACCCACCTTCCTCAAAACCCATGTTCCTAGAGAACTGAAATTCTCTGAATTAAAGTACCATGCCAGCAGCACTCTTTTCTCCCTGCCTGTCCTAAGCTGGCAGGTGTTTCTTCTCACTTGTTCCTCAGGGATTCATTTAACCTGCTAAGTCTTAGCTTAAAACATGAGAGAACTTTAACTGACCCTTGAGGTCAGATGTATCTCTGTAGTGCACAGGAATTTTCCTGCATGTCACCTAGAGTAGCAGTGATTGCTCTTGTCTATTATGGTCTGTCTTCTTCACCAGACTTTAGATTCCATGAAGACAGAAATCATGCCCCGTGCTGACAAGGTATAGGTGCCTAAATAATATCAGCTGAAGGAATGAATAAAGTGGTTTTCCCAAGTTCACAGAGAGATGAGTGATAGACCTGGAATTAGAATTCCTGTCTCTGATTCCAGGAAAGGAATTTCCCATTGTTGGTGGAGTTGACCAATTTATGGATTTTCCATAAAGAGAGTAGTATCTATGTCAATGAATATTCTGAGTAGGTAGAAGTGTGAAGAAGCCTCAGTCACTATTAATTGACAAAATATTAAGTTCAGTAGACAAGTCTGGGATATATTTACAATGTCCTCAGTCATACTCTTGACCTCATGCAAATGCTCACCAAAATGTGACCTAAGAAGAGGAGAACTTTAATAATCAAGTAGATGGGATGATCTGATCTGTGGATAGCAATCAACCTTTCTCCCCAGCCACCCTTGTCATTGCCCAATGGGCTCATGAACAAAGTGGTCATGGTGGCAGAGATGGCAATTATGCATGGACTTAGCAACATGGACTTCCACTCCCCAAGGCTGATCTGGCTACATCCATTGCTGAGTGTCAATTTGCCAGCAGAAGAGACCAATCCTCAGCCCCCAACATGGCATCATTCCCAGGGGAGATCAGCCAGCAACCAGGAGGCAGATTGATTGTATTAGACCTCTTCCATCATGGAAGGGGCAGCAGTTTGTCCTTACTGGATTAGACACTTATTCTGGGTATGGATTTGCCTTCCCTACACGTGGTACTTCCACCCAAACCACCATCTTTGCACTTACAGAATGCCTGATCCATCATCATGGTATTCCACACAGCACTGCTTTGGACCAAGGAAATCACTTCACAAAACCAAAGAAGTGAGACAAGTTCATGCTCATGGGATTCATTTGTCTTATGATGTTCTACACCATCCTGGAGCAGCTAGTTTGATAGAATGATGGAATGGACTTTGGAAGATGGAGTTACAGTGCCAGCTAGGTGGCAATACTTTGTAGGGCTGGGGCAAGGTTCTCCTTAAGGCTGCTTATACCACTGTATGGTACTCTCTCTCTCTCTCTGATTGCTAGAATTCATTGGTCCAGGAATCACAAGGTAGAGACAGGAATGGTACCACTCACCATCACCCCTAGTGACCCATTAGAAAAGATTTTGCTTTCTGTTCCTGCAACCTTATGCTCTACTGGCCTAGAAGTCTTAGTTCCAGAAGGAGGAAGGTTTCTGCCTGGAGGTATGTCAATGATTTCATTAAACTGGAAATTAAGACTTCCCTCTGGCCACTTTGGGCTCCTCATGCCTCTGAGTCAACAGGCTAAAAAGGGAGTTTCAGTGCTGGTGGAGGTGAGTGATCCAGATTACCAAGGGGAGATTGGACTATTTTACTCCACAATAGAGGTAAGGAAGTATACTCCTGGATTTCAGGAGATCCCTTAGGGAGTCTCCCTGTATTACCCTGTCCTGTTATTAAGGTCAATGGCAAATACAACAACCCAATTCTGGCCAAACAACAAATGTCTCAGACCCTTCAGAAATGAAGATGTGGGTCACACCACCAAGTAAAGAACCAAGACCTGCTGAGGTGCTTGCTGAAGGTAGCAGGAATACAGAATGGGTTGTAGAAGAAGGTAGTCATAAATAGCAACTATGGCTACATGACCAGTTACAGAAACGAGGATTGTAATTGCCATTAATATTTCTTTCTTACTCTAAGATTATGTTTGTGCATACTAACACATGCATCAAGAGGACATATTTGTTACTCTCCTGTTATTCATCATGTAATGTAATATTGATTGACTTAATATTGGTACCTAAAGTGATAATTTTGTTTATGCTTATGGGAAAGAACTAGTTCATTCTAGTTGTAGGAAGGATGGTTAGTTATGTTAGGTAATATTATGACTATGTTATTGTATTTATTTGGAGATTGAGTATAGTGTAAAGAGTCTTGTTTGGATATCAAGTTGACAAGGGGTGGACTTGTAATTTTAATTGTCAACTTGATTGAATTAAAAGATGCAGAAGATTAAGAGGCTTCTGGGTGTGTCAATGAAGGTGTGTCTAGGAATGATTGGTATGTGGGGTAGTGAAGTGGAGACCTTCCCTAAGTGTGGACCGCATGGTCCAATAGGCTGAAGGCTTGGGTGGAATCAAAATTGGAAGAACAGGAGCACAGCAGTTGCAAGCTCCTTTCTTCTTGAACAGGTTCCTGATGGCTGCTGCAATCACCTGAGGACATCAGACTCTTTTGCCTTCACTCTTCCAAGGTGGACTCTGCCAGTGACTCCCCAGGGAGTTTCCAGAAGCCTTCCGTCTTGGACTGGGGTAGCATCATTGATCCCTCTTGTTCTGAGGCATCAGCCTCTTGGACTATGCAGCTACTGGTTCCTCCAGCTCTTCAGCCTTCAGACAGCCATTGTGGACTATCCAGCTTCTGGTATGTAAGCCGATCTAATAAATCATACCTCCTGTTGATTCTGCTCCTTCAGAGAATCCTGACTAATTCACAGAAAGGTGAATAATAGACCTGGAACTAGAATCTCCATCTCTGATTCCAAGAAAGAACTCGTTGTCGGTGGAGTTGACCAATTCATGGTTTTTCAAGATGAAAGAGAGTAGTAGCTATGTCAGTGAATATTCTGGGTAAGTAGGAGTATGTGAAGAACCCTCAGTCACTATTAATCAATAACATGTTAAGTTCACGAGACAAGTCTGAGATATAGTCGCATTATCCTAGAGTCACCCTCTTGATCTTAACCTAATGAAAAACTGCAACTCCAACATGAAAATGTGTCATTGATATGAATATTATCCACACTGTGCCTCAAAAAGCATCATACTGGAACTGGACCAAAATCCCATCCCCAAATTAAATAACTTAAGTGAAATGCAAAGATGAGGCAGCTGGTTCACCCGCAAAATTCTGTACAGTCTGAACTGATGAGTCATCCCAAGCAGGGTAAAAAGAGTTTCTGATGAGATATTCTTACCAAGAACTCAACCAGATTTGTCAACATTCTCCACCAATATCCAAGTCATCTCTAACTTAGATATTTATCTATAGCTTTAATATCATCTTTTCTTATGTCATCTTCCTTTTCTATTTTTCTTGTGTCCACTTAAGTGGTTATTCAAATCCTCCTCCTCAAGCAAAAGCTCTGATTTCTTATTTTCTTATAAGCATAAGACTTATACCTGAAATCTGCCCTTCTTATTTCTTTTATGATCAATCCAATTGAACAACTGGCTTTGCTGCTTATTCCCAACGAAATGTCTGGATGTCTCATTTGCCCCAAGTTTTCTTATTTGGAGCAGATGAGCTGACATCAACTTTGCAATTCAGAAGCTAGAGCATTTTCTCTCACCACAAAATTAATAGGCTTACATATCAACCCAGCTCATCCAGATATCATCTTACGTCTTTCCTTCAAATTCAAAACAGAAACTTCTGAAAAGAGGGTTACATGACTTTCAGGGGGACACAAATGCTAGCTTGGAAGGGAGAAAAATCCCACTTCACTCTCCAGAAGGGAAAAGTAGGAGAAACATTTTTGTCTTTTCCGTCCTTCATTCTCTCCCTGAAAGTGAAAAAGTGAATTAGCAGATTGGGAAGGATAGAAGAGGAATGGAACATGCATATCCAAGCCCCTTCCAGCAGAATCAGGTTCTCCCACATCACCTCTCCTCCCTGGGCAGGAATCCAGCCTGCAGGGCTCCTACTGTGCCCTCTGCAACTTGGTGAGTAAAGTGGTTCAACTCATGGGGAAGCGATTAGGAAACCCAATTACAGCCTCTCCTCTCAGCCACGTTTTCCAATCTGCTATTTCCACACAAACAGCTGATAGCCATTTATCTTATCCCAGTGTCTATCTGACTTAGAATTGAGAAGGAGACAGGGTATGATTAATTACCAAATCTCAACAAGTGTCTGATTTTCTGCTTCCTCTCAGTACCCTCAACTGATTCCACTATGTATGTATCATTGCCACCAAGAAAAAGGCAGGCGTTTGTAATCTCACTTACTATAGTATGAATCCTGCAGCGTACAGGATTCTGAACTTGGACTGAACAAATTAACTTGTTTTGCCTCAGTTCCTTCACTTCAAAACGAGGGCCCAAAATAGCTTCCTCATTCTGTTGTCATGAGAACACCAGGAATTCCAGTCAAGACCTATCTACACTGTGCTAGCATAGTATCTGATATAGATAGGTCTTAGTTGGAATGCTAGCTCGGTCTCTGATAAATCTTAAGAAGCTTTCTCAAAGCACCCATAAAGATAAAGCTTAGTAGAGAGTAGAGGATGTTATCTCCATAAAGCATACAATATTTTTCTGAAGAGAGAATATATTATCTAAAATAAATACCCTACATAGTTCAGATGGACCAAATACAGTTCTGCCATCACTGTCTTTCCGCCTGGGAATTGCTCTCCAGAATACTGCTGAAAAAAGTGTGCAGATGAAGCTCCTTTTTGTATTGTAAGGCTAAAAGAAATAGCGCAGCCATTCCAGCAGTGTTGGACAGAGAGCTCTGATCTTCCCCCTCAAGCCTACAGCAAGGTATTTTTAAACCCCCCCCCCCACACACACACACAAAAAAAAAAAAAAAACTCTCAGATCTTCAGCTCACATGAGCAAATCCAAGTGCATTAGATAGCTGAGATAAAGAACTAATCAACATTGGCTAAGTGGAGCCATTGTGTTTGAGCAAACACCTTTGAAAGGTATGGATGTTCTTTGAATTTTTTTCCCTCCTAGAAACTGAAACTAGGGGTATTGAGGATTTCCTTGTCCAGCCCTTTTGTACAATTTCCTCTGCACTCACAACTTGAGCATTCTCCACTTGTCATTGCTGCATATTCTAGGGACTGCATAAGCTGTCCTTTGTTCCTACTATTTTAAGCTTCCTCCTTATCATGGGACTGATATTTGTTCCTTCCTTGCTCAGTGGTCTTAGCATCAGGTCTGAAATACCTAGACTTGCCGGAGCCACCCTGTTGAGTCTCGGTAGCACTGAAGGGTCCTTTTTCTTTCCTGTGGCGTTTTCAATTTCTTTTCTGAAGTTCAAAGAGTTAAAAATGAAAGTAGTTATTTCCTCAGAAAAAAAGGTTTAAGAGGCTTTTTATCTAAACAAAATGCTACGTCCTGTTAAAGGAGGTGCCTGGGGGTTGTCCCTATAGTATTGCTCCTTGAGGAGAAAAATCAGTTTCAAATGGAAGTGGATTGTGTGTATGTGTTTTGATTTCTGATGCCATGTATCAACATTAGGAAGTAGTAGTATTTTCGTATTTTCGGTATTAGTTTGAAGGAACCCAAGACTAATCTTATCTGCATGTGGCTGGGAGCTGCCTGAGGCCTTTAGTCTCCTCACCCCACTGCACCCCCATGCAGTAGTAGGGATTGAATCCAGAGACCTTCTACCACTGAGCTACAGCTCCATCCCTTTTTATTTTGTTTACATTGGGACAAGGTCTTGCTAAATTGCTGAGGCTGACCTCAAACTTGTCATCCTCCTCCCTTAGCCTCCTATGTAGCTGAGAATACAGTGTGAACCCAACTCCTTTTCTTCTTTTTTACTTGCTTCCTAATGCCTGAAGTTACTGAGAAAGACTTTTAACCCACAGTTAGCAATAATGAAAATGCATCTGAGTAAAGAGACACCTCAACAAAGTGTTCCTCCACCTGGTCTATTGCTACACATCGTATGAGAGGGTGAGTGACTGCCACCATGAGCCCTGTGGTGCCTGTGTCCTACAGGGTCTGCCCTGGAGAACAGAAGGCAGTAAGAATTACACCAATTCCTTTTCAGGGAATAGTATTTGATAGGGGGGTGGATGCTAGGAGAAAGGAGTCGTAGAATAGAGAGGTCAGGAGGACTGAGGGCAAATTTGAAAACTTTTCATTCCAGTTCAAGGTTGGCCC
Organism: Ictidomys tridecemlineatus; assembly: GCF_052094955.1. Lineage (NCBI taxonomy): Eukaryota > Metazoa > Chordata > Mammalia > Rodentia > Sciuridae > Ictidomys > Ictidomys tridecemlineatus. The sequence goes on along the minus strand of NC_135486.1, from coordinate 45,129,634 downwards.
TATCAATAGCCAAAAGTGAAAGTGCTTCTATAGGGTCACAATTCCTGTACCACGGAGATACTCATTGTTGAAATCAATAGCCTCCTAAGTGAGTCTGACAAAACCAAGTTTTCAGCCACCCCTGCCTTGTCAGATGCATGCATCCAGCTATCTCTGCAGAGCTCTGATAATCCCCTGAGAGCGCCAGCCAGAACAGAGTGGGTAGATATTAAGTCACAAAGATAGGAACTGAGTCATCATTCAATAACTAGTATTATGTGTCCCATACTCAAGCAGGGCTTTTGTATGCTTCTCATTCATATACCTTCTCCATAAAGTAATAATATATTGCTTTCAATAACAGGAAAGAGCTGGGTGTGGTGGTACATGCCTGTAATTCCAGTGACTCAGGGGGCTGGGACAAGGCAAGTTCAAGGCCACCCTGGGCAACTTAGTGAGACCCTGTCTCAAGATTAAAAAATAAAATAAAAAGGATTGGTGCTGTATGTAGCTCAGTGGTTGAATGCCCCTGTGTTCAATGCACTTCCACAACTGATCATAAAAGTCCTAATTCCAAAACCCATCAGTCTTGCCACAACATCCTGCTTTTCTCCTCCTTCATCTCCTGCAAAAATGTTCAATATTCACAGGTAAGTTTCCTGCAATGAGTCAGAGAAGCAACCCTAGCCTAATTACCCGGTTTATTCTTTTTATGGGTAACACATGTAGATGTATTCCCTGCAATTCAAACTGAGTGTTTCTCCCCCAAAATTATAATCAAGTATGTTAAGCATAACTAGGAGGTGAACTAATAAAATGCTCATGAAACAGACCAAGAGTCTGTTGACTCCTATGGAAAGATAAAATTAAGGTTGGCCCACTACCCTCTAGGCCTAAATTATGGTCAGAAGCTTGAAGCTCAACAAGGTCCACTCTGCCAATATCTCAAAGGAAAGGTTTGATTCCTAGTATAGCTCTGGTCACTGATTCTGTAAGTATGATCCTCAGAGCAGAAGTAGTAGTATCTAGGAACCTATTCAAATACAGACTCTCCCACCAAACCCAGACCTACTGAATCAAATATTTTGAGAGTGCTTTAACAAAAGCCCTCCAGGTGATTCTAAGGCACTTTTAGATTTGAAGTCTACTTAGCTGCACCTCCTGTATCTTGATGATTCCAGCTCTTGTGGCTCCAATCAATCACGTAGTCTACGAAGACAGAGTGGTTGTCAGCTGTACTGGACTTGGTGGGATGGTAAAAGAATATTTTCAACCCTCAAGAAATTACACACAGACATAAAGCAAAGAACATTTTGAATCAGTATAATGTGCTACAATGTATAGTCCAGGCACATGCAAAGAACCATGTGGCTGTTACATATGGTTAGCAGAGATAAATCAATTATAATTCAGGTGAAAATGCATACTCAGACACCACTTCAAATATGCCAAAGATCAATGGATTGCTAAACAACTATGGCAGCCAACAGCTGGCCTGATGCTAATCCCTTAGAAATAGAGTGGCTCTTGGAAAGAAGCATAAAGGACATGAAGCTTAGAATTACAAACAACTCCAGATTCAACCCATAATTGCCCTTGGCTGCAAACCAAAGACTTGCGTGCTCAGCGTGAGAAGTACTTTTGGTCATGCATCAAACCATACTTGTGCCCAAAGATAGAGATCTCCACATTAAAGGATTCCAACCACAGGATTTGGGCAGATGGTTATGCAGACCAGTCAGTGGAGTAGATAAGAATGCTGTATCTTGGACTTGGCTCAGGCAGAAAGGACTGAAGGTTACACTTGGTCAACAGAAGACTGACTTTCAATTAGCAATTTAGTGAGTGCCTTCTGTGTACAGAACACTTATTGGATATAGGAGGTAGCTAAAACACTGCTCACTTTTGAGAAGTCCAAAAATATCAACATGCCAAAAGCAATAAATAAACAATCAAAAAGCATGAAAGCCAAAAAAACATGTAAATAGAGACTGAACTGTCTTAACTGAGCAGAGTTCTCCAAGAAGTGACTGGAACCAGATTATGCTAGCAAAGGAAAACACAACTAAAACACGGAAAATTTAGAGGGTAAAGATGTAATGTCAAGGAAAGGGAAATAAAATGGATAATGCTGGAAGACAAGAATGGCAAAGGATATCAAGAAGATCAAGGGGCTGGGGTTGTGGCTCAGGGGTAGAGTGCTTGCCTGGGCACATGTGAGGCACTGGGTTCGATCCTCAGCACCACATTAAAAATAAATAAATAAATAAAGGTACTGTGTCCATCTGCAACTAAAAAAATATTTTTTAAAAAAAGAAGATCAATAGCATCAACTTAGCTTGAGAATAAAACAGAGCATAAACCAAGTTGTAAGTAGGTTTGGATAAGGTTAGTAAATAGAGGCCCTTGAGATGTGTTGTCTGAAAACCTGATTATGTTTCCTTTAAGTACACATTCCAAATTCAATGAGAATTCTACACAGAATAATGTGATTGAAATAATGGCTGAAGACAACTCTATGTTGTACATCTAGTAAACAGAGGTATAGGAGGAAAACAGCCCTCTGTAGAAGGATCTGCATTACTGTTGAGGGTGACAGGGTCTCTAGCTTGCTTTAAGGTTGTGGAGTGGAGGCAAAGGAGGGAAGAATGAGGAAACAGCATAGGGAACTGTGAACAGGCAGTGGAATAGCCATGATCCAAGGCTTAGTTAAGTTTTCTCAATCTGGCAGCACATGGAAATACCAAATAACCAACCCAAACCAATTAAATTTAAAAATCTCTCCAAGCTAACAGAATATTGATGCTTTTGAAAAGCTTCTCAAACATTGCACTGTAGAGCCACTAGCCTAGAATATTGGTACCCAGAAAAACAAGAAAGGAACTTTGAGGGAACAAGATTAAGAGTCTTTGATTAGCTTGATTAGTATAGATTAATAATTGTCCATGTAAAAGTGGGCAAGTCAGCCTCAGTGATAGCTGTTGGTGTCCAAACTCTTACAGAGCCACATGGTGAATGACCATGCTTGGTAAACATTTCTTCAATATCACTTTCATTAACTTGTTTAAAAATATATATATTAAAAAAAACTTCCTATTTTGCATGATTTGCAATCTGACTCTGTATTGACAGGGTATTGTCAATGATCAATGGTCAGTGAACTGCGGACAATCCAAGATGGACAGGAACCAGGAACAGAACAGAGATGAGAGACTCAGAAGTCCAAGGTTTTTTGTTGTTGTTAGTCATCTTTGTGATCAAAATACCTGACAGGAACAACTTAGGGAAAGGAAAGTTAATTTGGGGCTCATGGTTTCAATCTGGGATAGATTCCCTTGCTGTAGGTCTGAGGTGAAGCAGAATATCATGGTGAAAAGACATGGTGGAAGAAAGCTTCTCAGCTCGAACATGTCCCCAGCAACCTATTTCCTCCAGCTAGATTCCACAACCCAGTGGTCTATTCAGCTACCAATGGATTAATCCATTGAATGCATTAATGACTTTGACCTCATTAGTGGATTAATCCATTTGATCCATTGATGAAGTTAAAGCTCTTATGAGTATATCATTGCCTAAAAGCCCTACCTCTAAACCTTGCTGGGTTGGGGACCATGCTTTTAATACATGAGCTTTTGAGGAGACATTCCAGATCCAAACCATAACACTTTATGAAAGAGAGAATTAACCATGGTTTAATTCTACAGGTGTCAATTTATTAGTGAATAAATTTTGACTTTTGATCACCCCTTGCTTTCCAGGGTCATCTTGTAACTTCTCAACGTCTCGCATTTTCTAACTAAAATGGATTTAGATTTTCCTATGTATTATAACATCTGCATTTATTTATGAGTGTATACTTCTAAATGCTCTGTTTTCATCTTTCTGATATGACCTCTTGGTTGAAAAAAAAAAAAAGTGAACATTTTGAAACAGGTATCTTATCAAACCATCTACTTGCTTCAAACACTTCAGTAATTTAACCTTGCTTTTCATAGACCAAAAATCCTAGGGACCTTAAAACCATGTACTATGTGACCACTGCATGCTGCCACATTCTACACTAAGTAACTACTGCCTGCCTAGGAACATGGTCCACCTTGTTCTTCATAGAATTTACAAAAAAATGGCTTTCTATCTTCTTACCTTATCGTATGACATTTCCTTTTGTTTTTTCAATTTTCTTTTTTTATGTGAAAAACTCCTTAGTGGCCAGGCACAGTGATGCACGCCTGTAATCCCAATAGCTCAGGAGGCTGAGGCAAGAGGATTACAAGTTCAAAGCCAGCCTCAGCAATTTAGTGAGGCCCTAAGCAACTCAGTGAGACCCTGTCTCTAAATAAAATATAAAATAGGGTTGGCGATGTGCTTGTGCTTGTGGTCGAGTACCCCCGAATTCAATCCCCCACCCAAAAAAAAACCTCAGTAACAAATTACTCTGAAGGCAATGAATTAAATCTTATATTCTTTATATCTTTAATAAAGCTTTTTAACAGTTATTGAAAAAGAATTTTCAACTAAAAAATTATCTTCTCACACAGTACATTAGTGCTTAAGCAGCCTATTAGTGTTGTTATGTAAAATGCTTTTTCTTTGCCAATTAAAAAAAAATCTTTCCCCTATAAACTCTTTATTTTTCCCTCCTCACCAGTTTTCCACTTTCCATTATCTCCTGCATCATTTAAACTTGTTGTTTAAATTAGATAAAGGTGTTTGACAAAGCCTATGACGAATCACAAATAGATCTTATTATATTGGAATCTTGAGGTCTGATCGTGGGTGACCTCCTTCGTCTCAGCCATACTTTTTCAATTATGACAGATGGAGGTTGGGGGAGAGAGGCAGCATTTATTTCCTTTGATTACAGAAATAATATGTTCCTTGTAGAAAATGGGTTAAGCCTAGAAACACATAAGGAAGCAGGAAAATAGCACAGTGACTCTGACCCTCAGGCAATCCCTGGTACCATGCTCACGTGGCCTCTGCTCCCACTCTGCCCACAGCTATTATGATCTCACCAGAGGTCTATTGCCACGGCCCTCTGAGCCACCCTATTTTACCATGTTTTCCTAAAAGATCTTCTTCATGCTTGCTTCTCAAACAAGCCAAGCCAAGCAGTTCCTGCCTTTTTTGCTTTCCAATATGGAAGCCTCTTTCCCCAGAGATGCATTCTTCATTCCTTATATTTCTTCAGGACTCTGTTCAATGTCTGCTGACCACAGAGACGTTCCCTAATGAGCCTCTGAAACAGACCTTCACCTTCACCATGTCCCCGTCACTCTCTGTTCTTAGCCTGCTGTATTTTCCACATGAACACTTAGCGCTATCTGACATAGCTGTGTGTGTGTGTGTGTGTGTGTGTGTGTGTGTGTGTGTGTGTGTGTTTGTATATAGGAGTGGCTGTGTATGTGTCAATTTACTTATTTGTTAATTGTCCAGTTCCTGTTACCAAAGTGGAAGCTCCATAGATCAGGGACTTAATTTTGTTCATTTCCATATTCATAGGATAAAACATAGTGCCAGGAAAGTCATAGACTCTCAAGAAATATTTGTTGAATGAGTGAGTGGGTGAATGAATGAATGAATGAATGAACCAGTGGAAATTTGAGTTACAACATCTTCTTCCAAAATGTGTTGATCTTTCAGTTCTCTTTAAATGACCTCAAGTGCATTTCTATGTTTGGGTTTGATTCACACAGCCAGTCCTGGTCAATGCATCTATTTGCAAACAGGAAGGTTTCTGTACCGGTTGTAACAAAGAGAGGTGGCTTTTTGTCATACCTGTTTTGGTTTGTTTAGGATGTTTAAAACCCCAAACTGGGTAGCTGTTTTAGTCAGTTTTTTTTTTTTTTTTCACTGCTGTGACTAAAGGATCTGACCAGCACAACTGTAGGGGAGGAAAAGTTTATTTAAACACTCATGATTTCAGAGGTCTTAGTCTACAGAAGGCTGGCTCCATTTCTCGGGGCTGGAGGTGAGGCGGAACATCATGGCGGAAGAGTGTGGCAAAAGGAAAAGCTCAGAAGGAAGCTTCTAAGGAAGCAGAGAGAGAAACTCCACTCTCCAGACACAAATATATACCCAAAGTCATGCCCTAATTCCCACCCCCTCTAGCCACACCCTATCACTTCAGTTAATCACATGAGGGGATTAATTCATCCATTAGGCTAAGGCTATGAGCCAATCATTTGTCAGTTTTCAGGGAACATCTCACATACAAATCATAACATTAGCTTATAAACAACAGAAATTAATTTATCACAGTTCTAGAGGCTGAGAAGTCCAAGATAAAGGCAAGCAGATTTGCGGTCTGGTGAGGGCATGTTTCCCGTTTTTTGGTGCGGGGTGGAGTAGGAATACAGGGGATTGAACTCAGAGGTGCTTTACCACCGAGATACATCCCACCCCTTTTCATTTTGAGACAGGGTCTCACTACGTTTTTCAGCCTTGCTAAATTGCTGAGGCTTGTCTGGAACTTGGGGAACTCCTGCCTTGGCCTCCCAAGTCGCTGGGATTACAAGCATGTGCCACCACACCCAGCAAGGGCATGCTTCCTGATTCATAGATGGCATCTTCTCACTGTCTCTTCCATGCTGGATAGGACACCACAGTTCTCTGAAGCTTCCTTTTTAAGGGCACTAATCTCATCTGTGAGGGTTCTGTCCTCATCACCTTACATAATCACCACCCAAAGGCCCTGCCTCCTAATAGCATACATTAGTGATTGAGTTTCAATAATGAACTTGGGAAGGATACAAACATTCAGGCCATAGCAATGCCTTCATATAAGACATTAATTGTTCTATGCATCTTTCTCTCAGAAGCAAGGATTGGTTTCTTTAAAACCTAAATATTCAAAGTAATCTTCAATAAAAGTGGCAGCACCCTGGTGTCTGGAAGATTTCCATCTGGATCCTTATGGGTGCTATTCTTCTCTTTTCCAAGATTCTTCTCCCTAAATAATCTCAATTCATGGCAGCTTCATTTTAAGCCTGCATTCTGCAATTTCCCACTAATAAATGCTATAATGAGGATGATAATGGGTGAAAGTACATTATTTCTCTGACCATCGAAGTCCACTGGCAGATGCAAAGGTCAGAACATTTATTGACCATGAGATGTAGCAGAGCATAACAGGTGCTGAAGTAAATAATAAAGGTTTATGTTATACTGGAATTGCTTTGACCATAAAAGATAATAAATACGTGGTGATTGATTCATTATCAAACTCACTGGTCTGTGTTCACAATCCTATCTGGTTCTTCTGTGAATTTTTATTCTAAGACATTTTTTAATAAAACTTTTGATTACAACCCAATGAAAATGCTTAGTGGCACAAATTAGGAATTTCTTTAAAAGATAATAAAAGAAACATAGTAATATTTCATTTGAAAGCATAAAATAAGTGGGAAATTGGCTTACACTCACCAGAAAGAATATTTTGTGGCTGCAGCAACATGAAAAATGTTAGACCCAGTCCCCTTGTACAGTTGAATTCTGTAATTCAGACTCAACTTATTTAGATTCTGTGATAATTCCAACAAAGCCTGAATTGAGTATGCTTTTGCCCAATACATTTTTAATGAGTTTTGTTAGTGAATGATAGAAACAAGAGTTCAAGCAAATATCTAAGGGAATTATTAAGGGAATGTGGCAGACAGTGCTGGCTGCCTACTCAACATGCATTCTTTCATTCCTTTTGACTAACAGAGCCCAGAGTTTGTTTAGGGCAGCAAATTAGCCCAGTAAAAGCATTCACAGTTCCAGAATCTTTGCAGGCTCAAGGTGGTTTTAGGACCCAGCACAGGGTCAGTGAAATTAAAATGGAAGACAGTGAGATTGTTTTCCTAATCTAAAGGCTAAATTCATTGAGCAGGCACCTTTAACCCTCTTCCCTTCTCACTCAACTCATTTTCCATCTGCAACATAGACACAATACCCGGAGCAAAGCAGTTCTCTTCCAACCATGAGGATGAAAATGATGGAACTAGTGGTGTGAGAAACTAGAAAAGCCCCCATCCCTCAATGGCTTCCTAGATCGCTGCACCAGCCCAGAACTACCACCTCAGACCTTGTTGAAGATACAACTTTTGTGTTTTTCCTACAAATTAGCCTCACATTGCTAACCAATAGAACAAACTTCTTTTTTAAATTAGAGCGTTATAGTTGTACATAGTGATCAGATTCATTTTAACAAAATCATACGTGCAAAGAATTTGATTTCAGTCTCTATCCCCCCTTATCCTCCCCCATCCCATATTCCTCTTCCTGTCCTCTACTGATCTTCCTTTCATTTATTTATTTATCTTTGATTGGTACTTTCTATATATATACACATAAAGGTGAAATTCCCTTTGGTACATTTATACACACATATATTATGGTTTGGATGTAAGGTGTCCCCCAAAAGCTCACGTGTGAGACAATGCAAAGAGGTTCAGAGGAGAAATAGTTGCGTTATAAGAGTCTTAACACAATCAGTGAGTTAATTCCTGATAGGGATTCCATGAGTGGTAACTGACGTGGTAGCATATGGCTGGAGGAGGTGGGAATTGGGATTTGGCTTTGGACGAGTGGAGTTTGTCTGTCTGCTTCCTGATCATCGTATGAGCTGCTTCCCTCTGCCACACTCCTCCAACATGATGTTCTGCCTCAGCTCAAGCCCTGAAAAATGGAGCCAGCGTTCTATGGACTAAGACCTCTGAAACCATGAGTGCTTCAATAAACTCTTCCTCTCCTACAATTGTTCTGGTCAGATCTTTTAGTCACAGCAGGAAAAAAGCCAAATAAAACAATATATCACATGAGTTTGTTAAATTCATTTCCTATTTCCTCCCCTTTCCTGTCTTTCATCCTTCCTTCTTGATCTCCTTCTTCTACTCCACTGATCTACCCTGTATGTTTGTGATATTCTCTCTCCTCCTCTACCACCTTTTTTTGCTCTTGGTTTCCACATGTGAGAGAAAACCTTCAACCCTTGATTTTCTGAGTGTGGCTTATTTCTCTCAGCATGATGTTCTCCATTTCCATCCATTTACCAGCAAATGCCAGTATTTCATTCTTGTTTTATGGCTCAGTAGAACTCCATTGTGTAAATATACCACATTTTCTTGATCCCTTTATCTACTGACAGGCATCTGAGCTGATTCCATAATTCGACTACTATGAATTGTGCTTCAAAGTGGCTATATCACTATAGTACACTGATTTTACTTCTTTTGGATAAATATCAAGGAGTGGGATAGCTGGGTCATCTGGGGGTTCTGCTCCTAGTTTTTTGAGGAATATCAGTACTGCTTTCTAAAGTGTTTGTACTAATTTGCAGTTCGACCAACCATGTATCAGCATACCTTTTCCTCCATCTTTCCCAAGCTCTGGATTGGAAAGAATTATAAGAATTACAATTAATTAATTAATTATAATGCTTGGTAATTGCCTTTCTGACTAAAGTGAGATGACATGTTAGTGTAGTTTTGATTTGTATTTCCCTGATTGCTAGAGATGATGAACATTTTCTCATGTATTTGTTGGCCCTCTGTGTTTCTTCTTTTGAGAAATGTCTCCTTCTTTTGTCTATGTATTGATTGGGTTATTTGCAGTTTTGGTACTAAGTTTTTCAAGTTCTTGATATATCCTGGATATTAATCCCCTGTCAAAGGAGCAGCTGGCAAAGATTTTCTCCCATTCTGTAGCCTCTCTCTTCACACTCTTAATCAGTTCCTTTGCTTTGCAGAAACATTTTTAATTGGATGGCATCCACATTTTGATTCTTGGTTTCATTTCTTGAGTTTTAGGGGTCTTGTTGAGGAAATCAGTGCCTGCACCTATATGATGGAGTGTTGACTCTATTTTCTTCTAGCATTTGCAAACAAGTTTTAGACCCATTTTGATTTGACCTTTGCACAAGGTGAGAGATGGGGATCTAATTTCATTCTTCTCCATATGAATATGCAGTTTTACCAGCATCATTTATTTAAAAGACTGTATTTTCTCCAAAATGTATTCTTGGCATCTTTGTCAAGTATCAGATGGCTATAAGTATGTGGGTTTCTCTGTGCATTTTCTATGCTATTCCATTGGTCTTCACATCTATTTTGAAGCTAATACCAGGATGTTTTTGTTACTATAGCTCTGTAGTACAATTTGAGATTGGGTATTGTGATGCTTCCTGCATCACTCTTCTTGCTCAGAATTGCTTTTTCTATCCTGGGTCTCTTGTTCTTCCAAATGAATTTAAGGACTACTTTTCCAGTTCTGTAAAGAATGTCATTGGTATTTTGATGGGCATTGCATTGAGTCTGTATACCGTTTTTCGACATGTGGCCATTTTGACAATATTAATTCTGCCTATCCAAGAATATGGGAGGTCTTTCCATCTACTAATAGCAGAAACTTCTATTCTATTAGTAAATAGTGATGTTTAGATGAAGACTTATGTGCAATTTGGTATAGACCCTACAGACAAAAAGAGAGAGAGAGAATTTTTTTTAATATTCATTTTTTAGTTTTCGGCAGACACAACATCTTTGTATGTGGTGCTGAGGATCGAACCCGGGCCGCACGCATGCCAGGCAAGCACGTTACTGCTTGAGCCACATCCCCAGCCCATAAATAATTGTTTTCTGATTGTGTACTTTAGCCTTACCACTCTATTAGCCTAGTTTCCATTAATGTTATTAACTATAAAATGCTGCCTCTTAAAAATAAAGCATATTTTCACATTTTTTACTGACAGAGCCCACATGAATATTATTGTAGTACTATTTTCATTCCACAATCTAAATGTTATATATTAATTATCTATTTAAAGTCAATGATATGGGCAACCCAAGAAAGAGTCATTTATCTTAATTTGTAAACATAGGTATTTTACAGTCATGGAAGCCAGACCTGAATCCTACCTTCACCTCTTACAGGGTTTGTGACCCTGGTTAAATTACATGACCCTTCCTAACTCTGCCATCATCCCACCATGATCATCATAGCCCTCAGCACACCACACTGAAATCCTTCATTCTCTTGTATTTCTTCTCAACTGCACTATGAACATTTTGAAATTAGAGATAGTCTTAAATGTTTCTTTTTTTTTTTCAGCATTTAGCTCAATGCCTACTATCTAAAGAGTATCCAGTGGATACTCATTGAATAAACAATTCTGAATTGGTAACTAAGTAGTTGGCTTTTCAAATATGACATTTCCCAACAAAGGAAATGTGGAAAACAGAATTTGAACTATGAAAGGAGGCTGGAAATTGATATCATAAGCACCTAGAGAGACTATCTTAACAGAAGGTATTTCATCAGCCTAGCATGGTAATGTATCGCAAGTGGAATGGCATCGAGCCTCTGAGTCTCTCCCTGATTTAGTCTTTGTGCAACATGTGGGAAATTAAGAGGTTATCCAATGGTATTTAAGTTAGTTTGAAACAAAATGATCCAGAACCTTGTCTTCCTTAGACATAGCTTCTTTTCTTCCTATCTGTGGAGGACTCTCTCTGCCCTGTGATTAGTTAGTATGCAAGGAGGGAGAATTCTGTTGTCCACATAAACCACTCCAGTGTTATCACTGCAGAGCTGAGTGTCATGTGCATCCAAAGCCTTGAAATGGGAAGTGATGCAAACCAAACAGGGATCGTGACAATGGTTCTCCCAATGGCTAAAGTGGACAGGTCTGAAGCAAGGATCTATATACTGCTGGGAGTCAGTCAAGGTGCTCAGACCCCTACTTTACAGAGGGAGAGAGGAAGGAAGAAGGGAAGGGAAAAGAAGAAGGGGGTGAGGGAGGAAGAGAAAGAAAAACTGCTTCAGGAATTATGGAAAGGAGGACAATATCTTAGTTTCAATAACAAGAGCTTATTATATATAGCACCATACAAATCACTTCCTACATACTATCTCACAGTAACAACCAAAATAAGGTGGATGATGGTGTTGCCTCTATTCACAGATGAAGAGACAGAGACCCAGAAAGATTAAGCAACAGGTCTGTCACAGAGCCAGACAATCCAGGTATCTGAATTTAGTCTTTGGTCTATGATTCCAAAGCCTATGCCTTTACATATTCAGATAAATTGCCTCAAAGAGCCTCGTGTTCAATGGGAAATACACTCACATATGCACATATATTCATATATACACATACACTCATGCACACATACACTGATGTACTCCATGCACACATTTTTAAACACATATAGATGAACACACATTCACATATATATTGGCATATGCACACATACTCACACATATACCCCACATAACATATCTACACAAGTATTCACATATGCATGCATGCATACACTCACACAAAGATCTATCCTAGGGATGCCCACCTATAGAAATTCCAGAAACTTGCTGCTTTGAGAGAGCACTTTGCTGCCTCTGATACCATCCTTTCCTCAGGGCCCTCCATCTTTCCCTTCCCCTTCCACTCCTCATAAAAGGTCTTTGGAGTTAGCCAAGAACTCTCCCTTACAATATGCTTAAAGTTCTGCAAATAACAGAGGGACAAAAAGACTTTTCAGAGCATGAAGTGATGTCCCTGTGTGGGGATTTTTCAGTGACCAATTAGAACATCTCATTATGGACCCACTGAAAGCACTTTTTGATTCAAGGAAGATGCTTGTCTGTAACCAGTTTTTTGTTAAAAGCCAAAGAGATGAAGACAGAGGACTAATCTTCTATTTCAGCCTTAAAAACAAAGTAACCTATACCATTTTTGTGGATTTCTTCCTCCTATCTTTTTGATACAAATGGAACTTATCATTTTTTGTTGTTGTTGTTACACATGATCTCACAGACAGCAAGATGACATTCCTTTGAGAGCTTTGCATTTGAAGTGGTTCAATTAAAAGATGTGCTGTTTCGGGGTTCTGAGATTTTCCACGTTTTTTTCTTTCCCACAGCCAACACAAGGAAAATGGACTATGGGTCAGGTAATGTAAGCAACAGACCCTGAGATTACTGCCAAAAATGTAACCACCCAATCCACTCCAAAGGAAAATATTCATTAAAGTGACACATGTTAATAGTATTGAATTCAAAACACTTGTTTGGGCCTCCAGATGTCGGAAAACGCCATATCCTGATTAGCTGAAATGTTCTCAGTTCTTTCAGATCTTCCTTCCTTATTTTGATGGCAAGTCAAGTTTCAGGAAAATTCTTTCCCACTACTGTCTACTGATCACATCACTGAAGCATTTAAAAGTCCTACTTTGTTTCCTATAAGGAGACATGGAAAGCACAACCACAAATATTTGTGTAAATGTCACCATTTATTATTGGAATCTTTGTTCCCGTCTGTTAGAGAATTATTACAGCAAACCTCGGAGCTGGGCTCCTCCTCAGACACTTCCGACATGGAAAACGAGCACCCAGACACGCCCACACACTCTCTCACTTTTAGTTGTTTTAAACGATGGAAATGATTTTTCATTTCTTTGACCATTGATTTGTAATCTTCAGACAGAGGATTTGTGTCTATTAGGAGCATTTTCAAGCCCAGGGGAAGAGGAAAAGTGGGGGAACTGTTCTCTCCCATAGACGGCAGGAAAAAAAAAAAAAAAATCCACACGAAGAGGAATTGCCTCTGGAAGGCAGCAAGTTCATGTTCACATCCCAGCCTGCCAGTCACCAAAAAGGAAGAAAAGAGTGAGGCAGCAATATTCAGCCTTAACTCTTTCCTGAAATACTCTGAACCAGATGCCCAGAGTTTCATTTTTATGGAATTAGATCATAAACGGGACCAAGCTTGCTCTTTAGTCATTTGTCACCAAATAGAAAGAATGCGGTGTCCTAACGTGGAAAGAATGTCATGCCCTAAACATTTATTTCTGGCCATGTCTTTCCCAGCCTGGAGATCAAAACTTCAGCTAATAGATAAGCATAAGTCCCAGATCCCTTCTCCCCTCTCCTCACCTCCCCTGATAGATAGCACCCCGTTTTCCCAGCCTGGCACATTCATCTTCTCCATGTTTGAGCCGGTCTGGGGCTGCAGTGATCTTTAACCTTGATTATGTTTATGTAAGAAGTCTCCTTTGCATTTTCTCACATCCATTCATCTCTCTGGTAGGATCAAGATTTCTCTTTCCATCATCCTTTGCCCTGCTGGTATTTCTAGGAAAACAATTCTGTATCTTAGTAGCTGTATAAATATTGGATGTTTCTCCAACTCTGTCACTGATTCATAGTTATTTCTATATGAGGAGTATGTACACAGGGAGAGCCATGGGCGTGGGCAAGGGAGCCACCAGATCTTTCTGCACAGTCAGGTGCTAGACTCCAGTATCTTCGGGCAACATGAAATGCTAGAATTGGCCTCTCTCCATAAGTTCTGTGTATGGGAGTGATTCACCACATCAAAGTCAACAATTTCTTGTCCAATAGTCAAATACTTTAGGCCCTGCATAGTTCATTTTGTATCAAGGGAACTATAATTTTTTTTACACAGAGAAAAATCTAGATTGGCAGTTTCTCCACATTCTATCTTTATACACTCTGCCTGTCTTTCCATGCCCAGGACTAGCATCTGCCACATGGTTATGCAGCAAGAATTCAGTGAATTTATTTGATATCAGATTTTCCCAAACTTTAAATTAAAAAATAGGATGCATAATGATGGAAAGGAAAATTTTGTCCAAAATGAATGACATTGAGATACAAACTGAAGGTTAATACTTTTATTTCTAGCCACATCTTAGTTGTTTCATTGCTTTATCTCAAACCATTTTATAGATATGCTACTTAAGAGCCACAGTACCCCAATTATAGAAAAGCTGTTGGGAACTATTTGTACTATTTTACGTAAGAGCCACAGTACCCCCAAAATATAGATATACTGCTAGAAGTACAGGCTCTAGGATTAGCCTGTCCTCGATCAAATCACAGCTGCAACTCTTATTAAAGTGTGACTTTGAGTAAGTTACTTAACTTTCTAAACCTTAATTTCTGAAAAGCAGGAGATAATAATAATAGGTCCTTTAGAAGATTTAAATGAGTTATTTTATGCAAAGCTCTTAGCTCAGTTACTAGCACTAGAGAACTGTTTATAAGGGCTATTTGAATTATTATTAATAAAATATTCTTATTTCCTTAAAATAATCTCATCTTAAAGAAACTATAGGAGCTTACTAGTTCATTCATATATAACTTTGTGAGTAATCATTATGTGATTGAAAAAAAAACTTGTTTTTTTAAAGTGAAAACTTATGTTCTAATAGTATACATAAGAACTTTTTGCCAAATGATAATTCCATATTGCTATAAGTTCTTCCAGATATTCACACACATACACACATGTGCATTTATACCTAGGTATTAGGTGTGTGTGTGTGTGTGTATAAATCTATATTTTCTTCCTCTTGAATCAAATATCAGCACTCCATAAATCAGAGAATCTGTTGAAGTCACACACCAATGTTTTCCTCTTCTCTTAAGGTCCCAAAAGGGAAAATCATTTAATCATTAGCTTCCTGGATGGCAAGGCTCCAGGCTCATCTCAGAGGACAAAGACTAATGACTGATATATATCATCACCATCACTCCATGTACAGTCTCAGTCTCTAACTGCCTTAATGGAGGCAGGCACTGTAAGCACAGTTCTTTCAAGGTTACCAGTGGGACTGTGGGGAATTCCAACCTCCCTGAATGCTCAGAGCATAAGTCATCTCTAATGTTGACTTAAACTGGTTCACACTGCCCAGGACTTCTTCCTTACTGAGTAGCAGTCCTTCAAAGGATCAGATGAGATCATCTCCCAACTCTTTTTTCTTTTTCTTTTTTCTTTTCTAATAGGGATGGAGATGGGGGTAGGAGGAAGTGCTTTTAAAACTCCTGGGTCTTGCAGTGTCTCCAAGTATCCTTTGCTCTGTTTCATTTGATTCTAACCAGAGCCCATCAAATTGTGTTCTAAAAGGAAGTATTTTTTTTTCTCTCTTAAAAGATTAAAATACACAAAAATTATCGACATAATATGCAATGTTCTTTTTTGAGATTCTTCTACCTTTTCATCCAGCATTATAGCTGGGCCACTCTGGATGATAAAAACACTATCTTGATTTTTGTTCTTATCTTGTCATACTTTAAGCTTTATATATAGTTATTCTGTTCAATACTTTCAAAACATACATGTTCTGTGTTCCTACTCCTTTGACTTCCTTACACACCTAGTCATTCTCTTAACCTACTTATGTCTAACTTTCACTCTTCAGATCACATTTTCTTGCCAAACTGTTCACTGCTCAAGATGAAATAGAACCTATTTTAAAGAATTCTTAAAAGTCCCAGTCCAAATTGGGATTTTCCATTGAGAACCAATTTCAGTGGACACGTATTGTACATTTAGATGCATGTGGATTTGGTCTCATCAGTAAGTATTTTGTGCAGGAATTACCCTGTTTGCATTTTTGCAGGACTTGAGGTGACTGTGAACTTCTGTACAGCAGTTGTTCATTCTCCAATTCAGGATCCGCTTAAGATTCAGAAGCAAGAGAAGACAGTGCAAGAGGAACAAAATAAAAACAAAGAAGAAATCAAAGAAGCAACTCTCTTATTAATGGTATTAAAGAGACTGAAAAAAATCAAAGGTCCAACTAGCCTAAACCTCAAATCCTATCTAAAATGGTTTCTGCTTGCTCCTAAAATCATCCACTATGACTGAACTACCGATCACATTCTCCCATTGCCTGCTCTGGCTGCTATTGGTTAAAATAGAGAATATGTCATCCCTAATATAAATTTGTCCACCCTTTGCATAAGATGGCTCTTATTCATTAAGTTCAGTGGGTTATAAAAGTCTTCCTGGTATCTTGAGTTTTGCTTCCCAGGGATGATGATTCAATTTAAAAATAACAATTAAAATGCTCAGGTCTTAGAATCAGCCATCCCCCAGCTTGTTGAAGGGTGGGAAAGGGGAAGACAAAACAGAAACCTGCTGGGCATTATTCTAATCAGGGGTCTCCATTTGGCAGCCAGCACAGACCAGCTCCTGTTTTGCAGAGCAGTGATCCCCAGGGTGCTGGGGAGGAGAATAGCAAGGCAAAGCAGGTGCTGGGCTTTCCCAACTTACCCATTCAGGAAGGCTTTCTTTTGCTCTGTGCCAGAAAGTTGGTACCAGAAAGCAGGGTTGCCACAAATGAAACCCGGAAGTTGCTACTGGGCATGCTCAAGCAGTAAAATGAATGAGTTCCTGGTGCCTCCAGACCAGGCTGAAGGTAGCAACCTGAGGAAAAAAACTCAAAGAAACAAAAATCATCTTGATTTGGAAAATGCAATGGCTATTGAGTCAGTGAACTAGACTGAGAAATATCTTTCCCACCCTTAGCCAAATTCACATGTTTGGAGTCATGTCTCCAAGTGGGTGATGTCATAGAGCAGAGATATGTAAACGGAAATTGATATCCATCAATCACAGTATACCAGGCAATCATCGGCTCCACTGCGGATCTGCTTCTCACAGAGGAATGATTCCTAAATTGCCACAAAGGAGCAACCTGCAATACAATCTCCTTTCTCTAAATGATGTGAAATGGACCTCCTCACACAAAAGCACACAGGGAGGTTTTCGCAGCACTGGTTTATTGTTTGTTTTTTCCTTTTTAAATATTGATTGATTGATTGATAGATTGTCAGAGGTCTACCATTACTAGCAAGGGGGAAATCTAGCACTTCCTAAGGATTACAATAAGTAATATAAAGTCATACAATGAAATGAAGGACCACATGGAATTGGAATCAGAGACCTGAATCGGCTGTCTCTGAAGATGTGTTATCTAACCTCCACAAGTCTCAGTTTTCTCATCTGCAAAATATGGGGATTAGAAGATTATCCCCGATTCTCTTCGGTGTTGTGGAATTCTGTGATATGCGTGGCTTACATATGGGACACAGGCACCTTTCTGCAATGGAGCTGTGCACTTAAAAGAATAGATGTGGATCTAGATTCCATAAAACTTTTGTCTCCCATCTGTAACAACAGACAATGCAATAAAACAAACAGAAATGGAAATCAACAAACTATCATAAGTTAATAGCTCCTAGTATGACTGGATTTTCCATGCTTTAACAAGATGGGAGCTTGAAAAAGGAAAAACAAGAATACCGTATACATAAAACTAAACAGAAAGCATTACACAAATAAAACTCAAAAATAACAAAAGGTGTATGAAGGCAAAGAATTAGGAAAATATGAGTAATGGGGAAAAAGTGATGAGATTTCTAGCATTTGATGTTGTTAGACTTATTGTTAGTGTGGAGAGAAGAAAGGCATAAGCCAATTACAAAACTTTCTTCTCGCACACAAAGTTATTAATTAGTGCCAGGTCCAGTGGCACTCACCTGTAATCTCAGCAGCTCAGGGGGCTGAGGCAGGAGGATGGCAAGTTCAAAGCCAGTCTCAGCAAATTAGCAAGACCCTAAGTAAACTCGGCAAGACCTTGTCTCTAAATAAAATATGAAAAAAAAAATAGGGCTGGGGATGTGGCTCCGTGGTTAAGTGCCCCTAGGTTCAATCTGTGGTACCAAAAAAAAAAAAAAGTTATTAATTAGCTATAGTAATTTTGGGAGTATGTGGTAGGAAACCTCAGTTTTGCAGATTCAGTACTTTCTCACTAATGACCATATTAAGACATCATGATTCTGGACACAAATTGCCTCTTTCTGTCCATCTGGGAAATCAGGCCAGGATCACTAAGAAAGAAGCTCTAGCTGTTCATTGGACTACACAAAGATTTAAGGTGGGAAGTCATCTATTTGAATCTCACCTATTCTCTAATCTGCCTTGTTTCTGCTTCATCACCACTACCCAGCTCAGAGTGGGCAAATCGAGGAGACTCAACAAAATTTCATTGAATACATTTGCACACTACGCAGAAGTTTAATTCTTCTTTTAGCTTTGTCAATTATTCTGCTACTCATTTGTTCAAAATGATTAGTCAAACACTACACTAGATGCTAGACCAAAAAAAAAAAAACAACAAAAAACAAAAGTCATCTAAGCAGACGTTGTTCCTTTTAATGGAGGACTCACTCTCACAGAAGACATAGACATTGACCCGATAACTACAAAAGAATGTGGTCTATGATGTAAACCATGATACAGTGGCACCAAGAAGGTAAAAGTGGAGCAAGGCAGAGAGAAGCCCCAATTTAATCCTGGTTGGGAGTAAGAAGGACTGTTCCAGATGCTTCCTTGAAGCAGTGACTGTTGAATTAATATCTGACAATATTAATATCTAACAAGGCCCAGATGAAGAAAGAACAATTCAGACATAAGAAATCCCATTAGGTTGAACAAAGCACAGAAGATTGGAGTGTGGTAGCTTGAGCACAGAAAAGTGAGACGGAGATGTGAGAGGTTCTAGAGATGTTGCCCAGGACTGCATCCTATAGGACCTTAGAAATCACACTGAGAACTGCCATCAATAACAGCTCATTGCTGAGCTGATTCTTTGCATCAGGCATTCTTCTGTGTGCTGAGCATATCCAAAGGTAAGACTCAGCCACTTGCCTCAACCAAATAGTACTCCTTTGTGAAAATAGGATGTTTTTAACACAATTTTAAAAAATGCTATCTACTGCATGGAGCCAAGTAAATGGGTCACAGGCATTGGCACAAGGGAGAATTCACTGTGGGTGTGGGGGTCATTGTAAAAGAGAAAGAACTTGACCTGGATATGGAAGAGCAGGAAAGAAAAAATCACACAGGAGATCCAAGTGTGAAACCAAGACTGGAGGAGGAAATGTACGAAGATGCTTGGGGAGTCATCCTAGGATGCCTGGGATGCTGTCTACCTTATGTGAACAGTCAAATGGAAAAAGGAGCATTGGACATATCATCTCGTAGATATGCACACAAAATGCCTGGATGACAGACTTCAACTGAGTTATTCTCAGAATTCCATCACAACAGAGTAGATGACACACACCAATTATTTCCTTTTTGTGTGTATCCCACAAAGATTAGCTAAGAAAAAAACATAGTCTGCGTGTAAATGTTTCCATCTGTAACAGAAGGAAAATGTATCTGCTTATACCAACTAACCTAAGATTTAACAGAATGAACCAGCAAAAGGGAGAAAAATATTTAGTCATCTGTAATGTACCCCCAGGGATAAATTAAATACACATCCTTACACTTAGATGTCACTCCACTTAATTCTTTCGGACCAGTTTCAATTACTCTGTCACCACACAGTAAGGTTAGTAATATATTTCTGGACAGTTTTAATTACTTTGCACCTATGAACACAATGTGTCTTCACAACTACCCTGTATGGCCGCTGGTGGTGTTACCTCCATTTTACAGTTGAGGAAACTGAGGCAGAGAGAGTTCCAGTGACTTAAGCAAAGCCACAGCTGGTCAGGGAATGAACTGACATTTGAGCATAGGACATCTGGTTCCAGAGCTGTACTCTTATCCTTCACATTATGCTGCCTCTGGAACGTGCATGATAAGCCAAGGATCAAACCCTCCTTTTGGAAAGCTTCAGATAGTAAGCAAGTTCATCTTTGCAGGTCATACACTCTCTCAGTCTCTACTCATCTATTGTGTCATGGAACCCCAGATAATCTGAAAAAGAAAAAAAAATGAGTGTGGCTGGATTTGACCTATCTGGCTTTAACATAAACTTTCACTGCAAAAAAAAAAAAAGTCATTTTTCATATATTCACAGAGACTGAAAAGGCTCTTTTTAGTCCCTGTTTGTGTATAGTCATTTACACATTCCACAAATATATATTGAGAATTATACACAATGCCTGACACATTTCTTAGGCATTACAGTAACAGGAGTAAATTGTGTATTTTCTATTCACCTGGAGCTACATTTTAGTGAAAGAGACAAAGAACAAAATCTAGAAATAGGGTATATATGTAATAAGATATGAAGTGATGATAAGTGGTATGAAGAAAACCAGAGCAGGACAAGGGGACAAAGACAGACCGTGGTTGCTACTGCAGAGGGGGTCCAGGAAGGCCTCCCTATAGGGAGTACGTGCAGAGGGAATGGTTGAAGTCTGGAAGTTGGGTGAGACCACCTAAAGCATATGCACTGAACATAGAGAAGAGGTGGAGGATTGAACCCTGAAGGGCCCCAACATTTCTAAGCTGAGAAGTGTGGGATCTAACAAAGATGGAGAAGGGAAAGGAAAGGGCTTCTATAAGGACAGGGAAACCATCACACCAGATGCCACTGACCTTCATGGAGAAGAGGTCTGAGAGGTGCCCACTGGATTTGGCAATGAGCATATTCTCAGTGATTCTCACAAGAATATTTTTAAAAGAAAGAAGGAAGCAAGACCAAGTGGGAAAAGAGGAAAGTAAAGCAATGACTGTGGAAAAAGCTCTTTTGAGGAATTTTGCTATAAGGAAAAGAAATAGAGTCGACAGAGAATATTAATGTGTAAAGTGGTTTTCTGTTGTTCGATTTGGGCTTTGTTTTCGAAGCAGGAAGGCTTAGCACAACATATTTGCATATTAAAAATAATCTGGAAGAAAAGGAAAAATTGATAGAGTCAGAATGAATACTATTATGTCCTAATTAGAATATGTTATACTCCATGTATGTATAATAGATCTACTGACATATATATACATATATATATATATATATGTATATATATATATAAAGAACAAATAAAAATAAATAAGTAAAAATACTGTTGTGTTTAAAGTTGATATTCACCTGCATAAGAGACATTAAGTGCAATTCAGTGTTATATAATGTTGACCATCACCTGTACCAGGTATATAGGTGTAATTGGGGTAATAGATAAGTGAAATCAAAAAAGAAAAATAGAGGATATCCAACCAATACAGACATAGCAGTTGTCTGTGGTTAGTGTCTATTCTGACTGCTTAATGCAATTCCAGAGAACTATTTTGTTTACGATCCCTGCTTAGAATCATTCACTTATATAATCTCAATTACGTAGTCATTATATGACATAATCAAAATATCCAAAATATTTTTTTCAATAGGAGACATCAACAATAATGAAATAGTGTTTAGAAAAACACATTGATTTTACAGACCCAGGCATGGGTTACCAATTTTCAGATTGTTGATTTTAGCTAGGACATAACACTCTGACTCAATCTACACTTTCAGTATCATTCCAAGTTGCTTGCTGTGAGCATAGGCCCTTCGAAGTAGAATGATACCTCATACCCAAATCATGACAAACCTGTGGGTTTGCTTAACTGATCTGCAAGTAATGCAGGCAAAGAGCAAATAAGCTTTTACCCAGGTAAGGACTGATCGTGTTCAACCTCAGTGAGGAGTCCTGCAGGGTTTGTGACATTAGATTTGCTGGAGGGGCAGTTACCACTTATTACATTCCTAAAATGAACAAATACCTTTGCAAGAAAGATGTCTTGTTTAGAGGAAATTCTAGAATCATTTTAAAATTCCTAGGTCAAGGGACAAAATCTCAAATTGACAGAACCCTCAAATACCTATTATGAACAACAAAGAAGATGCCAGACTTCCTTGAATTGTTTTCCACTCAGCATTTCTCCTTTTATTTTATATTATAGAAAATACAAATTTTGAGTAGACATCAAAATACATTTGGATTACCTGAGTTCCTTAAAGGCAGTTACTTTATCACTTTTGCCTCCGACCAAATGACATTTAAGTGGACTCCGGATAAACGAATGATCAAATACATACCAAAAGGTTATCTTTGCGTAGCTTATATATGATCTCCCACACTGTGTGGTTTATTCATCTTCTTGTTTTTCACATCTAAGTTCTTCAGGTTCAATTGTTCAAGCCAGATGTAGTTAACAAAGAGTCTTAATACCTTACATGTTTTTAAGCCAGTATAAATGTTTGTTTATCTGGGTTTTCTTTTGTGCTTCTCTCCACCCCCCTCTCCTCTCTCTTCAACAGATCTATTTTTGCTTAGACACCACCACTCTCTCATCAGACCATTGATTCATTCAACACACATTCATGAATGTGAGCTACCCTGGATCCTAACTGCTGAAGATATCAAGTGAAAGAAGGTACCAGACATTTGTGAGCTCACTGACTGGACATGACAAAGCATGGGGTTATTTTAAAAACAGCTCACTTCTCCATCATCACCCTCCTTGATGTCTCTAATACTCACCTTTGAATCATCCAGACTGTTCAGTGTCTGAATCTTGCTTGATTTCCTTTGGAAATATCTCTTCTATGCTTATTAGCAAATGAACTGGCCAATAGCTATTGCACTACCATATAACCTTCATGAGGGCAAGTCCCAGAGCTCCTTCACTTTTTTCAATCTTTACCCCAAGATGATGGCAGCTACATGCCATCTTGGAAAGACTTCTGTTCCCACTCCTGATGTAGTTAACTGCATAAAGTTGTGACCTCCTTAATTTCAGTTTCCTTGAATAAAAAATGGGAACACTGCAATCAGAAGTCGTAAGACTATTTTCTAACTTCCAATGGCCATAATTATTTAACACTAAAGAAGTGTTTCATGATTTTAGGAAGCTCATAACATCAGCATGGTTCTGTACTTCAGGAAATATGCTAATATTTCAAAAGTCTTTTATAGCATCAGCTTAGCAACATTTGATACTAGCTAATCCAAAAAAATACTTGTAATTACAATTTTAGTCTAAATTTTAACAAACTAGTAGTTTCCTGTGTGCAAGAAAATCCAGAAGCATTTACTGGATTTCCAGATCAATTCATTTGATAGTGAAGTACTTACATAAATGCATAGAATTTGCTAGACATAGATACCACAAGAAGTACATAGAAGATGGAAACAATCCATTCGTTGCTTCAACTACATTTTGAACCCTGAAGTCCAGATACTTTCTGTTCTAGGCCCTGGGAATACAACAATGAAAGAGACAGTCAAACCTGACATAAAATTCAGAGGACAGGGGAAGCACCACAAGTTAGTATGATTAGAAAGAGCCTCAAGGAGATGAAATGTGAAGTGAAGATTGGTCAATGAGCAGGAGTTTATAGACAGTCAGAAGAAGAAAACTTTCCTCCATGAGAACAGCAATAACAATTATGCAGAATTGCAGGTGTGAGTCTGATTGGAGTTTAGAACGGGGGAGGAGTCAAAGATGAAACTTGAAAGCTGGCCTGAATCAGAGTTCAAAGTCGGTCAGATATGAAGCTAAAGAATTTAGATTGGCTCCAGTCGTGTTGTGGGTGTGCATTAAGCCAAGTCATGCAGTTTAGGAAAACTGTCAGCTACTATTTTGATTATAAGTAAGGAAAGATAGAAAAGAGGAGGAGATAAGAGGATATTGCCAAAGAAACTTTTATGCATAAAGTTGCTTATTATTAAATTATTTATACTAAGTAGAAAATTTTAAAAAATTACTCTAAGGACTGATTATAGTGGTAGTTTGGAATATCCAACAGCCATTAAAATACATTTATCGGTCTATGAGAGCATGGGGAAAATGTCTATTTTGTAAAGTTTAATTTCAAAAGTTGTGAGTCATACCTGCACACACACACATTCACATATATATATCTGTATATTTATAACTCTAAAATTTGGGTGGAAAATAGCTAAAATGAAACATAGCTATCCCTAATTAGGGAGATTTGGGGTGATCTTTTTCTGATGTTAATTTTTCTTTATTTTCCATATTTATAAAATATAATAATATTACAAATAGCAAAAGCAACATTTTTCAAAGAAGTTCAGACAAGATGCAATGGTGACCTGAGCACTGGTATTAGAAATGGGAGTAAAAGGCAGGAATTTAGCAATACAACATGGAAGATATGCTTTTGGAAGTCATAGATTAATTTTTTCAATTTCTTTCTCTATTTTGGCCAAAACATCCATCTCTCCTGGCATATGGTCTTTCAAATTTCAAATGCAAGGGGCTAAAGAGTAGTGTTGAAGAGCATGAGCTCTGGAGTCAGATGACTTGGGTTTTAATTCCCTTCTGCCATGGATTAGCATTGTGACTCATGGTAAGTCACTCTCTAAGCCCTGGTTTCCTCATTGTTAAAATGAGAGTGATAATACACAGTCTCATTTATGACAATTAGACACCTTTTTTTTTTTTTTTACTTCATGGTGATGTAAAAGTATTGTACATAAAGTAGAAAATGCACCCTGAATTTTAAATTTTGATGTTTTCCTGAGCTAGCAATACATTGTACAACATTCTCTCATTATTCTGGGCAGCACCATTGAGTCACAGCTCTGCATCAGCCATGCATTCACGAGGGTAAACAACCTATGCTACACTCTACAGTGTACCATAGCTAATAAATTTACACAAGATACGCAATAGTTTATTATAAAATGGACTTCATGTTAAATGGTTTTGTCCAACTTCAATCTGGTGTGTTATAAGCCTACTTAAAGTGGGCTAGATAAGGTATGATGTCTAGTAGATCTGGTGTGTTAAATACACTTTGACTTAAACTATTTTTGACTTACAATAGGTTTATTGAGATGTCACTTCATTGAAAGTCGAGAAGCATCATGTACCATGAAGCTCTTTTAAGGACTCAATGAGATAATTCATTTAACCATTTAGTCAAATGTTCTCCAAGCAGCAAAGACTCCATAAAGTCTAACTGCCATTTGTATGGTTAGTGTTATTCTTCCATGTGTTTTTCCTGTCCGTGCTCTAGCAAAGATTAAGTGCAAATGGGAGCCAGTGAATTCTCTCCAGATCATCAGAGAGAAAGGAGCAACATCCAGGCAAACAGACCAGTGGAAATCCACAAACAACCAGCGTTGCATTCATACTCACAAGCAAAACAGAACTTTCCTGGCTGTCTCCAATGCTGACCTAGTGATTTCCTTCTGTTCTTGACTGAACTCCATGACTGGATTTCTTCTCACACCTCCTAAGATATGGTGTTTGCGCTGCTACTCATCTCACAAACCCATTCCCAGAAGATTTAAACTGAATGAGTTCCTGACTATGTTTACCTAACACTGCCTGTCGGTCCTTGGACACTTGTTCTTACTCAGACTTATCCCATGTGGTGTTACATGAACTTACAGATATATATACCATGAAATGACAGAGCTGCACAATTGCTTCAGAGAATTTCCAAAAGATGCCAAAAGGAAGTAGAATTCCTTCCTCTAGACACCATCTTGCGTGACAATGTGTACTTCAGGAATTAAAATAGAAGCTTTGTTTATAGTAAACTAAAAAACCAGCCAAGAGGAAGTAGTGCCTTTGTACTGTGATTATTCTGGATCATAAAGTACTCTTCATTATTCATTATTACAAAACAGAGGCATTTCTGTTGGTAGTGTTTAAAAATTATGTAGCTAACATCCAAAATATTTTGTTAACCTCCCTTCACCCAAAGAAAGGAGCAAGCCCATTACTTTTTTTCCCCGCAGTTTCAAATTCTATTCTCTATTACCCTATCCTTTCTCCCTTGCTCTTCTCCATGCTAACATATATCACATTGACAGAAAGGATTCTCAACTAGGATGTCAAGTGACAAAATAAATCCATTTAAATTTGTTTAAATGAGACCCATATCTGTATATAAGCAAAATATCCAGAAAATTATATAGCTTCATGGTTAAATTTTACTTCTTTCAGTCAATAGATAAAGAAACTTTCACAGAGGGAAACAAAAGAAAACTACTAATGGTACACTAGGAGCTAGAAAGCTAAAGAACCAGGAAGAGAATATAAGAGCCCTTCCTCCTTACCCCATTTAATTATTTCTCCACTTCATCCCCTTCAGAGAAAAGATAACACCCAACTGTTCTTGGAGAGCACCATATTTCCAGGCTGTGTTTCTTTTGGAGTTATTCTGGAGACAACAACATCATTAAAATTTGAGGCAAGGAACAGACACATGTCTATCTGGTTGCTATTAGTGTTTTGGAAACTCCAAATGAAATGCTTCTAGTTAGCAACTAGAGGTGTTGATCAAACAATAGTTTCCCAGCCAACATAAAAACTGGATGTACCCAGATGACTTTGCACTCAAGCACTGGAATTTGGAGTATGTGGGTAAAGCTTAGCTAATTATGGAATTGACCACAGTAAAGTCATGGAAGAACTTGGCTCATTGTGCTGAGAAGTATACATATGCATGACAAAAATTCATATACTGAGTGTATGGAACACGGAAGACAACCCTTCCATATGACATTACCAACTTTATAATTCAAAGAAACTTTGTTCTAATGTATTAAGCCATTAGATTTCATGGTCATCTATTGAATAATTAATCTATCTCATAGCATGTCTTAAACTCCATTTCACAAACTAAGCATATATTCCAAGCATGAAAATATGGGAAATCATTCAGATATGAATTGCTGAAATAATTACAAGGAAGTCTCACTGCACACATACAAGTTATGTTGACATGGAAGAATATCTCCCCATCAGTCTGAGTAAACTATTACATAACAGCTAAGCTATAATAAAATCCTGATTCCAAATCAAATAAGTCTCCCAGACTTCTAAAATGAGTCACCAACAGCTTTATAAACATACAAAATACTTGACAAGGAAGTCTCTGATAATTTTTTAGTAATTATGTCTGCAAATTGTTCCTTGGTGACATCACCACTAGAAATGGTTTCCCATAAGATTGCATTGCCTCTTCACATCTGTTCATTAATCACTAATGCCTTGAATATTTCTATCATTATTGGGTAATTCACAGGGTTTACATGATTCCACAGCACTCTCCTCAGTGGAATTTTTAATTAGTGGAATCAGTGTGATCAAAGCTGGTATAATCACGGTCTCATGTTCCTTGCAGTATTTTTAACTGCAGATTCACAATATTGACATACCTTTATCCTAAAATCATATTTCATAAACAAAGATGACACAACTTCCAAACATCTCAAAAAACTGTAGGGAAGAGAGAGGGGGCAGGGTCAAAGGGTCACTGGATTGACATATTTTGTGTTTAAAGACATTTCAAAGCATTGGCATCGTCTCTCTTTGTGTTGGACATGAGATTTAAAGTTCTGCTCTGACATGTGATTCACAAACCAGCCCTGGGCCAAATGTGAGTGTCAGATGCTGGGTTCTGCATACTGTATCGTCTGGCAGTGAACGTAGGAGAAAGCAAGTGCTATGCAATAGTTCTCCTGACCTAGAATAAAGAAAGAGTAGTCACAGCCTAGGCACATGGATTTATCCCAGGAAAGAGGGCAACACAACAGAAAAATTTAAGTCTAAGACCTTGGAAAGTGATTGGAAACAACAGGACTGCTTGGCCTCAATCAAGCCATTATAATGGAAGTGACCCAGAATAAACCAAGTTCTTGATCTCTCTGTAACTGTACTCATCTAGTGATAAACACTGGCTCCCTGGAAGCCTGAGAAAGTACAATATTTAGAGGAGTTAAAAATGTGTCTAAATGGAATTTGGATTTCTCCCTAAATGACCTGTGTGGTTGGCATGCCAGAAGCTTGCCACTGGAATGCCACTGGAATGAAGATGTTGAACAAGGAAAGGAATAAGCACAGTACTTCCTGTTGAAAACAAAATTGCTATCTTTGTCAGGCCTGAAGCCCTCAGTTAAATGCTTAGAAATACATAGGAAAGAGAAGATATTTTCTATGGGAAAATGGAAGTTCTGAGGTAGGATATAGATTAATACAAATAAGAAAATCTTTCTATCATTAGAGCTACCCAACAAAGCAATCGGTTGACTATCAAAGTAGCTAGTATATGGCAATGGGAAGCATTCCAGTAGAATTTGTGTATAAGTGATAAGTGACTCATTCACTAATTTATTCACTTATGGCACAATATTTCTGAAGTGCCTGTTAAGTATTTATGGAGTGTCTCACACTTAGGTACTGAGTATATAAAGATTAATAAGATATAGCCTCTCACATCTAGGAGTTTACAGAACAATGGATGAGACACAGCCAAAAACAGAAAAATAAAACCCAATATAGTCAATGATGAGCTGACAATATGATCCAGCTTTGGACCACTTGTAAGACCCAACTTTAGAAGGAGTTGAAGAAATAAGTATTATTTCACTGGACATCCACTTGCTTTTCTGTGCTTGGGGGGGGGTGGGAAACAAGCTTCAGATCCATTGGCCATGTTACTGGAAAAAAAAAGAAAAAAATGTGATGCCTATTCCTTTAATTTAAAGAAAATCAGGAAGTTGTAATAATAGGAAGAGATAATAGAACAAGTTGTACTGCCAAAAAAAAAAAAAGTGAATCAGTAGAAAGAAAAAGGTTAAAGAAAAAAGAAGACCCTCAGAAATCATACTTTCTATGGTCAAAAAAAAAAAAGAAAGAAAGAAAGAAAGAAAATTGCTTTCTTTTCTGCCTCTGACCCAGGAAATAAATATTTTTATCGTTCTGATTACAAAGCCTTCTGACTTCAGAAATTTGCACTGACAGGAAAATAACTCTCTCTCTCTCTCTCTCTCTCTCTCTCTCTCACACACACACACACACACACACACACACACACACTCACCCCACATGCATATGAGCCATCTTTCACAAGCTAACAATAGAAACTTTAAAAAACAAGTCTTATAACCTATGACAAGAGGTTTCGAAAATAATTTCAGACCCATAGAATATAGTAAATATTAATATAGAAGAATCAATGCTGAAATAGTATAAAGATCAACTGCTTTTTATAATGTCCCTGGGATAAGGTAACCAAAAAATGAGAACCATGAGCCATTATCAATTATTTTTAGAAACTATGAAGAGTATGAAAGAGGATGAAAGGTGACAGAAACTTGAGAAAGAAAAATGTGATTGTTCTAGACCAAGCCCTCTAGGGGTTCACTGAATTAAGCAAAAAATATTAACTTATTTCCTGTTCTGACATCTGAGAACTTTAACTGTCTGGAAAAGACAGCTGACAAGGTGAGTCATGATGTCTTGGGGAGTGGATAAAGAAATGAGGGCTGAAATTACCGCTTGGCTGGTGACTTTGTAACCGGTTGAATGACTGTAAACTCAGTGGGATGACTATGGGGGGCACTTGACCTTGGAGGACTCCCACAGCAAGCTGGACCACCCTTAGTCTCACACCCTTTCTGAGTCAACATATTTATCACTGGATGAAATGAGGATGCTGGTGGTATTTTGATAACATATACAGATAACAACAAAGTGGGAGGGATAGCTGATAAGTTAGTTGAGAGAATTCTATTCCAAATCAGATTTTGTCACTCAGAGCAATGGACCAACTAGCTAGGTAACATGTCATAGCTCTAAATAGAATATTCTATTGCTGATCTAAAAAAAAAAAATACAACTTCAAAAGTAAAGGACAGAAAACCATAGTTTAAGAAGAGAACATGATAGAGCTATTTCAAGATACATTGCCTCTACTGCATGCCAATGTAGAATTTCAATAGTATTTAAGGTATGATCAGGGAGGTAGAACAAAGACTAAGAGTAAAATTGAAAATATGGAGATTTCAGTGGAACACAAGGGAAAAGTTGCTAATATCTAGAACTGTTTAGAAATACATTGGTTTGCGGGGAGCAAAGTCCCCAAAGGGGTGAACTGTACTTTGGGACTATATAATATGGTGTTGTCCAACACAAACATGGTAACCATAAAACACATGTGGCTAATGAAGCTCTGAAGTGTAGTAAATTAGATATTCTTTAATTGTAAAACACATTAAGAATTCCAGAAGACTTTATATGAGAAAGAGAATAGAAAATATCTATTAATAATTGTGATAATGGTTACATGCTAAAATAATATTAGTTTAGACATATTGGGTTAAATAAAATATAGTCTTAAAATTAATTTCTCTCTTTTTAAACATTTTTAGTTGCAGATGGACACAATAACTTTATTTTTTGAATTAATTTTTTTTAATGCAGTACTGAGGATCAAACCCAGTACCTCACACATTTGAGGCCAGGGGTCTACCACTGAGCCACAATCCCAGATCTTAAAGTTAATTTCAACTGTTTCATTTTACTTTTTATTTGATTACTAGGAGATTAAAAATTGCATACATGGGTTGCAATTTTGTCTCTCATTTTATCTTTAAAGGGCAGCACTATAGTGTAGTACAGAGGTAATTACAGACAGCTTGCAGGGGTTTTAGCTGTTAGATAAGGACAAAGCTTCACATATAAGTCCCCTTCAGACTCCAACTTCCATGATATGGGCTAAGGAACTGCAAATAAAACAGCAAAATAATTAATATTGTCATTGTTAAATGGAAATGCCTTTCTAGCAGCTTAACAACTAAATTGCTTTAAGAACCCTGCTTGGTTGAGACCAGTTGTGGAAGAAGCTAAATGGCAATGTTTTGTCCCACAAAAGGTTTTGAACTTATGGCATTTTTTTGACAGGAGCATCGTGTTGACCAGTCATTATGTTGACATCTATTGACATAGAATCTTTAATTAACAAATCATTATTTAAAATAGAAACTGTAGTAATTATATTAAAGAATTTTTTAACTATTGGACAGAGAACTTAGCTCAGTGGTAGAATGCTTGCCTCACTTGTGTGAAGTCCTGATTTTGATCCCCAGCACTGTTTAAAAATTTTTTTTTTCTAATTCTTGTTTCCTACAATATTTTATAACAATGATGTTTCATGTTTAGATTTTTAGTGAAAGGGTGAAAAATATTTCAGAAAAGAGCAAAACAACCCAATTTTGTAGTGAAGAAAAACTGAGGGAGCAAATGCAGTCTCTTGAAGTTTTATGCAGTTTATCCTGCATAAAATTTTTGTGAAGGTTGAATTTTCTTCTTGATTAGATTATCACAGTCGCCTTGTAATCCAAATGCAAATCTACCTGTGAAGTGTGAGATTTGTATAAGAGAAGATCTGCTAGCCACTAAATAGGTGCTTGCTGCATGTAGAGATTACCATAAGGCTCATTATTTTCAGAGATTAGTTTATTTTTAGAAAGAAATAGGACTTTTCGGTAAGCCCTGAAAGCAATATGATAAGTTATCCTACTTTATATCACTGCAAATTCTAACCTCACTTTTCTCCCTGCAGAAATCAACAAGCCCTTCAAAGAGTTTCTACTCTGGCTAAGGAGTCCCCAGTTATAGATCACAGGATCAGAATCTGAGTCTTAAAACCTCTCCTGACTCTGGTCTTCACTTCTTAAATTTCACCTGTCATTCTAGAAATGATTACCAACTGGAAATAGTCTGCTTTTCAGTTGTTCTGAACACTGACGATCTAGAAATTCTGACACAAGCTCTGCAGAGATTGCTTAAATCACAGTAATCCCTGTAGCTGTAGCTATAAAGCTGTAGCTTTATAGATATTTGGCTTGATAGAAAGCTAATGATGGGCATTTAAAAGTCACATGACATGAGTAATTAAGAATCGCCAGGAAGGATGATGTAAAGGCATATCCATTTCAGACTGGGGAGAGAACAAAATTGTTCTACCTAGTGGATCATAGATAAAAATAGCTACCATCTGTTGCTGCCAGGTACTTTTCATGATTCTCTCATTGAATGCTCACAGCCAATTTATGAGATGGGTGCTACATTATTCCCACTTAATACATGAGGAATCCAAGGCAAGAAGAGGTTTTGCTCACTTGTCAAAGGCCACAGTCATTGGGGCTGGAACTCAGTCCCATGCTGGTTTGATTCCAAAGTCTCATTTCTTAACCAATGTGTGGTGCTGACCTTGGGGAGGCTGCCCCTCCCAGAGGAGCTGAGGCTGCATCAGATAAGGCTTGCTTAGACCTTAGTAAACTGTCAAATAGTTGTTTCCTCTGAGGGGAAAGTGAGTGCTTCCCACAAAGCCAGAGAGAAAGAGTGTGAAATGCCTGGATAGAGCTTGAGGTTTCTCCTAGGTTATGCAGTGGCCCTTAGGGAAATTTGTGTCTAACAAGTCCCTAATGATAAAAGACTATGCTCTAGAAAATCCCAAGTATGTCATAGCTGTATGCTTCACTTAGCATTAAAAAAAAAAAAGAGGGTGCAGTGGCTCATGTCTGTAATCTCAGCAGATCGGAAGGCAGAGGAAGGAGGATCTTGAGTTCAAAGCCAGCCTCAGCAACTTAGCAAGGCTCCTAAGCAACTTAGTGAGACCCTGTCTCTAAATAAAATATTAAAAGGGCTGGTGATGTGGCTCAGTGGTTAAGTGTCCCTGGGTTCAATCCCTGGTACCAAAAAAAAAATGGGGGGACACTTTAAATCTTTACATTAGGACTGAGTATTATTGACAACACAATCTTGGTAATAATTCATTCCCTAAATGTCATCTGAAATAGGAAAAACAATTCTGCTTATTTCTCACTGGGACTTGCCTCTTTTTCATCTTTAACCATTATGTCACCACCATGGAAAGTCTTACAGTGTAAAACCCCTTATGAACTTTGTTTTTCTGATCCTAATTCAGTCACAAAATGCAGCAGTTAGACACAGAGGCCTAGAGAAAACAAGTTCATGTACATCATCACATTAACCTTAGAGTTCTTATCATGATGATGTTGGATCTGAAATGTTACATCTTGCAAAAGAAAAACCAAGAAAAAAAAAAATGATGTTGGCCTGTCTCCCTTAGAGTCAAGCAGGAGAGCTCTGGAAAGGTGGGCTGACCTTCCAGGTTTGCCTGGGGAAACCATGCTTTTACTGACACCCACTCTGAAAAGTTGGAGGAAGAATGTGATGATGTGACTAGAGGAGTCAAGGAACCGCAAAAGCCTGGCTGAAAACATGTCAGAGAGCAGTGACACTCAATCTCCACACT
The DNA here is from genome assembly GCF_052094955.1 of Ictidomys tridecemlineatus. Classification (NCBI taxonomy): domain Eukaryota; kingdom Metazoa; phylum Chordata; class Mammalia; order Rodentia; family Sciuridae; genus Ictidomys; species Ictidomys tridecemlineatus. Next base: position 45,095,975 of record NC_135486.1, on the reverse strand, counting down.
ATCCCAAGGCCTCACACAGCACCACCTTTAGAAGTCAACCACAGCTGGCAAAGGAAAGGAAAGCCAAGAAGAGACACATTGTTCTCTGTGAATGATGAGGGGAAGTTGGATGTCCAAGAGAGTGTCATCCTAGGTCAATGAGAGAACCCGTGAAAGCAAAAGGACAGACACGTGTCACCTTAGAAAAATGTCGGCAGACTGTTGCAAAGCCAAAAAGATACTGACCGACTCTGTGAGAACATTTCCGTGCTAGGCACAATGAAGGGAAAGGGGCAAGAAAAGAAGTCGGGAGAAAAGGAAGGAGAGATAAAAGGCAGGAATGCTGAATGGATAGTTGGAAGCAAAGAAGACATACTTCCCGACTTTGAAGAGTTTTTCTTTGCACAGCCCTTACCACCTGGCATATCGGAAACTACCAGATAAAGTTGAAATAAATATGGAATTGTTACCCAGGGCTCAAGTGACCACCGATGAAGTGGGAGATAAGGAGAAAGGGTATTAAAATAGTTACCTTTGGTTGCCAGCTTGACTGAACGGAGGGATGCCTGGAGATTTGGTAAGCACACTTCTGGGCATGTCTGTGAGGGTGTTTCCAGAGGAGACTGGTGTATAGGTTAGTGAACTAAGTGGGGAAGACCTACCCTGAATAAAAGAGGCTCCATCCCATATGGTGGGGACCTGGATGGGACCAAAAAATCAAACAAAAGCAGAAGTGGAGGCTACTCCAGCTTAGGGTATCCTTATCAATGGTGAGTTTTTATGCTGCTGTCCCTCAAGGGCATTAGACTCTAGGCTTCTCAGCTCTTGAACTTGGATTTGCACCAGTGGTTCTCCAGGGGACTTTCAGATGTTCATCCCAAGACTGGGGCTGCTCCATTGGCCTCTCTCATTCTGAGGCTTCTAACTTCTTGGGCCAAGCAGTTACCCGTTTCCCGAGTTCTCCAGCCTGCAGATGAGCATTGTGGATTCTTCAGGCAATTGTTATGAGCTCCAACCTATTAAATCCCCTCTAATAATTTTATATATATATTTTCTATTGATTCTGTTTTTCTGGAGAACCCTGACTAACCCTACTGTAGGTTATCATTTCCCTCAAATTCACTTTAATCTGTAAAGTAGTAACTCAAATCACAGAAGAGAACCCCTTGAATAAGAATAAGCACTTACCTTAAAAGAAAGTCAGAGTAGTGAGAGCATGGAACAACTAGTATAAAGCAAATGGCAGATAGCTTGATTATCTAATTTAACTGAGTTGCCAGTGCAGTGGCACAGGATGGTAATCCCAACAACTTGTGAGGCTGAGGTAGGAAAGATTGCAGGTTCAAGGCCAGCCTCGGAGACTTATCAAGCCCCTCAGCAACTTAAGCAAATATTTGTCTCAAAATAAAGACCAAAAAGTGTTGGGGATGTAACTCAGTGGTAACTCAGGGTTCCATCCCCAGTACTGGGGGAGGGGGAAGGAGAAAGAAAGAAAGAAAGAGAAAAGAAAAATAAAAAAGAAATAATAATAATTTAACTGAGTTAAATTTTGTGCCTGCCCTTGCTGGTAAGGAATAGCAATCTAACAATAAGACTAGGTGTGAATACAGTACTATTTAGGAAGAGGAAATAATTCCAGATTTAATACTGTGTAAAGGCAATGGCTTCATTAAGTATGCATTACAATGATGCATAATCAGCACTGTTATTATCAATTATTAGTAAGTGGTATGAAACTTAGTTCCACAGTGGCTGAGGTCAGCCTTAAATGGATGACTCACACACACGGCTGATCTACATAAATAGCATGTGCTAAGATTACCATCTGGTATAACAATCTACATCACAAGACTCCACGTTTCCTGTTACCCAGGGTAAGTAAATTTCAAGCATGAGGGAAAATTTTAGCAAGTTTCTCCAAGTACCTTTACTGAGAGACTAATGTGGCTTACCCAAAGAGGAGGGGAAGGGAAATTGTGAGGTAAAGGTTATTCTCTCTTTCATCTCCCCTTCATTTCCTCTTCACAGGAGAAGAGAAACACCACCTTTGCAATTCTGGCTCATATCATTTATAAAACCAAATTTACCTAATTAATCTCTAACAAAGATACTTCAGGCATGTCCTAAGAAAACTTGGAACAACATGAAAAAAACAAGTGGTCTACATTTGAAACCTTTTTCCTTCCTGGTTCCTTGCCCTCCATTTCTCTCCCTATTCTTTTTATTTTCTGTTTCTTACATAAAGACAGCAACATGTGTCATGAAAGCCACACAAGGGAAGTTCTGTCCCCTAAAGATTACAGGTGGCATTTTATGTGTCCAATAAGAAGGACACCATATCTGAACTCATTCCCAGACAAAACTAATTCTGTAGTTTAAAACTTTTCTAGTCATAAAGGTATTTTACTGCCGGAAGTTAGAACTGCCATGTTTTTTTTTTTTTTTTTTTTCCCCATCAGTGGCAAGTGAGAGACTTCCTACTTTCACACCTGTCTGCATGGAGCTCCCTGGTGTCTTAACCGAAACCTCCATCTCTCTATACTCTGAGGGTTCCCCAAAGTCCATTAGTCCCAGAGGTTCTCAGATGTTCTTTTAGAGCACGGGCAAGGCACCATCTCTGTTCTTGGTTTGTTTCTTCAGAATCTTTTTGATTTTTTTTAATTCTCTTTTTATTTTCTTTCAAATTTTTACCAACTTGGAATTTTGTAATTCAAATCATAAAAATAAAATCAATATTACAGTTTAGCCAAGTAACAGATATCTCTCTTGTAAGAAAAAAAAGAATCTATTTTTTGCCATTTGTAAGAAAGAATATTGTGTTACACAAATTTAAAGTGTAAACATAGAGGATTTAGTAAATATAGGAAGAAAAGCAAATTGTTTACAGTAAACTTTACTTATGAACAATGGCTACATTATTTTAAATCTCTTTGCACAATTCTTTACAGAAGGGATCAACAATTTTTTTATGTGAAAAGTCAGATAATAAATATTTCAGGCCTCATAGGCTGAGTCAAAAGAGATTGCATAGGAAAAGACAAATTTTTCTAGAACTTTAAAAATTAACAAAATAGAAAATGTAACAATATTTTAATTTAAAAATCAACAATTCAGTACATAATAATAATGTACAATTTTTTTTGTCATACAGACCTAATAATAAGGAGAAAGGAATTTGTGGGGGGACATAGGAAAGTGGTAACATTTTTCATTGTTAAGATTAAAAAGTTACTATTTCTTACTAGTAAATAAGTACAAATGTTTATCTACAGTATTCTTAGCTCACTCAACCACTATCTACAAAAATAGTGGTTGAACTTGACCTACAGGCCTATAGGTCATAGTTTGCCAACCCCTGTTTCATAGCCTTGGATGCTTTTGAATGAGCAAAACATTCCCACATCTACTATCTCATTTTTGCTTCACACAAATTCTGTG